>NC_071616.1:36209184-36512215 GCF_014839835.1 Dryobates pubescens
AAGTAGGGTTATCAGCTGGACTTGGTGGTCCTGAGGGCCTTTTCCAACCTGAATGTTTCTGTGATTCTGTGAAAAGGCACCCAGCCAGAACTGCCAGCACAGCTCTGACCCCTGGGAACAGAGGAACCCTCAGCAAGATACTGTCCTCCTTCCACTTGAATGGATGGGATAACTCTTGAGACCCTTGCCCACCAAACACAACTTAAATAGGTGGGGTTTAGCTCAGGAAGTCCTTTTGCACCCCCTTGCTACACAGCCTCCATTTTCCAACAAGTCCCTGGAGCCCCTCGGGCTGCATGGCCACACCAGAGAAAGAAACAACCCTAAATGACAGTGCTGGAAAAGTTTCTGCCCTAGCAGGGCCTGATGTCTGAACTCCTGCTGGTTTTCCTCATCCCACTCTGGGATGGGGCACATTTCACACAGAGCTGGCTGAGGGGCTGTCCCTGGGAGCTGGTGGAAGGTGAGGAGGGGGCAATTTACAGCCATGGTTATTGAGTGGTGTGTGAGCAGTTTGTCACACTGAGCCCTGGCACCTTGTTGTACCTGTGTTGTGCATGTTTTATTGGTGTTGAGCAGAGGGAGGCCAGAGCAGAGGGGAGTCTGGGAGGAAAGGCACTCAAGTGAAAAATGAACCGAGCCAAACAGGATTGAGAAAGAGAGAGAGGCATGCAGGGGAAGGGGGTGAAGGGGGCAGATTATAAAACACAAGACAAATGTCCCCACTGGCAGCAGGGTTAGGAAAGAGGGAGAGAGAAGAAATGAGGTGGGGAGGGACAGGGGAGGAAAAAGAGAGAATAAAGACACTGCCTTGTGGC
This sequence comes from Dryobates pubescens, assembly GCF_014839835.1. Classification (NCBI taxonomy): domain Eukaryota; kingdom Metazoa; phylum Chordata; class Aves; order Piciformes; family Picidae; genus Dryobates; species Dryobates pubescens. The sequence continues at coordinate 36,210,003 of NC_071616.1, forward strand.
CAGCACTATCCTAGTGGGATTGAGGATGCACATGTAGTCAGAAAAATAATTCCCAGTTTAACAAAGCAAGAAGAGGGGGGCAGGAGTGGAGGAAAGCTACAGATCCAAATGGAAAGTGCCCCAGGGTGTCCAATCTGCTGGGTTTAAAAAACAAAAAATTGCCTCATCCCGCTCCTTCCCTCACCAGGGAGCCGGCTCCTTCCTCACTCCCCCCCTCAGCCCCCACCACCAAAAGGAGTAGGAGCAGGGAGAGAGCAAAAGGTCTGTTTAGAATTTCACATCCCTTCCATCCTGCTCCCTCAGTGCTAAACTTTCAAGACAAAAATCATAAAACGAGGTACTTTGTTGGTGAGGCAGATTCAGAGATCTTCCTGTTAGCAACAAGAAAGGGAAGAGAGAGACAGAGAGTGAGACAGAGAGATAGCTAGATGGAGGGCTGGCTTTGTGCTTGCAACAAGCCACTAAAGGTGCATTTTTAATTAAATTTATACAAAATGTGTCAGTTTTATCTCCATGTTTCAAACCTGACTCTTTTCTATCAAAGTAAAGTATTGATCTTCACTGCCCCGAAGCTACCTGACTGAATTAAACAGAATAAATAGAAGAAGGACTGAAAGGGCTTAGAAACAACTGCAGAGAGGTGAATGTTTAATGGCTCCACAGTCATTTGCCGCAATTAAAAAACAAAATCGTTTAGAGGGGCTGTTAACACCTTGAAGTCTGAAAATCCTCACTTCAAAAAAAGCCCCAAAACAGCTTCCAGGCAAAACATTTTAATTGCCATAAATACTTCCAACCTCAGCCATGGCTGGTGAGTGTGCACGTTGTACAGATAAACAGATCCCTGGGCCCAACAGAACAGAACCCGCTCAGCTGGAGGGAGATGGGGATGCTCTCTGTGGCACAGAGACACCTGCAGCCAAGGAAAGGTGTGCATCCAGTATGACCCAGATACACGTCCACTTCATGTAAGCAAAAAACAGAACAAACCCCCCAAACCCAAACATTTACCTGAGAAGTTAAGGATGCATGTCTCGGACCCACACTGCAGGTCTGTTTCCCCAACGTGACCTTGCCTGGACTGAGCATTAACCTCCAAACTGGGCATAGTCCATTGCATGCCACGCAGCTCATAGGCACCTTATGCCATCAGTCTTATGTCACAAGAAGCCATCACAGACTTTGTGCTGCTGCAAGTCCAGCTAGATTAAGAACTGAGTGTGTTAGGGCTGGGGTACACTGTGACAAGAGCCTAGAGCCCTTACTGTCCCACAATTTCATTAAAGGCCCTTGGCTATCACACGACTTTAAAAAGAAGAAGAAGAAAAAAATCACAAAACCCTCACACACATTTGCTTGGTTAACCTTAGGGAAGTGTGATACTCTGACTTACCAAAGCCTTTCTGAATGGCCTCTACAGCTCTCAGCATGGAGATTTCCCAGACAGGAACAGGTACAAGCTTGAACATAGGAGATTTCACCCCCACGTGAAGAGAAACTTCTTTACAGTGAGGGTGACGGAGCACTGGAACAGGCTGCCCACAGAGGCTGTGGAGTCTCCTACTCTTGAGACTTCCAAAACCCACCTGGATGCATTCCTGTGCTCACTACCCTAGGTGATCCTGCTTTGGCAGGGGGTTGGACTGGATGATCTGTGGAGGTCCCTTCCAACCTCTAATGCACTGTGATACTGTGACCAACCCTGCGCTCCTCTTCTGCCGAGCTCAGTGGAAGAGCTTGATTTGGGGGACTCTGTAGGGAGAGACATCAGCAGGCTGAAGAGCCCTGCTAGTTTCAGACTTCCAGAGATTGCACTGGAAAAGAGTTGGGCACATTGACAGCTCATCACCCTTTCCTCTGGGTATTTCTGGGATGAGGGGAGCAGGCTTATGGTAGGAAGACATTTTTGCAGGCAATTGTTACAGTTTCCTATCACAGCAGGGGTGCTTCCAGGGGGGCACTGCGCTGTGCTGTTCCTGGGGAAGATGTTTCATACAGAGACTATGAAATTTTACTTTGTCTTTTTGAAAATCTTGAAGGAGTTCCATAGCCTGAAACCATCTTTTTGTTGAAAATCAAACCAAACAAACATACTGGCCTTATGCATCATTTCAGTTAGTGAAGTCATGTGGCTGTGGCACTGGATGGGTGCTTGGAGGGGCTAGATTCAGTTCCTAACTGTGTCACAGTCTCACTGTGGGACCCTAGAGAACTTGCATTGTCAGCCCACTACTCTGGCCACTGTATTTGAAATGAAGAGCATCCAATGCCCTTCATATAGGGACAGGCGGGGTCTTAAGTCTTGGGCACCATAGGCTGGAAAGCCATGGGAGTAGAAGTATCTCTGTATAGAAGGGCAATACCAGAGATGGCTTTAAAAGAGCTAGCTCAGAAAGAGGAGCCACATCACTTGGCTGAGCAAATCCAGGCTGCTTCTCATCCCTCCGAGTTAGATGGAGTTTGCTGTCTGGACTAGCTTTGAGTGAGCTTAAGTATAGCTACAATAGCCTGAACTATTAGCATCCATTTATTGAGCAATTCTGTGATTCTAAGATCACTTCAGGGCCAAAACCCATCCTGAGAATTTTCCTTACTTGGGGCTGAAGGGGTGGAAGTTTTTGGCTGAAGGAGCAGGGTCAGATAATTAAAGCTGTTAGACCAGTTATCAGTGCATCAGCTTAGGTAAATGAATCCTGGATTTTTGCATCTTTCAAACACATTGCTCAACATTAAGTAATGATGAAGAGCTTTTCTGTGAGCAGTAGGATATTTCACATGGAAGCAATGGCCATGCACAGCTCTTGCCTGTGATTGTTAGAGAAGCACACGATTTGAAAGGATCTGATGGCTTTGTATTGTGGCATCTCCCTCACCAGCACCTGGGCTGCAGGTTAACGTCCATCCCAGTCAGCTGAGATGCTCAGAAGCCAGAGAAGCAGAGGGCCTGAAGCCAGCGTGTCTCTGCTTGACAGGATTTCAGAGCTACGCTCTCGCTGAGCATCAGGAAGTTGTGCCCTGTAGCCTCCCCGGGCCCACAGCCTCTCAGGGGTGAAACAGCCCTACAAATCTGAGCCAGTTGCCATGTTCTGTAGCAGAGGGCACATACGCATTCAGTCAGCACGGCACCTTGTGCATCTGAAATGAGCCGCTGGGCAGCCCAGGGATGCGCATTTCCAGCGCTAAGGTTGAATACTCCTGCTGCTTAGGGCCAGGCTCCTGCTGCTGCACTTCAGAGCATTCTGCTTTGTTACGGGCCCCTGATTAACACTTTCTAAGCATTTCAGCCCCACACTCCAGTCACTTCACAGATTGCAATGAATGCAGATTTGAGTTTATGGGTTCGTAAAGGCGTGAATTAGCACAACAATTTCCCTGCAGCCCATTTGCACGGCCCTTCCTCCGCGCATCCGCTCCCCCAGACAACACAAATATTTCAGCCCCAGCGAACTGCCCGGCGAGGCATTAAGAGGCTGGAACAAGATCTGTGGCCGCAGGAAGCAATGCCTGCGGGAGCACAAAGCAGGAGTGTCACTGTGAAGTCCAGCACTTGCATGCCTTGGCAACATTACAAAGTGCTGAGAAGCAAAGTCCTCTAGCCCCTGGAGGAACTACAGCAATCCCAGCAGCCCCAGCAGTGCCACCCGTAACAGGCTCTGAGCTTGGTGTTGCTGTTTCCACCCATCCAAAGCAAAGAGGGGTGAGGAGACCTCTCCTGCCTGTCTTGCACTGGTGCAGTGATGTCTCTCACCTGCAGCACAGACACAGTCACACAGCCCTGTGCCAATATTCTGGGTCAAACACAGAGACCCCCAAGACAGACACCTTACAGCATCCCAGCGTTGTGCTGCTCTACACACATGTACCTTAAGCTCTACCAGCCTCCACTTTGACATCCCATATCTTCAGCCTGTGGAAAACACTGTCACCCAGTAATCTGTCCCTTTTCCTGCTCCCTGTGTATCACTGGTGTGATCAGTCCTATCTTGGTGTGGAGGAAGGGCTGGCTGACCAAATTTCTTTAATTAAAAGAAAAAGGATCAGGTTTATCCCAGATAAGCAGCTAGGATTAAAACAGACAGAAAGAATAGACAAGGGGCAGCTGTCAGCACTCCAGCTGATCCAGTGTGATTATTAATAATGATAAGCAGAAGAGGGCTAATAAAAGGATAATGAAGTGGTCCTGAAAGTGACAGGAGATGGAGCCTGATAAGAAGGCCTGTGGCCTGGAGCTGCTCTGGCTCCAACAAGGTCTGTGCAGAGCAGCCTGCTGGAGCAGACTCAGGTAGGAGGACACCAGGAGGAAAGGTTTTATCTCCCTAGGGATGATGGCAGAGAAATTAATGGTCCCAGGAGCTCTGGATAGCCATGTAACCCAGAATTCATGACTGAATTAATCAGGATGCTTCACAGGCTGCAGCTGCAAGGAGTATGGGTCATCCCCCTAGAAAAAACATGACCACATCAGGGCAGCCAGTTGTGGGTCCCTTGTTGTGCCCTTGTAGGGCCACAGCTGGGATCCTGCCTTGGCCCTCACTCAGAACTGCACAGTCCCAGCACAGCCTGTGGCTGGGATGCCACATTTTGAAACAGAGGGCAAGCAGGAAAAGTTGCTGAGGTCTGAGAGTATTTGCTGAGAGAACACAGGATAAGAATGGGGCATCTCTGTCCTGTCTGGGAATCACCCACTGCTCAGGAATCTCCTGGCTATGTCAGCAATCCAGGCCAGGAAAGTCCCACATCCCAGTCAGCTGTCAAACAAAGTGGAAGGATGTAGCTGAGGAAAGAGTAGCCAGTGGAGGGTTGTCTCTGAGTGCCCTTCCCCAAGAGTAAGCTCACAAACAGAGCACAGGCGAAAACTGCTGCAGCCTGGAAACAACACAGTGCACCCACCTGTACTAGCTAGATACACCTCCTGGGTATGGCGCAGGTTGGTCAGGGGGAAATAAAGCATGGAAAGTTTTTTCCCAGAAGCTATTAGACAGAGAAGGAAATCCCACCTAAGGGCAAATACAACCTCTGTTCTGTCAAGGAGGGGATCAAACCATCTGTAGAGATGCAGTGGGAAAGAAAGAAGAGAGAGACTGAGGAGCTGGAGCCTCACAGCAAACCACAGAACAAATCAGATGTCTGGAGAAGGGAGGAGAATTCGTTCAGGGAACGCTGTGGGAGAAATTGAGGCTGTTTGGGACAAACTGGATTAGTTTCCATTCAAACTGACCTCTTTTCTACCCAAACATCTCCTTCTCCTTCCCAAATCTAAAGCATGTCTCCTTCTTCAGAGGCAGAAAGACTCTGGCTGTGGGCTGCAACACCACACCCTGGCAGGCTGGCAGGCAGCTGTGTGTACACCCAGCCAGAGCAGCCATGAGCGGCCACACCATCCCACACTCAGCCACAGGCAGGCAAGAGAGGAGCAGGGAACACAGGCTCTGGCTCAGGCTGCCTGGCGCTGCCTCTCCAGGTCACTGCAGCAGATGCTGAGAGCATATGCCATGGATTAATTCCACTTTCCCTGAGACACTCTGGCGAGAGGAGCGGTAGAGTCTTTCCAACATATTAACATCGGAGGTCCCCCACACCTCCCATCACTTTGTCACACTTAATAAAACAGCCAGCCAGCGTCCCTTTAAGAGGCTTCTGGCTGGAGGCTCTTTAATGGAAAGTTGCTAGGTCTGGTTCTTATTTTATTCAGCTTTTATTTGCTACATTTTTTCCAGCACTGTGTATGCACTCTCTGCCCCAGTATCTCACCACCTACAACAAACCCTCTTCTAGTAAAACATCTCCACCAAGAAAGGTGTCTCTGCCCATGGCCCCTTCCAACCCAAAGCATTCTGTGAAAGTCTACACTCCACCAAGAGAATCTAGAAATATTGTATTGATTATTACAAGCAAAATCAGAGATTCTTAAAACTGACAGGACCTAGAATTATTTTTCATGTATAGGCTTTTTTACTTCAGCTATGATTAGGCTCACCATTTGCCTGCAGTAGTCTACTGAGCCCTGAGCCTTTAGGAGGCTATCTGCAAGTAGATATTTGCACTCATCCAGCATCCCAGCAAGTCCCTGGATAGACATCCCAAATCAGCTCACTGACAACATACTTCAATGAGTTTGCAGCTCTCCCTCAGCAATTTATGAACAGAGCAGAATGAAAAGCAATCAGGACACAACACTGCCCACACTGAATTGCCATCTTCTAATCAGAGATGGGAAACACTCACCAGGAACATGAAAGCCATGTTTCAGCCAGGTGCTTGAACTTCCTGCAGTGACACAAGGCACAATGGCTTCAAGCTGGAGAAGAGCAGATTTAGATTGGATGTTAGGAAACAGGTTCTTTATTATGAGGGTGGTGGAACACTGGAACAGGTTACCCAGGGAGGTAGCTGAGTCCCCTTCTCTCGAGATATTCAAGGTAAGGCTCAATGAGGCCCTGGGCAACCTGATCTAGTTGGGGGTGTCCCTGCTGACTGAGGGGAGGTCAGAATAGATGACCTTTAAAGGTCCCTTCTAGCCTGGACCATTCTATGATTCCTCATTTCTAACCCTGATTCTGCCACCACCACACTTCCCTATACCCCTCTGTGACACAGCTCTGTGGAAACAGACATTGCTCTGTTCCTTGGCTAGGCACAGCCCGGGGGCTGACATGAGTTCCCAGGAGCCAGTTGCACTCTTCTGAAAACTGCTCTCACTTCTCACCTCACCTGAGCATCAAAGAGAGTTACTACACCTTTGCAAGCTACAAGAAAATATTTACAGCTGCAGAGTCTTTCCACTGGACTTTTCAGTAATGCAGGGTCCTGAGGCAACTTTGTCAGCGCCAATACATACTGCTGTACCACCATGAGCCAAGAGCTGACCTGGGCGTGCAAAAGCACCTCATCATTTCTCTTTAGCAAGGAAAGCAACAGGAGCAGCTTCTCCTTTGATAGTACCAAGACCTCAGAGAGAAGCAACAGATCTCAGTCACCTTCCCAGCACTTCCACCAAAACATGACTCTGGAAAGAAAGTGGGTGGGAACAGCTTGCTGGAGGAAGGCCAGGAACCAGACACTTACCTCCCCTCCTCCAGCTGGGGAAGGAATTGAAAAGACATGGAAACAAGTCTCAGTCTATTAAGTTTATTAAAGGAAATTAAAGAGACAGCTTGATCACAGTGCACATAAATACTGAAGCAAGGATCTGACAGCCGAGCTTAACTGGGAAGGTGAGAGCATGAGCAGGCTCAGGGAACAGATGAAACTCAAAAACTGAGTCTAGAAATAAAGCAGATTTTGAACCATAAAGGGAATTATCTGTTAGAAAAACTAACAAGGAAAGACTTCCAAATGTACTGTCTGCCTTTCTAAAAGGCAAAGCTCAGCCATACCTCACTGGACTCTGCCGCGGCCAGATCACATGCTCAAAGCCACCTCTTCTGGCCTTAAAATAGTTGAGGCTGTTTTGATTGGGCTTAAATTAACGAGGCGGGAATGACGAAAATGCAGTTATCTTTATTTTCCCCCAAACCCCGCCCCAAAATGATGTACAAAACTGACTGAATTTATTTACAGGTTCCGTTCGGTCGCAAATTCCACCAGGATGCTTATGGGCAACTTGAGGACAGTTTAGAGAATTCAGAAAATGGAAAAGGCTAAGCCACAAAACAGCTTTACCCCACTGATAAAACGGAGGCAAGCCAGGACCTCAGGGAAAGCCAAGGCGAATGCCGGTTGTACTCACCAGGAGGAAGCCGGAATTTGGAGACAGTCCCTAGGTCTCCCTTCCGCGGCAGGCTCCGGCACTGCAGGTTTATAATCCAGTGTGTGGATAACGCGGCACAACTCCAAAGGGACCCGCCAAAATCAAAGTGTCCTTAGACACAGCTGCTACGAGGCAAGACTCGTCCAGCAGCGCTGTCCCAGCAGCGCAAGAGAAGCCGCACTGCCGGCCTGTCCCAGCCAACAGCCGCAGCCCCACGGCGGGCAGGGTCACTCCAGCAGCAGGCAGGGAGTAGGACCCCAGGGTAGGCAGGTCCGGGAGAAGCCAGATCCGAGCGCTGACCTCTCCCATCTCGCCGTGAATGCAGAGCGAGCCCAAAATGCGCGCCCAGGCCGCTCTGCGGTCACTCCGCTCAAGCCTTCCCTAGAGGCTGTGTCCCGTGCCCACATACGCCGGGTGCAAAGGCCCCAGCCAGTCACATACTGGGCGCGAAGAACCCAGCCAATCACAGCTCCAAATCCCAGCGCGGGCTTCCCCCCGGGGTGAATACTTGTGAGGGGCTCCGGCTCCTGGCGGGAAGAATGGAGCCTTTTACCTGACCCCCAGGGAGAGGGGAAGGCAATTTCACACCTTCATCTTCCCCCATTCAAACCTCTGCTGATAGAGGTGGTGGCAGTGGGATTTGGAGCACCCTGTAACAGAGGCTATGATTTCTTTCAAGCCTTGCTCTGACTTTGCTTGTGTATCTGCTGGGCTCCCAGTGTCCCCATCTGGACAAAAGCCTGGCCCACATATGCTGTCCTCCCACCCCAGAGCATCCCTGCCTAGAGCCCCAAGCCAAAGGGGGTTGACCACCAGCACCCAGCCCCAAGCATCCTCCTCTGGGAGATTTTATGCAGCTATAAAGCAGCTCCTTCAGCATAATGTGACCACAGCTCATCAGCAAAGGCCTCAGTTCAGCTCCCACCATGCTCTTCTTGTGCTCTGTTCTCTCCTGGCTCTTCACCAGCACCTGCTCTAGCCTCACTCCCCTCTAAATTTTATGCATATGCTGTTCCCAAATCAACCTCCTTGCTCCTCTTGCCCCCACCCTGCCTCTCCCACAAACCCCTCTCTTGCTTCTAATCCCCTCCTCCCTACACCCTGCCTCAAATGGCTTTCCCCAAGCCCTTCCCTATTCCTACCTCTCACCATCTCCAGGAGGATCTCTGGGGTCCCATGCCCCTCTTGCTCTTGTTTCAAGGGGTGCTTTCCTCTTCCTCTTGACTCCTGAAGGGCATCTATGGTGTCTGAGCAGCTCCACTTCTCATTCCTTTTTGCTGGGAGAGCAGCCAGACAAAGAGTGCTGCTCTGTCTGCCCAGGATGATCAGAGCAACTCTTGGGGGTTGAAGATGGCTCTTCAAGCCTTCCTGGAGACAGCCCAGGATTGTTCATACAGTACATAATTGCTAGAGGAGCAATACGCTTGGCATGATTCCTGCACAGAGCACTTGGTGGACGCAGTCCCAACTACTGCTTAGCTGTCCGCTCTCAGTGCTTAGTGTGGCCAGCAATGCCACCTGCCCAGGCCTCTGAAGAAAATGCAATACATAATATGCCAGGTATGACACACCACAGGCAGGTGGGCAGAGACAATGGATGCATAGTTCACCCACTTTTGTGCCTCAGCTTGGGCCCCTTCAGCTTTTGTGGTCATTGAAAATTGGTTGATTTCCACTGGGTGACTGTGGCTTTATGAAGTGACCCAAATGTACAAGGCTTCCTATGCTTTGTGACAGTGATGAGGGGACAAAGGTAGGCTCACCTCTCAGCCTCCCTTTTTCTCTTTGCTCATGTTGCTTTCCTGCCCTCCTCTTCAAACCAGAGGCAAGTGTAGCATGGTGCAGACCCAAGTTTCAGTGGGGGTACTGTTTGAGGCTGCTTCTGCAGCCACCAGAGCTTGTCCTCTCATTGTCAGGGCATTTAGTTATGTTCACTTCATAATTCAAAGAGGCTGGAGCACCACTAGAAGCAGATACCACTGAGTAAGGTGACACCAGGCAAGCACCTTACAGGAGGAGTGTGGATTAGAGCCTGAAATCAAGTAGAAAGGAGAGAACCTCTGCTTTCTCTGTGATCTCTTGAGGGATGAACTGAACACATCCTCTCCCCTGCAGTGTCCCATCCCCTCCTTCACTTACTATTCTCTTTCTTTCAGTGTGGTGGTTTAGGCTATGCCATTAAAATTTAGTTACAAATTTTGAGCAGAAAAGTAGAAAAATATAAATAAATCACTATTGGGTGTAAAAAGGAAACCAAAAGATTATTCTAAACAAATTCATTGGGCAAATATCTAGAATAAGATGAGCTGTACCATAACAGTTCTTCCCTTTTCTCTTCTCTTTTGGCTGTTTTGCTTCGCTCCAGAGAGAGAACGTGCTCTGGCTGGCTTTGGCTAAGTCTACCTTCTCTGCTCGTTTCTCTTGTCCCTTTTGTACAGAGGGGTAAGGGGAGGCAGGGAGGGAGAAGCTAGCAGGTTCCCCTGGTCCTTGGCCAGGGAGGTCCTTGTGATGTTTACTAGTTGTAAATATCTGTACATATTGCATATTTGTACATATTCATTCTGCCCCTGTACACTGCACTGGTTAGGCCACACCTTGAGTACTGTGTCCAGTTCTGGGCCCCTCAGTTTAGGAAGGATGTTGACTTGCTGGAGCGTGTCCAGAAAAGGGCAACAAGGTTGGTGAGGGGCTTGGAGCACAAGCCCTATGAGGAGAGATTGAGGGAGCTGGGGTTGCTTAGCCTGGAGAGGAGGAGACTCAGGGGTGACCTTATTGCTCTCTACAACTACCTGAAGGGGGGTTGTAGTGAGGCAGAGGTTGGTCTCTTCTCCCAGGCAACCAGTACCAGAACAAGAGGGCACAGTCTCAGGCTGCGTCAGGGGAGGTTTAGGCTGGAGGTTAGGAGGAAGTTTTACACAGAGAGAGTGATTGCCCATTGGAATGGGCTGCCTGAGGAGGTGGTGGGGTCGCCGTCGCTGGGGGTGCTCAGGGCGAGGCTTGACAGGATGCTTGGTTGCATGGTTTAGTTGATTGGGTAGTGCTGGATGATAGGTTGGACACGATGACCTCGAAGGTCTCTTCCAACCTGGTTTATTCTATTCTATTCATTGCGCTCTATTGTAGAGTGTAGATTTTACTTGTAAACACAGCTTCATTTACTTCTAACTGAGTTGGTCTGGCAAAGTTAATACTGGGGAGGAAACTTCAGCCCATCAGTCAGATTTACTAAACCATTTTAGTTTCTGTTCATACCAGGACAGGTTTCTCTGCTCAGAGAAAGGCCTCAGGATTATCCTCCATACACTGGCCTTCCAAGATTCTTTCTCATCTAGACTTAAGTTTTCAGGGGAGATAAAATACTTAGTGTCTGCTTGAGACAGATGACCCTTCCCTTATTTTGGTGGCCAAACAATGAAACTGAATTGCTTCTCTCTTGTTGGTAGCGTTTTCTGGCACATCAGAGTAGTGAATTCAGTGAGTTATTTGACCTCTCCTGCTATCAGTACAAGAACGGGAATGCAGTGCTCTACTAGACTGATCAAACAAGCTAAGAAAAGCAGCACTGCTAGCATTCCTCCCAGAACCTGCACTGCCCCTCACAAGTACAGAGCAAGATTCTCCAATGGGACAAGGCTTTGAAGGACATTGGCTTAGAAGTAATAGAACGGTTTCCTGCAAATAATGATCATGATCCTATGGGGATAATGCATTAGAAACTAAACAGATTTTTCTTTGGATGATGATAAGAGTTGGTTACTTAGTGCCAAGGAGACACCCACCAGGGAGTTACCTTGTTTCAGAGCAGCAGGCTCCATTCTTTCACATGCCTGGAATAAACAGTATTTTCTTTACAAACTACCTATTGCCTGAAGCTATCTCTGTTCAGGCTCTGATCTCATCTGACTGCCAAAGCCAAGCAGGGTTAGGCTTAGTCAGAGTCTAGCTGGGAAACCTCAAGGGGAAAAGAAAGGTGCTATAAGAAGCGGTGCTGGCAGTTCAATAAGTGATGCTGCTTCCACTGAGTCAATACAGAGGTAATGTTCTAGGTGACAAGTTAAACTGGCAGGGAATGGCTGGAGGCTGTGGGATGAAATGTAAAATGGGCATCTTAACAACTTGTGGCATCTGTTGTGAGGAAGATGGCAACCTTGATGTCCTAAGCAAACAAATTGTATCAGCCCATGCTTCTCTGATAGCCATCACTGAAAACCACTCTCCCTTTTAAGATGGCCCACTCTTGCCAGGCTGCATTTCTGTAGAGGAAAGGTGCTAGTCAGGTGGAAGTCACTGTTAGTAAGTCAATGTTTTATCATGTTTAGAATTCTTACTCTCTTCACAGAACAAAGATTCTTCCTACAAAATACCCCAAACTTCTCTGGAGCCAGTTTTCCTGTGAAGCGAGGTCCTATTTACTTTCATGTCTGAAATAAATTCTCAAATACAAACAAATTAATAGAAAAGTAAAGTATTAAGCTATTATAAATGAGATGGATATATGGATATCTGGTGTGCCAGTGCTCTAGGGCACACTAAGGTGGTCCTCTTTTTCAGACTGTCCTAGGTCCCAGTCAGCCACTAGTTCTGAGGACACTTCTGTGAAGAGATGGTCCCAATGCCAGCTGACATCATCCTACCAAGACAAAAAAAGAGATAAACATACTGAAATGTTACTGGTGACACTCAAAGGTCTCTGAATGCTTCCAAATATTCAGATAAACAGCAAAGACAGAAACTAAGTGGCAGCTGCCCTGGCCAGGGAAGTCTTTGATTGAGTTAGCTAGAACAGGAATCCTACCCAGAATGAAATGTGAATCCCTGCTACAATTTAAAGATGCTGATAGAATTATTCATGTCCCAGACTTCTGTAAAGGTCAGATTTTTTGATACTTGTTATTCTCAGACACACCTAGGCAGGACATAAAGATGAGACAAAAATCTTCCACCCTTCCACACTTCTGCTTAAGTATCTGCAATTCTGAACTGCACAAACTCTCTGTTGCTAGTCCTGAGCTCCTGCCCACCCAGTTGTACTGAGGCTGTTCTGCATCAAAACATCCTTCTCCCAAACCCCAAATGCTTTCTGCCTTTGCTCTTCTGTACCCCGCTGTAGAACCACCTGGAGCTCATGGTAACTACCAAAAGACATTACACAACAGAGCACTGCTTCTGCAGGAATCTGCTAGGCCCTTCAAATTTTTCTTACTAGCTCTTTCACACTGAAGAGGGCTGATCATAGTGATGCCATAATCTCACACAGAGGAAGCCCTAAATATCTTTAACATAATCTGTTGGGGAAATCAAACCTCCATCAGCTTGGACAAGCTCCTCCTCACCTCTCTCCATCCCAGTGACAGAGGCTTACCTTCCAAGTACAGTCTGAAATGCCTAAGAAGCTTTGACCTTGCTGGCATTCCCACAGGAAAAAGACTCACCTCTCGTAGTTCATGTTCCGGAGCCAAAACTTTGGTAAGAAGTTTCAGGTCAACCTCTCCATCCTATGAACACAGACACACACAGTCACAGTCTTACAGACAGCAAGAAAGCGGATGCCATCATTTTACCAGGTAGGTCTTGCTAGAGATAGGCACATTCACCTCATAAGGGACATACACATTGTCCAAGGCAACAGCAGGAGCCTCATCTAAGCTGTAGATACCATACCCACACTATTTAGAGACACAAACAAGCATGAAAGGCACACTGCAGAGAGGAACAGACACACAGGCAGACTGTAAGCTGTTTGTATGATAGGGCTGTGCCTTCTATGCAGATGAGTATGTCTGTGGCGGATGATGGAAGCCTGGAAGGAGAGGAACTCACACTGGTGACCCCTTAGCCACATCCACTTACCAGAGTCTGAAAGGCAGCATACTTCATTAGATCTTTGTCTAGGTCATGGTAGGTCAGCACTCGGTTCACCTGCACACTGCAACCAGGAAGGGTCAAAGTGAAAAACTGAAATCAAGCAGGTCCTCACTTTTGAAAGTTTGATTTTGCAACATAAATACATTACTGTGGTGCAGGTTTTTCATACATAAAATATGCAGTAATTGCTTGCTTTGTTTAAAAGCAAACAAGAAGTTTGCACTATTCAGCTTGGAGCCCTGCTGCCACAATACACAACACCAAATGCTGCTGAATGGCACTGCTGCTGACATCCAGAGAGCTAAAATGGAGTGTAATTCCACCACCCATTCTGCACTGCTGATGAGAGCCTCAAGAGCACCTGGCAGTGCTCTTACCTGGGGGGAGCTGCCATTTGCATGGCCAGATCTTCTTCTTGGACTTCCTCCAAGTCAGGGATCACGGGAATGTCTGCAACAAGAAAAGCAGCAGCAGTAAGTGGGAAGTGTTGTGATCTTCACTCACTAGAGACAAGGTTCCCTTGCTTCACAGATATGAAACAGCCTGTTTCTTATTAGAGGAAAGCACAAGAGAGTTATTTAGCAATGATTAAAAATATCATTTAATATTAAAACAAGGCAATGAAGCTTTGAAGCTTGGAGTCTAAAGAAATCTTGCAAGATGAGCAGATTTGGTCTGGGTAGGACTCCACAGGCCATGCATTTGAACACAACCTTGAAGCTGAAAGCAGCTCACTACACTAAGCCCTGCTCCCTGCTTGCCATCATCCTAAGCCTGGAAAGAATTTCCTCCTTTTGAGGTACACTATCATTTGCTCAGCTCAGCTGCCAGTCACCTAGACTGTTAGAAATAAAATGTAGGGCAGGAACTCACAGAAGCCACGTAAAACCACGCTGAAGGAGCTGCTGGCAGAGTCTCAAGCTGTGCAGAGACCTGTGACCTTCCTGACTGCTGAGGAAGAAAGTACTGGTTGTCTAGCAGACAACAAAGACTAGGGAAGATGCACCTAGCTGTAATATTATAAACCTTTTAATCATTTCCAGTGTAACCCTGGAATGTGATGTCTGGGTCACTGGATATTGCCAGGGCATGGACTACAGCTACTCCAGCTGAAAAGGATGCTTAGAGAGAAAAGAATGGAGAGGAGGAGGAACTGGATGTACACTGAATCCTGCTAAAGAAGCAAGGCTCTGAGAGCACTGCATACTTTTTGATTTGACAAACCACTGTAAAAAGAGATGGAGAAAACAAAAAAGGAGAAAGAGAAGGGAAAGTAACTGGACATGCAAAACAAGGACAGAGTAAACCAGTACAGATCTCCTTCAATGAGTCAAGGCCACAAAGGCTCTCCTGAGACCCCAAGCCCTCAGACAATGCAGCAGCTGATGGTTTGGCTGCAGGAAGAGGTTTCACTTGCAATGTATGCAGACAGAGCCGGGCCTTTCAGCACCGGAGCAAGCAGGCTGCTCCCAGCTCTGTCAGCAGTGTGGCCACACTGCTGCTGGACGCGAGCAGGGGGCTGGGGCTGGCTTTGCCCTGCTTTGCAGCCCAGGCTGAAATGAATATTCAGGAGCCGCAGAGATGTTCCCACCTACGGTGCTAGGGGCTGTGGGCAGGGTCTTCTGTAAGAGCCCCTTGTCCGGCCGCCTGTCAGCGCTTCACAGGTTCTCAGCTGCTCGTCCCCGGCGCGTGCCCCTGGCTTAGCGGCCAGCGGGGCCGCAGACAGCCCTCGCCCAGCTGCAGCAGGGCATGGGTCAGCCCGGGCCCTGGCCGTTCCGAGCTGGCCACACAGTGGGATTTCTCGCTAATTGGCTGCCTGGCGCAAGGCTGAGCGGGACAGGGGCTGCTGCAGGAGCCTGGCCGCAGCAAAAGGCAGCGACAGCTTGGCCAGCCTCAGCAAAGCTGTGCCTTCTAGCTCCCCAGCCACTCAAAGAGCAGGTGCCTCCAACTACAGCAAACTTCCCAAAGACATTTAAAGGAAAACTGTGGCAACAGAACCGGGGTCTCCAGGCTGTCCCTTAAAGGCATGTGCAAGAAATGCCTCTTCAGTGAACTGCTGGCATTTGGGACAGATGTCCTCCTCCCTGCTTCTAGGGACAATACACAGAATCCCAAAATCAGCCAGGTTGGAAGAGACCTCCAAGATCATCAAGTCCAACCGATCACCCAACCCTAACTAATCAACTAGACCAAGGCACTAAGTGCCTCATCCAGCCTTTTCTTAAACACCTCCAGGGACATCAACCCCACCACCTCCCTGGGCAGCCCATTCCAATGGGCAATCTCTCTTTCTGGGAAGAACTTACTTTCTAAGATCAAGCCTAAACTTCCCTCTGCACAGCCTGAGACTGTGTCCTCTTGTTCTGTTGCTGGTTGCCTGGGAGAAGAGACCAAGCCCCACCTGGCTGCTATCTTGCTGGCTCTTCCCTGCAGGGAAGGGCTCAAAGTTCTTGGTAAAACTTGGAGCAAAATGCAGTTACAGGACAAAAGCATCCCCACAGCAGCTGGTAAAACCTGCTCACTGGTAATGTGGGAGAAAGTCCCTGCATAGAAGCGACAAAGACCAAGAAGGGAACAAACCGGTGAGAGTGCTCTAAGGTGTGGAATGACACACTGTGCAGAGGTATCCTCTCTAGTCCAGGCAAACAAGTATGGGAATGAGAAACAGTACAGTCTTTCCTGAGCTAAGTTACCCTTTTCAGCAGGAGACTATGAATGCTGCTCAGCAAACGCAACTAAAGGAAGAGCTACCTGAGAACAGAATTGCCCTCACCCACTGAGCAGCACAACCTGTAGCAGGAGAAGGTCAGATCCTCATCCTGTTCTGACAGCAGAAATGTGGAAAGTGTTTGCAGCAAAAGGAATTTCTTCACTCGCTGCTCATTCTGGGGGCCTCCTCTTCCCAGTTCCCTTTTGTTTTCGGGGATCTCTTTTTGCACTAGGAAAAAATCTAAACTTAGGGCCCAGATCAGTGATGTCCATTCCCTTTTGCAGGTTCCCAAAGACTCCTGGATTCTCCAGTGCTAATTTTATCTCATTGCCACTGAATTCCATGGAGAGATTCACAAACCCCTGGCAGAGAGCAGCCTCTACTCTGTGTTAGCAAAATCAAGGCAATCACATAGAAACTCTTGTGAAAATAAATTCTAGACTCCAGTATCTTATAGATGTTTTGAAAATATTTCAGGCAGAAGAGCTGGACACACTCTGGGGGCTCCTGACAGCCCCTACAGCAAAGACCAGTGCATGCATGCTCTCACTGTGAAGTACAGGTGGTTTGTCCATTTCAAGGCAGGAGCAATGCCCTTTAGGACTGTCAGAGGCTGTCAGGAAACAGAACAAAAATCTCACAAATTGTAAGAAAATACTGGCCCCCCCAGGCTAACTGCTATTAGTGGGCAAATCAGCCCTGGAGTATCTGAGTCTTTATTTCCTCTTCCCTCTGCCAATTCCCACAGTGCCACCTCTCCACTATCCCTTTCCTTCTCTCCCTGTACAGTTTGCAGTGTCTCAATTCTACCTTTATCATCAAGGAGCCAACTTTTCCCCTCATTCAGTCTCCAGCTCCCTGATTGTTTTTGTTGCTTTTCTCAGGACTCACATCTCATTTTCCAGTAAGCTCTGGTAACACAACCAAGTCATGGCACCACATCCACTGCAGAGGAAGAAAAGCATGGGCTACTGTGCTGCAAGAGTATAGGCATATGCTCTGCTTTTACTATTCCCAGTAGCTGCAGTAAGGGTACTTACATACACCACTAGTATATGCAGAAATGTTTGCAGGACCACATCCTCCTTGAAACCCCCCCAAAAATTACTCCATCTCACATAGTTCTTCAACTGGATGAGTGTTTCAAAGGCCACATGCTGCCTGCCCTGTTCATACCCTACCATATCCAGGGAATCACAGAAACATTCAGGTTGGAAAAGACCCTCAGGATCACCAAGCCCAACACAGAACTGTCCTCCTCAAAGCTCACCCCTAAACCATATGCCCAAGCTCCACATCCAAACGACCTTTAAACACATCCAGGGCTGGTGACTCCACCACCACCTCCTTGGGCAGTGCATTCCAATGCCTGACCACTCTTGATGTGAACAGTTTCTTCCTAACATCCAGTCTAAACCCACCCAGTTGTAGCTTGAGGAGACAAAGAGGGTAGTGGCTTCTGGAGCTTGCAGTCCCCTGCCACTAAGCAGGCATAAGAATGAAACTAACTTTCGTTGAAGTTGCTTGCTCATAAAATGTAAGACTGGAATAATTACAGTGTCTCTGCTGCTGCAGAACTTTATTTTACTGAATGCTGTTACCTTCTGCATCACGTTTGGGGAATTTGAAACAGGCAAATGGAAGAAGGTCTGATTGAAGATGAAGTTAAGTGAAAGAAATTGGTCTCATTTAGCACATGACAGGATTCATCTGTGTTCCCAAGTCCACTGAGGTAGCATCATGGGCGTTTCATATTCATGAGCTGCTGCGACACTGTGTCCCCTCATTTACAAAGCACCGTGTTCAGCAAATTCTGTCCCTGTGGACACTCCGTGCATTTCATGGTCTTGTCAGAGAGACATCAAACACTTCAGTAACCAAATACCAGAAAATGGCTTTAATTAGCGCGTCTCAATGCAATAAATAATTTTTCTCTCTAAGTGGAGAAAAAAAAAAAAAAAAAGGAGAATTAAAAAAAAAAAAAAAAAGAAAGTGAAAAGCAACAGGCAAAAAAAAAATCTTCAAAAAAACATAAGGAACAAGGGACACAGACAGCTTCTGCTGAACACACAAACAAGCTTGAAGCCTCTTGGAAGCTTTCTCAGGAGAGCGGCAGGCAAATGGAGAGGATAAAGAACATTTCTTTGGATGCTTGGATATTAATTTCCCTGACTGAAATTGCCCTACTAGTAGGCCAGTACAGAACAGCATACCTGCCTGATCAGCCATCAGGGAGATGAAAACAGTGGAGTGAAAAGCAGGTAGTACCACAGCCACCAGGGCACTGCCTTAAAAGCTGAAACAAGCAGAAGATAACCTGAGTGTCCCATGTGCCAAAGCACCCTTTTGAGGAAAGAACGCCAACTGTGCAACCTGCCCAAGCTGATGGGAAAAGTCACCCAGCAAGTAGGTGCCAGGGGTTTCACAGGATCTAGGGGAGATCATGCTGCAGATTCAGTACTAGCCCTCCAGCCTTGCACTAAAAGATTATGCATTTGCCTTGCATCAGACAAAATATCTTTTTCTTCCTCCACCAAGCTCTGATGATAGGGTCAGCAAGGTAGATGACTAGCTGGGAGGTCAGGCAATCTACGAGACACTCTACTTCCTTTGCTAGTGTTGTGCTTTCACAGCCTGCTTGGCATGGCTTCTTCCTCACCCAAGAGGTTGCTAGGGTGTGGATAGCTAGGGACCGGCGACCGGAAGATTTCGTGCTGGACGGAAAGATAAGGTTTTTCTAATAGCCTATGGTACCCAGGCCATGATGTAAGCAGATGGATGTGACATTGTAACCCCAGGGTTATAAAAGGTGATAACAACCAGTAATAAACGCCATTTGCCATCCACCACATTGGTGTCAGCGTGCTGATGGTCCGAGCAACCTGGGCCTGGCTGCCGTACAGCCCCCTCCCCCGGACCAGGTCGTCTTGCCTACCACAAGCAATTCGCTTGTAAAAGGCAACACTAGGGACAGGCATTAGGAAACTTTGTTGCTTCCCAAGGCTGCTACTGACACAAAGCCTCTGCCCGGTTGCAACCCCTGGGAAGCATGAAGAGAGAACACTGAACAGCCCAATCAGGTGAGTCACTGGGCTCAGTGCAGGGCTCCAACAAGCAGCAATCCATGGCTCATATAGTGCTAGAAGAGCAGACACTGATGGCGTTAAAGATGAGGAATCTCTTAATGCATAGGTTTGTTCACCATCAGCAGAAGACAGGAGAAACTGGAAGCCAGGCTCAGGACACCATATTCCTGAGGTTATCAACATTCAGAGTGGTAAGAAACCTCCTAGCCTTACCACAGCCCCCTGACAGAACACTGTGCCTGCCCTCCTTTTCAGCAACATCTGTTCTCCCCTTTTCAAAGGCTGTTCCATTCCTTTGCACTATTCCCCTGCTGAAACACACTCAGAAGGTTGTGGGGCAGCAGATGACAAGGTGTGAGGTGCCCAGGGAGGGTCTGGTGAACTCAGAAACACAAACCCCTCCTCAATAACGCTGGAGATGAGTGGTTTTGCACGAGAGCATTGCTGCGAGGGGGAAAGCGGCTTCTCAGGATGCTCCTGTGGACGGATGTTCAGGAGCAGGCGTGTCTGATTCTATTTCATCCTCTTCATGTTATGCTTGAGAAACAAGACAAACTACATTTCTTTTATGCTGAATCTTTAGGGTGGGCTTTTTTATTATTTTTTTTTCTTATATATATTTATTAAAAAAGATGCCTCTTTGATCGGCAGCACCCATGGCACTTCCACATCCAGCAACTCCTCAGAAGCCTCCCTCCCTCCACACAAGGCCACCGCTGCTGACAGCCAGACAGGTTTGATCAGAGCCACTCAGAATCGGATTTTCATAAGACAGATGAGGAATCTTACTGCTGCTCTCTCTCGTATCAGATGAGAAACTGAGGGGGAGGGAGGATGGCTCCTGAGGGAACCGCACTACAATCAAGGGCTATGTGGTTCAGTCTCTGTCCCTCCACTGCTGCAATTTTCAAAGGAGTTTGCCTCAGGCAGTTTTAAATGATGGTGTCTCAATTCTGTAATCATCTTTCAAGAGCTTTTCCTTAAAGGGTATTTTAGGTAAACCTAGTCCGTCAACTACACTTATGGACTCAGCCATCACAGACCCAACGTGACTCTCTAGCTACCACATCACCAAATTTACCGATGGAAGATGCTTACCCAGACCATCATTTTCAGCTCCTGACAAGCTGTGTGCACTTCATTGCAATTAAATTGTCCACTGTCCCTTGGTCAGTGGGATGCTACTTCAAACAGGCCATCAGACATATTCCTTGAGACAAATTCTCTGCTCCCCCCTGACCACTGTGGCTGTCAAGAGGGAGCTTTTCTTTAACACCAGAGGCTCTAGATCATAATGTCAGCAGTCACTAGAGGGGTTCAAACTGGCCTGGACTAACAGCTCAGTGGAAACCATTGGGCTGTGCCAAGTTTGCCCTTCACTGCCCTTGCACAGAGACCTGAGGTAGCACATTAGGGGAGCAACTGAGAGAAGGACTGCAGTGTGCCAACACATCCACACTCAAAGTCACAGTGCAGAATCCCAGAAACTCAGCCGTCACTGTCACTTTCCACCTCAGGCCCCTTCAGCCCATTCACACCACTTCCAAAACACCATGTTTTTCACTTTGTCTCCACTGATGCTCAGAACTCCTTGTTCATTTAGCTCTGCCCAAACCACTTCACCACTGTCCCCTGAGCCTATGAAACACCTGCTGGCCATACTCGTGACTGTTCCTGCAAATTCTCCCCTCTCACCTTGCAGCTCACACACCCTGGAATCCACCACCACTTGGTGTACTCTGCAAAAAACTGCAGCTCACCAGGGAAGCAACTAGTGAACTTTATCAGGAATGACAGAGCCAACAATAACTCAACACTGTGCTCTATTCTCAGCTCTGTTTGGAGCAATTTCATCATTGGTGCATATTTGCATGCAGCTTGAGCCATGTGACATTTTATGGCTGAGAATTACAGGTGTCTGATGCCCTGTGAGGGCTCTCTCCCACTTGACAGACAGACATCATTCCCCAGAAAGATGTGGAGACCGTGGCTTATGTCTGCTTCCTCCTCTGCAGTGCACAGAGCCTGGACTCCCAGCCTGTTCAAATGCAAAGGAGCTGCTGGTACATGCCAGAAGGGTAAGAAATCCTTCTAGAGGTTTGACATTGTATAGAGAGGTCTAATCATCAGCTCTGCTTCCTTGAGGAGGCTTCCCAGCAGGCAGGAAGGGGTTTTGCCTTGAGGGCATAGATCTAGTGACTGTCTCCTGGCAGCTTTCCTCACCTGCAGGTCAGGTTTGGGTTGTCTGTGTAGCACAGCCAGGCTTTCATTTCAATCAGCTGTCTCATTCACACACACTATCTGCTTTAAAATAACAAGCCATTGTTCTCGCAGACAGAAAATCACACATCACATCCCAGTCTTCCAAAAAGAGCCCTGTTCTAGGAACTATGCATCCCAAGGGTAACAGAGAGAAGGGAGGAAGGGACATCTGAAGATGGGGCAATATTCTATGGGGGGAAGAGTATCTGGGAGAGAGATGAGAACCTTAGCTAACAAGCACCCCGTAGAGTGCTGAGGAGAAAAATCCAAGGGCAATGCAGTGAGGACACAGACATCTGGAGGAGTGCAACTCAGCAATACAGAACTGGTGGACAAGAAAGAAACAACAAAGAAACTTACAGCCAAGAGGACAAAGTAGATTTCTGCTGAGGGGTCAGGGGAGAATGCCAGCATTTCTCACCCCAACAGGTAACAGCCCTTTGCAACTGGATGCCAGAAGGAGACACGCAGAGTAAAGCCAAATGAAATGCCCAAGCAAAGTCAAAGCAGAGATTCTACTCCCCCACTGGAGAAAGGAGCAAAGGAAGGGGAAAGCCCTCAACGTGAACTTGGTTTGTTCTGTCTTCCTTCTCACCTCATAACAAAGAATAGTCTGTGCTTGGAAGAAGCTCTTGGCCGCTACAGAAAAGGAAGCAGTGCTCTGCAGACAGCACTTTTAAAATTCCACTGATAGTCTCCCATCTCATGCAGTTTCCCTGCAATACAGTGCTCAGTCACTGCTGCTCATTTCCCCTGTTGACATGGACAGAAAATTGAGCAATTACCCTTAAACTCCTCTCTCTCAGATTGCCCAGATTGCTACATACACAGCATTAAGCCCCCAATTGCCCCTGGCCAAAAGTGACTCAACTAGGCCTGTCCTTTAGGAATTAAGCACTTTTGTGTTGCTTCTGAAGGTTTATTATTCCTCCCGTTCTGATGTATTAAATCCTGCTAAAGCAGGTTTCCCAGCACACAGAAGGGCTGAGCCCCCCACAGGATGAGGTTCAGCTGGACACACAACCACCTAGCAAAGATGTGTTATCCAAGTGCTGCGCCTGTGCACTAGCACGTCCCAGTGTGTCTTCAGGAGGATTGGCACTAAGCTCACAGCGAGTGCTGTAGGAAGCCCCCCCAGTATCCATCATCTAAACACTCCACAGCTAGTTCTGGAGTGACTGTACTTTTTCAAAAGCCTTTCCAGCCTGGAGGTTTTTTAGTCAAATACAAATCTTTGCTTTCCTACAACTCAAGCCCAGCTCCCTTTAAAGTGGCTCTCTTGTCCTGGACTAGAAATACGGATTAGAGAAAAGGAATTCTGAGCACAACCTGAGCCAAGATACTTCACTGCTAGCATCTCAAGGGTTTGTACAGGACAGCATGGATGACGTACACCCTCTGGGTTTCCCCAAGCAACTGTAAAGAGTGGCTGAAACTGCAGATAGGGACATGCATGTCCCTGTCTTGTCCACTCAGTTTCCCATATTACTTCAGTCTTTCCACACAGCCCGAGAAGTGACTGAACTCCTAAACTTCCCTGGAGCTGAGGAATCAGATGCTATTTCATACACAGGATGAATGGCCATGAACAGGGAGAGAATTCTGCTCTTATTTCTGAAGCTGCAAGGCATATTAAACCCTCCTTGATTGTACAAACTTCATTTTCCATGTACCAAACTGGTCTCTCTCCAGGCCCTATTTTCTCTTTGGGGTTTTTGAACACTTTCTCCAACGAAATCCAAATTCTGAGCCTCTGGGTCTTAACAATGTAGAAATGATCTCAACTGAGCACATTTCAAATACACAAGAACACTTTTTTTGAGGGCATACAGTTTTGTCCTTCATTCTTCTAATGAAAAGGTTGGACAGGGGACAAACAATGTTAATGGAATGGTACAGCTCAGCTTTCTAATAGGTTAAAGGAAGGCGATCCAAATGTATTGGTTGACAGCAGCAATCATTACGCAACTGCGCCTGTTCATATTAAGGTGTACAAGCTAAGGCATTATGCAGCACAAAATAACCCTGACCCATCCTTGGGGATCCATACACCAATGCCTTGATTTTTGCATGTTTAGAATCCAAGCTTTACAGTTGCAGCTAAGGACACAAGCCCAAGTGCAATTCTGTGTGAATGGGAGGGCTGATTACAGCTCAACTTAACTGCACTCCCTGTCTCCTACACTGGGCAGTTATTTGTATCTCTCTGGTTATTAAGAAAAGAAAAGGAAAAAATTGTTCAGGTTCTGGAGTTTGCTTAAATGTCACTTTTCTTCACTGCAATTACTGTGCCCAGATGGAAAACTCCTCTTCCAGAATCACAGAATACATCTGGTTGGAAGAGATCTCAAAGATCATCCAGCCCAACCCTCGACCCAGCACTGAAGGGTCAACACTAAACCACGTCCCTAAGTGCCAGATCCACACACTGCTTAACCACCTCCAGGGATGGTGACTACACCACTGCCCTGGGCAGACCATTCCAGTGTTTGATAGCCCTTTCAGTGAAGAAATATTTCCTAATATCCAGCCTGAACTTCCCCTGGTGCATCTTGAAACCACTGCCTCTAGTCCCTGTTCCTGCTGGCCTCCGTGTTTCTATTACAAGCCAGGATGCCATTGGCTTACTTGGCTCCGTGGGCACCCTACTGACTCATATTCAGCTGTTTGTCAAACAATACCCCCAGGTCCTACTCTGAGTCACAGCTTTCCAAGTACACATCCCAAGTCTGTAGCTTATCATGGGGTTGTTGTGACCCAGGTGGAAGAAATAGTATCTCCCTGTAGAAATAGGACTACAAGCATGGGATGCACTGATCCATTTAGAGATTTTCCACCTGTAAATGACATCCACAGCCTAGAGAATTTGACTGCACCAGAAACTACCTGGGTAGGAACGCTCCTTAGATGAGTGGGATCCTTCTTTGAACATATAAATTTAATCCAAAGACGAACTCTGCTTTGCATACAATCCAAATTCAACTGTTAACCACAGGGTAAGCACAGATAAGTAAGTAAAGTGTGTTAGGACTTGCCATGTTTTCATACTAGATTCTGCATCCACTCTACTCTGTATTGATTACTCAAGGTCTTGGCACACTAAAAGTCACATGCTGCAAACACGTGGCAAGCATTTTTATGCCTGGTTAGAGTACAATAATACTCTGAATACAAGATCAAGGTTCAACAAGAAGGACAGCACATGTGGAAACAGTCAAAGAGCTTTACAGAACAGACTATCAGCTTCAGTGCCATATGCTGAAATTTAAGAAGCCCAAGAAACATCCCAGGGGAAAAATTGAGTCTATTCTGAAGATGCCAATGCTATAAAGGTGCCACTTCTGGCAGTCATATGTTGCAATGCTTAATCTGTCTAGAAGACACAAATACGTCTTCATTTAATCTCATTAAACATACTAAAGTCTGATCCTTTGTGACTCCTGGTAATTATTCTGATGCTTGGTGATATTTTACAGATGCAACTTTTTAGACACTGTTAAAAATCCTTGGCCCTTGAAAACTGAGGTAGTTCCTAGAGACCTTAATGAATTCCTGTGCTCCCCACAGCTCTCCAGTGCTTGCCTCCAAATTCATACTGTGTTTTTTTCCTGAGATTTCCCTTGGCTCATCCAGTCTCAGCTAAGCAGGTGACACACTCGATACAGAAAACTTGTGTTAAGTCAGGAATTTCACAGACTTCACAGCAGCCTGTGCAGGAATGGGATTACAGACCAGTGTCTGTGGTTAGTTTATCATCTCCAATCTGAGGTTAGGGCAAGCTCTTTTTAACTTAAGAATTCCCTCATGGTCAAGACCCCAGGAGGGAACAGAGCAGGGAACAAGACAAGGAGGTTACCATAAGAGAGTCTTTAAGTAGAGCATAGTATCACCTAAACTAAGGGACAGCAGTGATTTCTGTCCCTACTCTTAACATTTTATTGCTCTTTTAGCTCTCTTTTTGCCCCAGTCCACTATACTCCATGCAGAGGTAATCACAGAAAAAAGCATGTCCTCAACAGTTTCCTTCTTCCCAAAGGTGCTTTATCATTCTGTGTTAATGAGGAGCCAGGGTTAGACTGCAAGTTCACTTCCTCTTCCTCCTCTCTATCTCCTTTGCTGTCTCTCCCTCATTCAGCAGTTGGGGGAGAGGTAGCAGCTTCTGCATTTGGTTACCCTCAGGGTGGTTCATTTCCTTGCAATTTCTCACAAGATGTCTCTGCTCACTTTACTGGAGAACCCCCAGACATGCAAGAAGGCACTTTTTGCAGTCAAGTAGGTGATATCTTACCTCCTCCATCATCTGATGTCTCCAGGCTCTGCTGTCTGAGACGATGGCTGCAGCAAAAACACAAGGAATAAAACTTTCAACTGCAAGCCCAGACAGACACCTTGTTGAGTCCCATTGCTCCCCACATGCGTCATGGCCTATCAAGGGGAGAGTTCCCAGGTACACTTAGCCTGCAGACTGACCTTCTTCCATACCCCTTATCCATGGAATCAGCAGAAATCTCAGCTTAGAGTGATCAAGCAAGATGCCTTATACCTGAGACAAATCCCTGGGCTGTAGACAGTGGGGCCTGGGGTGGGTGAGAGGAAAGTGGATGCTTTCTACTTTTCCCTCTTTCTGTCATATGGGAGTGACAGAAACATTACCTACTCCATATCCAGGAAACTTCGGAGTGACCAGCCCTGTCCTATGACACAAATTCATGCCAGGCTCTGCACCCTTCCCAAGTTTCACATCTTGGTGTTAGTGGTGCTTTGAGTTGCATGTCCCTTCTCCATGAGAACAGATGTAAAAGTTGTGGAAGAAGTCTCAGCAACAAGGGGAACTTACTCTTCTACTTCTTCTCCATGCTTTCTTCCTGACCTGCAAGAGAAGGACAGGCTTATGCTTAGAAAAGGCTGGAGAGAATTTAAAACTGCTCCTTTCCCTATATTACTGTTATTGTGCAAAACAGTTCCTACACCAATAAGCCACCGTGACAAAAAGCTTCTGAGTGCCTCAGATTGAAGCAGAACCACTTCAGTCCAGAAAGACAGCAATGCTCAGACACAGCTTTTTAGCTTCTTGGATACTTTTCATACCCCTCTGCCATCAGCTGCAGGTAAAGCTCACCTTACCCAAGTAGAGAGATTGACACATTGAGGAGTGAAGGAGAGGCTGTCCTTTGTCTACCTATCCCTGACGGATCAACAGGACCATGCTCTGGTTGCCTTTATCTGTTAGGAGCACCATTTGAGCTGGCCAAGTTCAGGTCATACGTGCTGTCACCGCAGTAAATCAGGGTTGATCTGGCTGAGTTAACAGGAGTTCATAATAATAACGTGGGGGAGAGGCACTGGCAAATGGCAGCTCCCTTGCTCTCCACCCCAGCAAGCCCAGAAGTAATTCAGTCCCGATTAGGGACGCTTGTTCAATATTCAAAATGTAAAACATGGAGGTTGCTGAACCAGCACTTTGAAAAGTTAATTAAATGCCAGGTTTCTTTTTAGCAGATACTCCATCACTCGCTGATTGCTTTGGCCATTTTGCAAAGTGAAGTTTCATCTCTATGTGTTGGGAATAAATATTCTCCCCTCCCTCGAAGTCAGGGTGCTATGATAAAGAACACATGGGGCTCTCTCCTACCACATGCACAGTCTCAGGACACACCAATATGTAACAGAAGTTGCTTCAGTGCCTTGTACTGCTGCTTTCAAAGCCCTTCCATGAGATGGGGACAGGGCTTTCTTCTGCTCTCTGTTCTAGCAGGTTATGGTCCTCATCTAGCTCTCCTGTGAAGTACTCTTCTAAGAGTGAGGAGCAGAGCAGACAGGATGTTTAGCTGTGAGAAGACAACCACTTGTCTCCACTGCTCCTCCTGGGGCTTGCAGTCTGTGAGAAGTTAAAAATGAACTGGTAATCTGAGCCCGACAGTATCCACTGCTGCAGATGCATAGGTGGCATCTGCATCTGGACTTTCAGCTAAAGCTGCATCCTTCTACTCTTCAGTAGAGGCAGAAGTGCAATGGAGCTGGAGAATTTAGGAAAGAGCTCTTCCAGTGACGAGTAATTGTCCAGCTCCATCTTTCTTCCCAGTGGTGACCCCCCTGGGCTTCAGAGGGCCTACCCCCAGCACTCTCTGGAGTCTGGATCTCTGAATGTGGAGTTTGGACACAGACGGAAAGATGAAGCAAGATTTATTCTATTTTTTCCTTCCCTTCTGCCTTCACAGAACTGCTTCCCATACCCTGTCTTCAGAGCCTTGCCCTCACTGAGCTGAAGCATCCCAAATGATGGCCTTGCACAGCCCTGCCAGTGAGGTGATTTACTGGAGGTTCAATCTCACAATCGTGTTACTCTTGATAACTGTCCATCCCCCGGGTAACACTCTGTTTCTCAGTACTCACACTCCTTACATCTTTGCTCATCTCCTGTCCCCAGTCAGGAGTGAAACACTCCACATGTTTGCACTTCTTAGAAGAGGGTCACTCCTGCTATCCCTGTAAACAATTGTTGTTTCTTTTTTCCTGAGCTCCCTGCCATGACAAATACCTAGGTGGCCAAAGGGAAGACAGGCATATGTCAGTCCTAGAGGCACAGAGCTCCAAAACTTAAAGCTTTCTCAACTTCTCCCTGTTATGTTAGAAAAGGGCTCGCTCAGGGCAATAAGCAAATACTTCTCTAGGAAACAGCTGCACTACAGTGCAAAAAAAAAATAGTAATCTGGGGAAGAAATTAATATACTGGGGCAGCACTGACCCCTTTAAGCCCTAGTGGTAGAACGTTGTCCTGTCGAAAAAAAGTTTCCTCGTCTCTCTAGGGCAAGCTGAAGCCCCATGTCCATCCCCCCCAAAAGGAGAACACAGGGTCCAAAGGTGGCAGTGGGTGATGACAGTCTCTGACAGTACTGTGGTTTATACAGAGCATTTGAATACCAACAGCACTAGAGCAGGAACTAGAAAGGCCTGTTGTGCAGTTTAGGCGAGACATCTGCTCCCAGTCACCTGTATTAGCTCTGGTTGTTAACACGTGATTTGGAATGGCAGTATTTGATTGAACTGGCATTTCAAACCAGCTGATATGGTCACAGGTAGAGAACTATCCCAGAAATATAGTATTAAATGTCTGCAGCACTAGAAGGAATTGCATGTTTTACACTCTCTGTGGCCTTCATCATTGAGCTATTAGGTAATACCAACCAGTCTGCTATTTCCTATCTTCTTTTATAAGGCTTCCTTTCATTTTGTTTGATACCAAATTACTTTTTCATTCCCTGTTTCAGATTGCAGCAAAAAAAGGGGAAAAAAAATTAGTCACTAAATACTTTTCATTTGTTCCTGACCTTTTGCTTTTTCAGCCCAATTGCATCACCTAAATCTACCTTACAAAGTGACCCTGAGAGAAAAGACAAGCTTTGCCCTGTGTGCTAAGGCTAGAAATCTTCAAGGCAGTAAGGAGTCATTAACAGATTGTCAAAAGGTGCCCTGCCTCCAACCCTGTCCAGTCCATAAGCTTAGCCTCCAGAACCAGTCACCTCCTTGCCTCTTTGCTCTCCAAGCGCTATGGGAAGCTCCACAAGCATTCTTCATGAAGCTATCACTGCTTTAAGCATTGTGGAGCACCCCTTCCTGAGAACTGTCTCAACTCATTAATATCAATTGCAACATGTTGAGGCTAACATTCAACCCTTCAGGAATATCAGGCCTGGGTACACAGTATCCTCTTTATTCATCACTCGGGTGCAGCTTTCCAGTGGTGAGTGAAAGCAGACAGGGAAAGAACCAGACTGTAAATTCAAGGCTGCACAGGCAGATTTTCTACTCTTATGTTCTCAGTCACAAGAAGTGCAGCATCCTGGTTTGCTTGCTCCAGCTGGTGGCACAGCATGAGCTATAGATACACCCACTCAGGTAAGGGCAAACAAAACAACACAGTCCTGGGAGCAGTGCTCAGAAATGCATTCAGTCTGCTGTATTTTACAGCAGCTAACTCCACTTTTAGTGAGACAGCAATACCTCTGTTTCTTTAATTTCTTCACCCGTTATATCTAGAGGGCCAAAGAACATGGATCAACCCCACAACCTGGACAGCTCCACTTAAATTCCCTTTCGCTGCAAGGCTGGCTGTGATCCCAAACATAACCAAAATCCCAGAATATATCATCTGGCTTTAGTCACCTACGACCCCCTCTCTATTTCAGGGTGCTTACTAGCTAAGAAACCCAGCAGAAGACCCCAAAAGATGCCACATTACAAAATACCTAATTCTCTCCCACCTGTGTCCTACACCAGAGGATATAGATGTGATCTTACTCTTGAGTGTTTTCTTTGCTCAGTTCTGGCCAGCAGAAATCTCCCTCCAAATTAATGAGGGGGTCAGACCTCAAAATGGTGGTTTTCCCCTCCACACTCCTAATGTACAGCTTAGTTGCTTTGGACCTGCCTGCAACTTCTGTGCTGAAGGGTGAAAGGCAGTTCTAATGTAGACATCAGTTCTGTTAAACTGTTTCTTTCTCATTTAATGGACTACTGTGGAGATCTAAATGGAGATAAAGTAGCAGGGCTCAGAGAACCGTCAGGATGCTATCTTTATGCAGCATGACAATGTGCAGTGGTTAATTAGACACCGTTAACCTATTTTAGCAGGGGACATAACTTGGATGAATGGGGGGAAATGTCCTTGAAATCTTTTAATGTCCACAGCTCATCAGAGCTCTAGACACACTTGCACTGGGCACCGAGCCTCAAGCCAGGTGCCAGGAGGACAGTCTGCAAGATCCGAGGCTCACTCCTGCGTGCCCAGGGAGATGTGAGAGCCGGCAACACAGCCAGGGGAAAGGGCAGCAGTTACGGTGGCTTGCTGAAACGAACATTAAGGAGACTGGACGGGAAAGCCCTGTCTAGCGTGCCGAGGGTGCCAGCCGAAGAAGAGACGGGCTAGGAGCGCGGGCAGCTCCATCACCCAGCCTGGCGGCCCTCTGCCCGGGCGGGAAGCCCTCCGCTGGGGCCGCTTTGCTGTCACCGGCGCTTCCCGGGCCACCCCAGCGCGGCGGGGGCCGGGGCCGGCGGGGGCCGGCGTGGCTGCGGGCCGCGCTCCCTGGGGCCGCCGGCCCGCGCTGCAGCATTGCTGGGCCACGGCCGCCCTCTGCCGGGCCCCGCTGGCGTGGCGACCGGCACGGCCTCATCGCGGAGGCCGCGGCTCCCCAGCCCGCTCCGCCGGGACGCTGCCCGGCCAGGAGGGAGGCGGGCACTGGGGCTAGGGCAGGTGCCCGCGGGCACACCTGCAGCCCAGAGCAGACTGTCCCTGGCAGAGTGGGCGCGGAGGGGCCGCACGGCGAGATGCAAGGGGATGTTAAGTGTTTTACAGAGCGAGCACCACCGGGACAACTTCATCTGCCTGAGTGTCAGCATATTTCCTGACATGTCCCCGCCACTTCCTTTGTGAATCATGCGGAAACAGAAAGCTGCTTGAAGCTGCTATAAGAATGAAATTGGGGGGGGGAAGAACGTCCTGAAGTTCAGAGAGATATTTTGTTTTGAGAGCAGGGTGATCAAAGGTAGAGCAGAGAGATGGGCTTTGTGCACAGGAAGCCAGACCCTGGCTAGCGTTCTGCCTCGATGCTTCCATCCAAAACCATACCCACCCCAACGCCG
Organism: Dryobates pubescens; assembly: GCF_014839835.1. NCBI lineage: Eukaryota > Metazoa > Chordata > Aves > Piciformes > Picidae > Dryobates > Dryobates pubescens. The sequence goes on from NC_071616.1 coordinate 36,241,315, forward strand.
AAGGCTTGGCTCAGCCCTCAGGGAGACATGAAGCCTTTTGTCTCTAAGGCACTAACTGTAATTCAGGCCCAGGCCTGAGGGAGGAGGGAAAGAAACAGATAAAGCACTCTAGCTCAAGTATTTTTCTAGTGCCCATCACCAAAGTGAGTGGGTGGTGAGCTACCAGTTTCAGCTTGTTCGATAGCCTAAGGCACAAGTAAGTTACACATCCAATGTGACGCACAAGTGCTAACCCATCAGGCCTTCGGGCTCTCCCAGCATGGGTCTTGGTCACTGGTTGTTTGCTGAGGCACAGGGAGAGAAAAACATTCATCAAAGCTGTATGTAAACAAGAACTGCAGCCTATGCTGGAAAGCACTCAGCACCTTTCCCTGGGGTTCTGATCAGTTGTTTAAGTTATCAGCTTCTCTCCCTGGACTGTGGAAAAGCCATATTTGCCTTAAATCATGGAGTTCAATTTTCACATCCTCTAAAATCAAGGCAAATTTTGCCATCGATTTCAGCAGACCATTGTGAGCCTTTATTTCTGTCACAGCATGTCACCTCAAAGCCCTCTGCCTTCAAGTCCTGGGGCAGAGGGCTAGCTCTATCTCCACAATGGGGTTTTAGGTAATGCACATCTTTTTAAACTCTAATGGTCCCACTTCTCACAGGCTGCCTGGGCGGCCTGAACCACATGTTGAACACACTGCCCTAGAGCCTGGCACTGGAGGAAGCAGGGTGCAGTGATGAGCAGGCCGTGCCCTGTTGGGACAGCAGCTGACAGGCACTGAGGCTAGCTGGCTCCAGCTGAAAAGGGCTTGTGAGGCACTAATCAGTATCTGGCAGAAGTGCTATTGTTTCTCCTCATGTCCTAATATGTGGGCTTGCTTAACAGAAACAACAAAGGAGAAAAGCTCTGGCAAGAAGGACTTTAGGAAGTGGCACAAAAGAACAAGCTGACAGAGAAAGTTCATGAGAGTCACTGTACCTCAGCCTACTCACTGCATTGTCCCTGTAACAGATGTTCCCAGGGTTCCCCTACTGCTCACTGGTAGAAAGCTGACCAGCAAAGCTGTACAGAGCTCCCACTGAGCAACAGGAAAAAACAACAACACTCAATACAAATTCCTGCTGTGTGGGAAAACAGTGCTGCAGCTTCCAGAGGTAGCCACTACACAGCTTCAGTCCCTGAGAACAGGGGCTCTTATCCAAGTGCTCTCCAGTAAGTACTAGGGCTAACTCTCACAGCAAACGGCTCTTGAGGTTTACAGGAGCATTTCAGTTTCCATTTAAAGGGAAAAGCACACTTGATCCTTTTGGTTACATGGAAGATACTGGCTGCTAAAGAAGACTTAGAACTAGAATGCAAAGAAAAACTATCAAAGCCGTTCTCTTCAAATCCCCCAACAGAGAACAAACTCTCGATTCTAAAGCATTGGGCTGAAGACCTTTTACTTGTGATTTGCCTTAAATTAAAACACCAAAATAAACTAGCTGTTTATTACTTACTGGCATCTGAGAGCAACAGCTGAGCAACAGCTTCTGAAAGAAGGTATTTCAAGAACTTGGATTAATTAATATGCAAGTTCTTAATGTTTTAAGAACAGTAGAGAGCTCATATGGGAAAGGGGACTGGAGGGAGGGGGCAGAAATAGGGCTAAGCAAGTAGATCAGTTCACCCTAAGTCTCTTTTGGCACTAAGCCAGACTTCATAGCCCATTTAGAGGTGACCTACAAAGGCAAGAGAAGTTTTGAGTCTTGGCTTTGATGGAGACAAAAAGGCTGCAAGTTGCATGTCTTCTTCAAGAAGGTGTTGCTTTCTTAAAATAGAAATATTTGGGACAGCAGGAGAGTATCCCCTGAATTTGCTGATAAATTCATTGGCATTACAGAGAACTAAGGAAGGAAGATGCTTTGTCCTCAATCAAAAGAATCAAAGAGACTTCACCCTGAACACACTCTGCCACCTCAGAAGCTTGCATGGACTGTTACCCAAAGTGTGACAACCTTGCTCCATTTTTGTCATGCAGGTTTCATCTTCTAGGGGAGCAAGCAGCTCCAATACTGCTCGTCTTTCCATTGCCCACTGTCTTTCAGTAAAAAGAAGTAAAATAAAACTTCACTAAGAGATTAAAAAAAAAAAAAACACAAACAGAAATCTAGCTATAAATAAATAAATAAAAATCCTAACTCTTTTTCCAGGCTCCTCTGGGCACTGCAAAGCTACAGGAATGGGCACGAGCCCAGCATTTTCCTTTTGCAAGAAACTCTTGCAGGACTAAGAGAAGGAAAAAACCCCAACACATCACACTGATGGTACTAAGGGATTCTCAGGTGACTCCATTGTCTTTTAGAGACTTTCCTGTTTCATAGAATGGTCTGGGTTGGAAGGGACCTCTGAAGGTCATCTAGTCCAACCCCCTCTGCAGTCAGCTAGATGAGGCTGCCCAGAGGCCTGTCGAGCCTCACTTTGAATACCTCCAGGGATGGGGCCCCTTATCTGTACAGAGCCTAAACAGAAACACCAAAGCAAGCTCACCCCAGCAATGACACAGAGGGACAAGAGTCTGTTAGCATTCCTGGAACACCCAGCCTTTAAAAAAAAAAAAAAAAGAAAGCAAGAAACAAGGTGGGTGAAAGGGGGAGGAGGAGAAAGAAAGGCAAACCCCCCCCACCCTGGGCCTGCACATCGCAGCTCACCGCCATCTTGATGTCCTTGATGCGTGCTGATGGCATGGAGGCGGCTGGCACCAGATCAGCCCAAGAGTAGGAATGAGAGGCCAATGGAGATTTATGTGAGGAGAGTGAGATGGACAAGGTAAAATTGTCAGGAGGAGTTGTTAGAAAGTAAAATATATTGTGACAATTCCACTCCTGCCGTTCATCAATAAACTGACAGATCATTTAGTGTCAATTAGGAGTGATAGATGGACAAGTCCCCATGATCCTGGGCCAAAATTAATGGCTGGGAGGGAGAGGGTGATTGAAAATGACGGCTGACATTGAGAGGAAAGTCCTGAAGGTCCCCAAGGGGCCATTACTTGCCTCATTCCCTTGCAGATCAATGCAGGGACAAACCCAAAAACAGACACTTCAAGACAAAACTTAATCAGACTTCCTTTTCTTTCTTCTCCTTCTAAGTTGTGCCCCCTGACTTGGCAGCCTTGATCTTTTGTGCCTGTACTCCTCAAATCACTGAGGACATCCACGGATGGCTGCAAGAGTAAGGCTGCCATCTTTCCCACAGCTAGGAGCCTGGCTCCCCTCCTAACATGGCAGCATCACAGGGAAACCTAGACTGAGATTCACCTCAACACTTGCAGGCTGGGAGTAGAGGGCACAAGCAATGACACAAGCTTCCCATTAGACAGAGAAACTCATGAGCTCTTTACTACTCCCACTTGCAAGCCAGGGATGGCTAGAGGTTTTATAAACCAGGCACTCTCAGGGGTCATTTCATATAGATGCCACACTGGATAGTTTAAGCCCATATTTTTGAAACAGGAGGTTTTTTTAACTTATCTCTAGACACCTTGAATCATAAAACTCCTTAATCTCTTAAATAACTTTCCTCCAGCTCTAGGGTGCAATCTCACCACTGCCCACCCTCCAGAGCCCTAAATGATATCTACATAGAGGCTGGGTTACCCTGCTCTACAGATCACCCTGACTGCACCCCCTTCCTTCCTACAGACCCTTAATAGTCACCTTCTTGTAAAAGGCATTCCTGGACGTGATACCACCACTTCTGTTCCAAAACACTTCAGCACAGTCATTTTCCTAAAAAGGTCTTGATTATTCCAACTCTGTATCATCTGTCAGAAAAGAGACCTTTCAGCTGCAGCTGAAGCACCTGTTGCTAAATTGCCACAATCCCTGTAGAGGAAAGGAGGTACACAGAAGAGACTTCCTACTGAAAGCAGCCCTTTGGTTGCAGGGCCACCTGAAACGAGCTGTGTTTATTCCACAACCACCTTAGCTGCTGCCTGCAGGACTGTATAAATTTTAAGAGGCTGACTGCAAAACCAAAGGAATCAAACTGGAAGTGTCCTGAAGAGCAAAGAAATAAAGAGACTAAAAGGGAGGAAAATCACAGAAATTCTATAGGGGAAGTCAGATAGATGAGATAAGCAGAAGCTGGAATTAAACAGATCCAGACAGCACCTCTCTTTCCCCAAATGCTCACCAGTATGCAAAACCAAGTTCCTTTTTCATTTTCCCATTGGCAGGCACTTGGTGTTTCTTCCTTCTGATGCATGAGATAACCTGACAATAAACCTCTGCTTTGCTTGTCGCAAGTGTCAACACTGATGTCATTAAGGACATCAGCACAGCCTTCAGAATGGCACTTGGGCTCCATCCAGCGGTTAGAGAGCTGCTTCTGTAGCAAAAGCAGCTGTAATTACTATTACTCATGTAATCTCAGCAGGGTACTAGGCCCCAGGTGGCTGCCTATCTTCTTGGCTGGTTGCCTTTCCTCTCATACTGGGGCCAGAATATTGCTGGGGCAGCAACAGGACTGCCTCTTCTCATAGGAAGTGATTCTTCTCTCCAAGTACAAATTCAAATAAATACAGCAGAACCAGTTGCAGAGGGCCCCATCAGTAAGTCAAAAAAGATTCTTCTGTCACTACTTTGTGCCATTTATTTGCTGACTGCAGAGGACCAGTCTGAGGGTTTGCTCAGACACTTGCCTGCAGCCCTCATGATTATCCAGATTTACAGATGGGACTCCTAGCAATGACAGCTGTTCTACCAGGAGTCCAAAGTACTCTTTCCATGCTTGACTTTTGAAAACTTAGCAGTAAAAGACAGCATTTTGGTAGCTGTCAGGAACTTAAATACCTGACACTTGTAAATGCTATGAAAATTCCTGATAAAATGTTTTATCTTGCTTGCACACAATCTGAGCAAATTAATTCAAAACTAATTACAAGTTGGGAAACTTTAAGGGCCCTCTTCCTGTCTTGCAACAGACTGAGACAGCAGGAGCCTCATGGAAACAGTCAGCAAGACAGAGAGAATATTTGCAAGTTTACATAGGTATGACAAGAGCTGGGCAGGTAAGGAACTAAGAGGGAGCAGCAAAGGTAGAAAACCCCAAAACCAAGTGATCAACTGATCATTTCATATTGATAAGACTCTGAACTAGAAATAGAGCAGAAAAGAGCTTTTCTCTGCAGGAAAAGCAACAAGTGTGCAGTTGTGGCTGGCTGAATCATGCAGAAGCAGAACAGAAAGCTTAGACCTCAAACGAGGAGATATAAACAGGCACAAGATCATTTCACAAGTGACTGCAGTATCCCATTTGGCCAACAATGTATTTGCACAATACAGCAAATCTAACTGCAGCCAGCCTGTTCATCCTTCCTTTAGAATTGATTAAAAAAATATATAAAATCACAAATTTTAACACTGTCAGGCCTGAAAACTGAACTACTTAAAGCAGTACAATTCCCAAGTGCAGCCTCAGTTAAACTGGCATAAAAGTGCTCACATCTACAGCAGATATGTCAACACAAACAGATTATTTTAACTACATCTGCACCAGTGAACTTGGAGCAAGTTAACTTGGTGGGCTTCCAGACTGAGTCGAATTGGTTGAAAAGCTGTGGGGAGACAGAGCCTGAGAAAACAGAAACAACAAAGCTACAGCAACATGGGTATGACATCAGCCAATGACTCAGAGTTTTCACATGAAAGCTTTACTCTGGGATATGTCACAAAGACAGCCTTAGAGGCTAGCATCTCAGCCTTTTTAAAGGAGAGAGACCAGCTTGGAGTGGATACACAGCTGAAGAAACAAAAGGACAGGGGAACTAGTTGTACAAAATCCTTGTACCTCCTATGACTAAAGAAAGTCAGAGCAAACCTCCCCTTCACAACATTTATTCAATAAAACCTCTCATACAAATGAATACTGTCAGATATTACATGGTATCAGATGCATGACTGAGAAAGGGACACATCTTCATCTCACATCCCATTGTGCACATCCTTGTACACGTCTCACATGCAGAAAGGTCTGCAGCCTTCCATCTCCTGTTCTGCTTCTTCAGCTAAATTGTGTCCAACCTCATAGCATCACTTACTCCAGACACCTGCTCTATCTGTAAGCCATGCAACTGGGATGCTGGAGAAGCACCACTGAGACCTACTGCTCCAAATCTATCAGATGAGGCTAACATCAAACAATGGAAATCATCCTGATGTAGCACATGGCACAGTGCTGTTACACCAGGAACCTGTACACTGTCCTCCAGAGCACATTAGGCACAGCCCTGAAGAGTTGTATTACCTCCAGTCCTTCACCTAGCCAACAATGACATCATTTATATTTCCTAAACAAAGCAATTAATCCTTGTTCTCTGCCAGCACATTTCCATAAAGCTTCTGCTTGGTGCTACAAAGATTCAGGATCACTGATGGCATTTTTTTATGCCCTAAGGTTATAATGCAATGGCAACTTCTAGTTGTAGCCAGCCTATGAAAAGTAATACCATTATCAAAGTTAAACTGGAAAGGAACAGAAGGAGTTGAGGCTGAGATCTTTATTCCTTTGCTTTACTTCAGTCTCCAGATCATCAGCCAATTTGTTCTTCAAAACAGTGATAATTTTCCCAGGAAAGTACTGTTTTGCAGAAAGGCTGCCTCAAGAATACAGACCACCTTTCTCACCTTCTAAGAACGACTGACTCTAACATGTTTCTGGTTGTCCTCTCCCATTCTCAGGGTTCCAGAAAAGACAATCCATAACTCTTCCATAAATCAGAGTGCCTTGAAAATACCTGTCCAGACATGAACACTTGTATCATAGGCCTTAATGCATACAAGCAACCTCAGAGCCCTCCATAACTGAGCCTTCAGTTCTGTGAATAAAACACCAGCATCACTTTACAGCTTGGAAAATAATAAATAGCTTGAAACCAAGTAATCTCCTCACAGTCTGAAGTGTCCTTTGGTTTTCATACCCATTCTTTTGCCATGTCCAGATACCTCCCTTCCCTTAGGTGCCCTTCATCAGCACCAGGCTTCTCAACCTGCACTCCACGATTTGTATACATTTTCCCTCCCATCTCTTCTTGCTGACCATCTCCATCCATCTCTATTATACCATAACCCTGTACACACATAAACATTGACAAATTTCACCTCTACTGTCAAGGCTGATCACTAAATCCTGAACTGTTCATTGCATTCTTGTCAGTGGGGCACTGTCATTCTCCTGGAAAGGACACAACCAGTCAAATCCCTCCCTCCCAGCTCCTGCATTTAACATGCTCATTATGTCCACGACACCCTTCAGCTACAGTACCAGGTAAGGAGTACACTGCCTCTGACAGAGAGTGACATGTACACACTTCTGAGCCCTGCCAGGCCAATTTTTGAAGAGCATTAGCCAACAGAAGCATGCAAATGATCTGAAGAACTTCAGTGATGTTGGAAACACAAGTCCATCTAAAACATAAGAAAAACTGTTCCAATGCCTGTGACAGCAAAGCCCAACCAGTGATGGTCACTTAATCCATGCCTAAGCCCCTCTTAATAAGGAAAGAGGTGAGGACTCACTTGGTAGGTGCCAGTACAGGATCATCTGCCCAGCCTCCTTGCCGGCGTGGTGGTTTAGGTGGTGGACCCTTTGTTAAAGAGAAGAGACATATTACGGGCAGCTCCAGGCAGGACAAAGTCAAGCCAGTTGAGTCACCAGGTCCACACAGACTAATGTTACACTTTACCAACTAACATCTGGAGAGATTGTGCTTAAAATGCTCTTTATTCATAAAATAAATGAAGATAAATGCTGCAGGACAGCCTTTTAACTGCAAGCAAAATATGTATACGCCAGAGGGCTGGGATGTCATCCAGAGGGACCTGGACAGGCTGGAGAGGTGGGCCCAGGTGAACCTCATGAGGTTCAACAAGAGCAAGTGCAAGGTTCTGCACCTGGGCTGGAACAATCCTCACTATCAATACAGACTAGGGGATGAGGTGACACAAAGCAGCCCTATGGAAAAAGACTTGGGGAGGCTGATGGATGAGAAGCTCAACATGAGCAGGCAGTGTGAGCTTGCAGCCCAGAAGGCCAATCACATCCTGGGCTGCACCAAAAGCCGCGCTGCCAGCAGATGCAGAGAGGTGACTCTGACACTCTGCTCTGCTGAGACCTCACCTGGAGTACTCCATCCAGGTCTGGAGCCCTCAATATAGGAAGGGCATGGACCTGATGGAGAGGGTCCAGAGGAGGACCACGAAAATGATTAGGGGGTTGGAACACCTCTGCTATGAGGACAGGCTGAGGGAGCTGGGGTTGTTCAGCCTGGAGGAGGCTCCGGGGAGACCTAATAGCAGCCTTCCAGTACCTGAAGGGGGCCTAAATGAAGGATGGAGAGAGACTGTCTACAAAGGCCTGCAGTGACAGGACAAGGGGCAATGGCTTCAAATTACAGAAGAGCATATTTAGATTGGATGCTAGGAACAAGTGCTCTGCCATGAGGGTGGTGAAACGCTGGAACAGGTTGCCCAGGGAGGTGGTTGAGGCCCCTTCCCTGGAGATATTCAAGGTGAGGCTCAACAGGGCTCTGGGCAGCCTGATCTAGTTGAGGATGTCCCTGATAACCTTTGGGGGTACCTTCCAGCCTGGACCATTCTATGATTCTATCAGCACATCCACAAGTTGCAGGACTATGTGCCGTTGACTTGTCCAGGACAAACAGCACAGTAGCAGACTGGTGGATGCACTCTCCTAGCAAAATATGGTTCACTGGGAAGTTGCTCATTACTGCTGCCCACATTTCCTAGGGTACAAGACATCTGTTTTACATGAGAAATCACTGCTAAAAAGTGTCTGCTTTTGCCCACTGTCTAGAATAGCAGCCTAGATGTCAAGTTTGGATATAGCCAACCATACCTCTAAAGTTAGTTGAGGTGAAATCCCACCACTGCCATTGCTGAAATGCTGAAGGGGAAATTAACCTGGAGCATAAAGACACACTCCCTGCTATTTTCCTGCACTGTCCTCCATGGTACTCTGCTGCATGGCAGGAAAAAAGTGGAATTGAGTTTGGGGCTTACAGTTGGAATTTTCAAAGAACTCCCACCACGTGAGTGCTGCATGCTGCCTTTTGCAGTTTTGGGCTCTGTTCTCCCTGCCTGAAACACCTCATAGAGCAGACCTTCAGTATTCTACATGACAGGCAGTGGTGAAAGCAGAGGAGCAAGGTGAACCCAGATTAATTTCAGTGTATAGCTCCCAACTGATCATGCCCAGTGAGGGAAGATGGATTATAGGCACCTGTGAAGGGACCACCATGAGAATGGATGATTGGATAAAAGATGTTCCAAAAAAGGAGTAACTGCAGAGGAGTCTAAGATGGAGCAATGATGGGGGACAGGTGGCTCCCACAGGTTTTATTGAGAAAGAGAAGGAGCTGTGTGACTCCTGAGGATTTCTGACTTGACAAGAGGGGACCTTGCCTGTGTGTGGGGTCAACCCTGAGCCAAAGTCAAATAACCTCTTGCACAGATGGGGAAGGGGTTGAGCTAACCCCTGATGGTAGGGGTCTCCTGTGTTTATTTCATGAAGCAGAAGCATTGTTTGTGAGTGTGGGAAATTAAGAGACCCTGCCAGGGGCAGCCGCTGCATGCTGCAGGGAGCGGGGCATGACCCTGCATACCTCCCTGATAGGAGCAAAAATAGTCATCCTCCAAAAATAAACAGGGAGCAGGAATGAGGCAGGAGCTGCAGTCCCAAAATACCATCTTTCTTCAGCAAAGGGAGCACAGGAGGGCAGAGGGATAGGCAGGGAGCATGAAACGCAGGAAACAGCCTCCTTATATGGGCTCATCCGCAGGGGACAGAGCTCAGTCGACTGGAATGACCATGTCACAGAATGTGAAGCCTTCAGGGGCCCAAGTGAATGGAGTTTTCTGATCTTTAAATGATTCCCCCAGATTCTTAAGATGCCAAACCAGAGAAGAGGCTATAGTGCCAAAAAAGGAGCATTTTGAATTCAGTTGATCTGGACACACCCATAGCCCAGGAAAGGGGAAAAACACACCACATATGGGCGTGCATGCCCACATAAACATCCCTATTCCCACCACACACACCCCTACCTCAAACACACACTCCCTCCCACACGCATCCTTCCCCAAACAACCCTCCTCCCCTCGTACCTCTGGCAGCCAGCAGGCCGTATTCCCAACACACAGCCTCCCAACTCCTCACAAAGGTGCATGGAGTTACAGAAATGTCACCAAAGAACCTGGGCCATAAGGCTGAGGGAAAATGCAGCACCTCTAGGGCATTCCAAAGTTTAACTCTCTCATTGACCTTCCAGTACCTGAAGAGAGTCTACAAGAAGGATGGAGAGTGACTATCACAAAGGCCTGTAGTGATAAGACAAGGGAAAATGGCTTCAAACTAGAGAAGAGTAGATTTAGATTGGATGTTAGGAACAAGTTCGTTACCATGAGGGTAATGGAACAGGTTACCCAGGGAGGTAGTTGAGGCCCCAGCCCTGGAGATACTCAAGGTGAGGCTTGACAGGGCTCTGGGAAACCTGATGTAGTTGAGGATGCCCCTGCTTACTGCATAGAGGGTTGGACTAGATGACCTTCAGAGGTCCCTTCCAACCCAGATCATTCTATGATCATGAACACTAGCCTTCAGAACAAAGCATCTCAAGTGGGACACTCCGGGTAGAAAGGGTGACAGGAATGACTGCCCCAGTCTTTGCACCCCGCATGACCCCATGGCACCGAGGGGCTTGATTCCAGTGTCCTGCCAATGTTCTAACATGTTCTAACATCATACACACCAGGCAACCCTGAATGTCTGTCAGACCCTGACAAACACCTCACCTACACCTACAGGTCTCTTATTCCTCTAGCAATAAAGCAGGTGATTCTTTTTGAACTGTCTACAGAAGCACTAGCAAGAGGAGAGGCAACGGTAACTGTCAGCTGAGGATAAATAGCCTTTCTTTGTTAGCTGTCTGCAAAGTGCCATAATAAGGTCACATGCCACATGCACTTTTGACAAGTAAATAAACCTGCCTTCCTCTGCTTTCACATTTCCAAAACCTCAGCAGAACTGACAATTGGGAGTGCAACGCTGTGCATTGCTGCAACACGGTGACAGGTAGGGACACCGTAGTTGCAAGCTGGAGCTTCAGAAGAAAGTGGGAAGAACGTCAAGCCCAGAGGGAACAGAGCAGAAACAGAGGACATTGCTCTTCTGCAATGGAGTAAATGCCACAAAGATGATGAAGGGAGTGGAACATCTCCCTTATGAGGAAGGGCTGAGGGAGCTGAGTCTCTTTAGCTTGGAGAAGAGCAGACCGAGAGGTGACCTCACTGATGTTTATAAATACATGAAGGGCAAGTGTCAAGAGAAGGGAGCCAGGCTCTTCTCAGTGCTGCCCAATGATAGGACAAAGGGCAATGGGTGCAGGCTGGAGCATAGGAGGTTCCACATGAACATCAGAAAAAACTTTTTCACTGTAAGGCTCCCAAAACACTGGAACAGGCTGCCCAGAGAGGTTGTGGAGCCTCCTTCTCCTAAGACACTCAAAACCCACCCGGATGCATTCCTGTGTGACCTACTCTAGGGGATCCTGCTCTGGCAGGGGGGTTGGACCCAATGATCTTTTGAGGTCCCTTCCAAGCCCTAATGTTCTGTGATTCTGTGACATGTGCTCCTGAGCACACCTTCTTGGTGAAAAAGACTATGGGGTTTAAATGATGACGACTCGTTGCTACCTGTGCGTTGTTTCTCAGGCAAGATTCTCCTGTATGTTCCCAGGTGCAAAGCTAAGCTATAGACCTAAACAATTTGGTTTTCAAAACACTGATACTCCAGCAGCTCCTGCAACAGTGTTCTCTCAGCTCTTGCTGCTCAGCCTCTTTCACAGCATTAACTAATGCTCACTGTAGTTTGCTTTGCCACTTAAGCTTTGTCAGTTATCTCCAGACTTCCTCTCCCTTAGTTTCTGCAGATGTCCCCTGTTTCGAGGAACACTGCCACGGGCTAAACTTTACATTTTCTTTTTTCCTCAGAAATTCAGTTCACCATTTTTGTAATGTCCCTTTTCCAGTATTTCTCAGGCCACCTTCCATACCAACACTTTCATACTACCGCCATTTTATCTCTGCCTTTCAAAAATGACTGGCCTGGACTCCATCTCTCCTGCATTAAAGCAGAAAGCTTACCTTGCCTGTAGTCAGGCCCCTTCTTATCAGATAGATGTAGAATTCCAATTTGGCTTCCCCATTAAGGCAGAAATTTGCAGACTACTTGTCAGATCATGCCTGCAGTTTTGAAGGTGTTAGTTGCATGCTGCATCCTTCAGAGAAGCAACTACTCTGCGTGTCTCCAGATCCTGAGGGTCCAGCAAAGTTTCTCTTAGGACCTACCACAACACAGGTAAATTATGGACATGTTTGGCCCTTCAGATCCTCAGGTGGATCTGGAAATATGAACTAATTTACCTTCATCAACTTGACAACTCCTTTGAAACAGTGAGCACTCTGTGCTGGGAAGCAGGGACCAAATGACATTGACAGCATGCAACAGAGGACATACAGTTTTTCTGTCACATAATAACTCTCCTAAAATGTGTGGCATCTTTGTTCTGCCCAACAGACAAACTCTGAGATTTTATGCAGGATGTATGTGCCTTGGTTTTTTATCCAATACTGACCACAGATCAGAAAGAAATTAGTATGGTCAGTCTGGAGCTTCCTTTTCTCCTGCAAGCTGCCTGAGGCTTCGCTGGCTGAGGAAAAGCAAATCTCCACAAACAGGTCTGATGAATTAGTTTTGACTGGTACTAATTAAGAAGCTGTAAGTCAAATAGCCCCACTGCTTCCAAGCAGCCACATAACACAATCTGCACTAATCTCAGAGAACAGATGAAATCAAAAAGGGCTTAATTCCCAGATCTCTACAAGCCTCAGCTTTCTGCAGAGAATGTCCCATCTCTGTTAGCCCTTCTTTCTCATGTCCACAGATGGGTCAGGTTGTGCATTTGATTTTAATGAATACCTTCCAAGAACCTCTGGGTCTTAAACACCTAGCAGAAAATACTAGATTTCCATTTCAGCCACAAATTTGTCCTCCTTCATGGTCATTGGCCTTCCTTTACTAGAGAAAGCACTATAAAGACAGAGAAAATTCTTGGAGAGCTTCAAATATTCTCTTTTAGCTATCACAGCAGGTAGAGTAGCAGCTCATATCTAGAATTTCTTCCCTAAAACAGTGGCCAGCTTGCACGTGCACCTGCTGGGAAAGCTGTCATACCACAGCATTTGGCACCTGTTTCAAGAGCTGCTGCTCTTCCCTGCATAAAAACAGTGAACCCCTCTGAGCAAGGGGTTACCAAGTAGCATCTTCCCAGGTAAGTGCTCCTCCAGCCCTCCTAAACATGGGCATCTCTCAGTTTGCTACTACCTACTGTCAGATTACTACATACTGCCAGGCATGTTCCTACCCATCTCCACCACTACTACCATTCTTCTGTTGCCTTCAGGTGGGTGATGCTTTTCCACTCAAAGGCATGAAATAATTGTGTGGGAAAGGAAAAGCTTTAAATAAAATTATTTGTGATGGGATTGTCCCTAATCAAAGGGCACCAAACCAGCACCACAGTAGCCAAGCACTAGAAAGGCTGGGAAACATGGCTGACCAGAAATGCTATTTCAGTAAATGTCATCAAAAGGCTGGTAGATAAGCTCAGAAGGCTGAAAATAACTGTCCTGCTGGCCAGCCACTCGGGGTGCAAGGGAGAGAAGCAGCGCAAGGCCTTGGGGAGATCCAGGCCATGCAGTGCTGGGGCTCACACCGGGGAAGTTGGCCTAATTAGGGAACAAAAGTTCAGCTGCATTTTTGAGATTCCTCCTGGAGAATCTGGCCAGCTTCCAGCCCAGCGGTCCCCAGGAACGGGCTGGGAGTCCACAGCATTTCTACAAGCAACCAGAAGATCACTGGGAAAAAAACAAACCAAACCAATCCAATCCAATCTCTGTCAAATGGAAGCAGGTAAAAAAAACCAAACAGTGCTTCCTTGGATGCTGCTCCCCCTTGGTGGAGGGTATTTATGAGCACAATGCAGGAATCCTGACTGATGACTGAAACTCCTGGACGCGGAGGGACAAATGCAGCTCAGCCCGGGACACAAATGGGAGGGCATTCACAATGTGCAACAGCTACAGGAAATTCTGCCTCAAAGAACCCTCCCAGGTTCTCAGAGATGCCAGTTGCTTCAAGAGCTGTCTACTGCCAAGTTCACCCCACTCCCAATTACATGCCTAAGAAGGCAAAACCCTGGCAATGTGTCATATACAAAAAGCAGCTAGCCACTGGTCAGAGTTCTTCTGCAAGTAGAATATCACAGGGGAGAACTGGATGTTAAACAACACAGCGAGACTGTAAGGTCTTTGGGAACAGGAAAATGTCCCAGCCACATGCCAACACTCTCTAGATCTTACAGCAATGCAAGCTGCAGATACTAAAGGGGCTGTAAGGGACTGCATCACAATTACACATAACTACCTAGGTCATCAAGTCTCTGAGCTAGTGGCTGCACAGTGCCTAAACCACTGGGATTATTTTTACACAAATAAGGTCCTCCAGTAAGCACTCAGTAGAGTGTAGCCAGGGCTGGGCTCCTCAGCTGCACATTCAGGTAGTGGTAGGACTAGGGGGAATGGAATGAAGCTGGAGGTGGGGAGATTCAGGCTGGACACGAGGAGGAAGTTCTTCACCATGAGAGTGGTGAAGCCCTGGAATGGGTTGTCCAGGGAGGTGGTTGGGGTGCCATCCCTGGAGGTGTTTAAGCCCAGGCTGGATGAGGCTCTGGCCAGCCTGATCTAGTGTGGGGTGTCCCTGCCCATGGCAGGGGGCTTGGAACTAGATGATCCTTGTGGTCCCTTCCAACCCTGACTGATACTATGATACTATTTCTAAGTTTCAGGGGATGCAGGGAAGAGCACTTGAAGGGAGGCTGCTGTGCAGATCAAGACCAGGCCAGGCAATGGAATGAGAGTTTGGAGCTGGGTGCCAACCACTGTGCAAGGGTAAGAACTGGGTCTGGAAAACACCGCTCTGATTAAAGGCCCTGATCATATCAAGCCCCAGGCCATGTCTACACCACAGGTGCAGACACACCTGCGAGCAGGATCCATGTGAGTCAGCTCGAGTCTGGAACTGGTCTAGCTTTATGTACCTCTGCTAATCAAGCTGATACCTCCCCAGGGAGAGTGCAGGTTGCTTCTCACCATGGGATCTTTGCACCTTTCTGCATTGTATTTTAGAATGCAAATACACTTGCTCAAACAACCCCACCAAAAAGGGCAACTGAGCCATGCAAGTCCACAGCTGTCTTCACATTACAGGCACTTAAATTTTTGTGACAGTTCTTTTCCAACAGATATTCACTGGAAGCAATTGTTCCTGATGTGCTCACCGAAACACAGAACATTAGGAGTTGGAAAGGACCTTGAAAGATCATCCAGTCCAATGCCCCTGCCAGGGCAAGATCACCTAGAGTAGGTCACACAGGAATGTGTCCAGGTGGGTTTTGAATGGCTCCAGAGACAGAGAAGGGAGACCACAACCTCTCTAGGCAGCCTGTTCCAGTGCTCTGCTACCCTCACAGTGAAAAAGTTTTTCCTTATGTCTAGGGGGAACCTCCTGTACTCCAGCTTGCACCCAGTGCCCCTTGTCCTATCATTGGACATCACTGAAAAGAGCCTGGCTCCATCCTCCTGACAACCACCCTTCACATACAGACATTAATGAGGTCACCTCTCAGTCTCCTCTTCTCCAACCTAAAGAGGCCCAACTGCCTCAGCCTTTCCTCATAAAACACAACAGCCCATGGTTCCACCCAAATTGGTTTAAAAGCACTGGGAAACAGAACTACAGAAGGACTTGTTTTCCCCCTCTGGAAAGGTCAGATCCTCAAATCCTCTTTCCAGTTGTTGCCTTAAAGCATGTTGTCACTCAGATTTTGAGTGATCTAGTGCTACAGGGGTCAACATCCACCCAGATATCAGGCACTCTCCCTGCTTTAGTCCATGAAGGAACTTGAAAATGAAGGAACCTAAGGCATGTCCACCAAAGCACTGCTAGAGAGTCAGGTCCCAGCTGGACTCATTAGGACTGCTAATATACTGTTGCATTCAGTTAGAAAGTCTTCCCTGCAGCCCCAGCTCATAGGTTTGTCATTGCACGCAATATTCCCTAGAGAGGTGGGAAACATTACTTGATACATCACAAAATCAGTATCTTCCAGCTTGGAAAGGAGATAGTGGATGTAATCTTCAGGTATAAAGCATGCAGCTTCAACATTGAAATGAACACCTCCATCCCTGGAGATCCCCAAAGGCAAGGAAAAGCTGTGCTTCACTGCTGAAGGCTACAGAACACAGGATGGGGATCACGATCACTCGCTGCTAGTGCAGGTACATACACTACTAGAGCTCTCAGCATGGGGCTGGAACTCCACAGGACAGGGTTTCAAGCACACTGCAGCTCCCAGCTTAACAGATCCACAGGCCCATCCTGAGATTGTCTACACATGACACAGGCACCTAAAATAGGCTGTGGATTTTGCTATGAGGATAAGACATCTACAGCTACCTGTACTTAGGGATTCCCCACAGGTCTCCTGCATAAAGCCCTAGCCTTTCAGACAGGACTAAAGCAAACCAGAACAGGGATTTCTCCAAGGCCCCAAAGCAAATCTGTGGCAATGCCAAGAAGAGAACCCAGCAAAATCTCGGCTCACAGCCACATTCATTCTCCTGCCTATTCTGCCCCTGCAAATTAACTGAGATATTAGGATACACCCTTTTTATACCATTGATCAGCCTCACAGCCTTTGGCTAAATGTCCCTGGCAGCCTTGGAAAGTACAGCTAAATGAAGTGATTCAACTGGCAAAAATTCAGATCCAAGATGAGTGGTTTGCCAGGGGATGCAAAACAAGTCTGAGAGCAGGCAGATGGCTGGAGGGCAGGACTTCAGCAGGTACGGTCACATCTGCGGCACTGAGAGAGCCCTTTGCTAGCCTGCAGGCAGCCACAAAGTATCTTCAGTGCAGCAAGAGGAAAGGGACCAAATCCAGGAAGAGTTCAGATTGTAACACTCAGCACAGCCCGAAGGGAGTTCAGAGAAGGGTTACATGAGCCATCAGGGGGACGAAGGGGCCAACTTCGGACAAATGATTCAAGAAGCCAAGCATTTCAGCTTGGCCAGGCAGTGACTAAGGGAGGGATATACTGCAACACGTTTTGGATCACGCTTTATCCACTAATAATTGGGTTTGGGAAAGACTCATGAAACACTTCAGGTTTCTCAAGGCATCACAGGCATTTACAAATGGAAGAGTGCTATAAAGTGTGACCATGATGCTGCAGAGCATAAGCCTGAATACAGGGTGCAGAAGTTATCAAGGGGCTTCAAAGCAGGGGTCACTTGCCAGACACCATTGCATAACATCCCTGCAGCAACAATTGCTCATGTGGAAGAGTCCCATTTGAATGAAATGTAGCAGCCAGGAGAAAGAAGGCACCTGTGGCATGTGACCAGCCACTACTCAGTACAGCAGACCTTGGGAAGCAATGATTTAGGGCACTGCACTCAGGTGTAATTAGTTTCCAGTGAAATGACTCTAAGGACTGCTTCTAGTGAGGGAAGGGGGGGGAGGTTAGATCAATTATCAGGTGAAGTTTTTATTGGGTAACCAGTCCCCAAAACTACAGCCATCAGTGGGAGGTCTCTTTGCCTGAGAAATGGAAAAGTGCTCTGGGCATAGTCCTGAACCATCCATCACTGACAAATAAACCCAGTGGATCCTTCCTACAACAGCCTCCTTAGCACTACCAAGAGAAAACTGAACTAACCTGAACAGTCTTAACTCCTTGTGATGAGCATACCCTCCTGAGGCCAGAATTAATGAGATGGGTGATAGGGGGTTCTTTTCTGGGCTATAAATTTTACAAATGACTCTACTGTGCTACCAGTACTGGGCTGGCACTTCAGCAGAAGGAATTAAAGAGTACAGGAGAGAATGTTTGACTGTCAACATATGCAAAGAACAACTCTAGCCAGGAAAACCTGGGCAACACCAATTCCATGGTTAGTAAGAGTGCAAGACAATTAGCCCAAGGACTTCAACAGAAACAGGTACTAGCTGTCAGGTTGATTTGAACAGCACCATGCCAGCTTCTAATGCCATATGAATGCTGAGCTGTATTTTAGTTTGCTGCAGAGTAAGAGAGGAGATGTGTATTTATTTCCTCTGTATAAGAGGAGCCTGGCAAGAAGCATTACACCATCCTATTAACCACAGATACTAGCATTGAAGTGCCAGTGCAATAAAAAGAAAACACTGATAGAAAATAAAGGCACACATCCTTGTTACTACTGGCTGGCCTTCTCCTCTGGGGCACCAGCATGACTTCAAGATCCTAGAAGACAAGTTTTCATGTTATGGGAGCAAGCTAACTATACTGGACAGCAAATCTAACCCCAGACAGGTTTTCTGCTGTATTAGCTAATTGCTGTCCTGATTTTTAAATCAAAATAGAGGACCTTTCCAATGACTACATATATATCTGTGGCCTCAGAACAAGATGCAGCAGCTGATAAGAGCAGCTGGTACAAAGATAGTAAGAAAACCTGTCAGCAATAGGAACAGAGGATGCAGGAAAGGCATTGCATCCGAGGCAAACTTTGCCTTACTCTCCCATACAAGAGTCCCCTCTTAAGGTAGCCTGCAGACACATTAATAGGTTAGTCCTACTAGTCCCCTTCAGAGAAGCCAGCATCTACCTAGCAAGCCTACTAGTCTTACATGGTTGACCTTTCCCTCGGGGTCTTCATCCTAGAAGAATCAGCAGGCAAAAAGAGAGAAAAAAGTTAAAAGGAAGAACCACAGAAGCCTCCACAAAATAGCTTCAAGATTGACATGGACAGCTTCAAGATTAACATGAATGATTGTCCCACAGCACAAGTTGTGAAATCTTGTTTACTTGAACAAAGTTAATCCCACCACTGTAAGATATTATGTCCAGTTATTTATGCATATACCGCGATACAACAAAGCAAGTCTGCTTGGTTGCAATGGCATGAAGGTCTGCCAACAATCAGACCTTGAAAAGCATACTAAAGAGAAAAAAATAATAAACCAAATCAACCAACACACACACCCACCAAAAAAAATACAAAAATGAGAGAGAGTTGTTAGCTGTTGGAATGTGCTGCCCAGGGAGGTGGTGGAGTCACCGTCCCTGGGGGTGTTCAAGAGGGGATTGGACATGGCACTTGGTGCCATGGTTTAGTAGTCATGAGGTGTTGGGTGACAGGTTGGACTTGATGATCTTTGAGATCTTTTCCAACCTTATTGATTCTATGACTTAGAACAGACTTAGCTCATTCTCTCTGTAGTGTAAGAAAATCCAAATATTTAGGTGCATAGGACGCTAGAAAGATTTGTATAGATAGGCTCTGCAACCACACCAGAGACCAGATTGATGCTGGGCTGCTCAGTACTAGAGTTAAATACTGTAAGAAGGCTACAGTTGTTTTTTTCAGGAGCTACTGTCTCTCACAACAACCTCAGATCCTCTGCTGGGAGCAGGAGCTGTAGCAGTTACCGTAAGATAGGCCTTGCTGGCAACAGTGTTAGCTTTACTATATGAGCTTTAGCTTACCCTACAGTATAAGGGAGAGGTTTGGTTATGGGTTGGATGAGTAACTTGAGGAAAGTTGCCTGTTAAACACCATGAAAATTGCAAACTGGTTGAGAACCTTTCTGATGTGCAGCAGCAGTGATAATGAGCTGCTAGGCAAGAAGGAATCACAGAATTGTCAGGGTTGGAAGGGACCACAAGGATCATCTACTTCTAACCCCTCTGCCATGGGCAGGGACACCCCACACTAGATCAGGTTGCCCAGAGCCACATCCAGGGTGGCCATAAAAACCTCCAGGGATGGGGCTTCCACCACCTCCCTGGGCAACCTGTTCCAGTGTCTCACCACCCTTATGGTGAAGAACTAAGAACCCAGTAATACCTACAGTATCCTAGAAATAACTCTGCTCACAATCCCCCAGGGAGAGAATCTTGTATCCAGCAACACTGCACAAGATGGATGGAAACACTACACTAGCTCACCTGTTTTCTCTTCTGGACTGCACCATCTCACCTGGGGAACAGAGAAGCCATGATTCACAAACTGCAAATATCTCTGATTAAAGTGATTTGGTATCTGAGTCCACTTTGTGTCTGAGCTGTCATATGGTCTTACAGTTCTACCACAAGAGGAGCAGAGGGAGGGGACATCCAGGTTAGGGCAGGTGGGGTACAGAAGTGAGCTGTATCTGTGAGCAGTGCAAATAAACTCAGATTTGCCCAACTGCTAAAATCTGTTGAAAGTGTGCGTTTGTCAGCTAGGAACCCACTTGTGCCCACAACCAAGAGCAGGAAGGCTTCTGTGGGGCCCAACATGACCTAAACTTCTCTGGAGGTAGAGCCCAAGTAGTGCAGCAGCAAGGAAGGAAATCCAGCTGGACAACACATGTTGGAAAAACATTTAATAACCACTTCTTTGAGCAATCTTCCACGTGGATTTCACCCTCAGCAATTGATTTGCAGTTGTTTATTCACTCAGGTTAGATAACTGAGTCCTGGATTTCAGCCTAAAGAATCACTTCCAGGAGTGTTTGTAAACTGAGTGGTGGAAGTCCAAATACCTGCTCTGCAAAATTCCCCTGTGGGAACATCCTTCCAATATACAGTGGAGGTGGGCCAAGCTTTTGTCTTTCTACATGAACCTATGCTGAATAAAGTATTCTTTACAGCACAGAAATGATCACCTTTTAACTGTCACCTGAGGACCACAATTACACAAGCAACCTTACAACTATCAGGTAGGATAAGAGCACACTTTCAGAAGTGAAAGCATGGAGACTTTGATGCAATGTGGGAGAAAGAACCATCAGGGAACTGGTTCTTTGGGCAAACCCCGATATAAAGTGCCCCTGTCCCATCTGTGCAGAAATACTCTCAACATAGCCTGGAAAAATCCTCATCCTTTAGGCTGACATGCTGCCTGCCAAAAGCCTCCACTCAAAAGAGCTACAAAGTGGTGTAGAAAGACACCAACATCACATTGAGACTGGGAAAAGCAGGAACCAGGGAACTCTTGGATAAGGTCCCAAGGGAATCCCATCATCAAAGGATAAAGAGAAAACAGGCTGTGAAAGCAGGTACATTGCAGTATTTTTGCATGTGAATGGAATGGAATGGAATGGAATGGAATGGAATGGAATGGAATGGAATGGAATGGAATGGAATGGAATGGAATGGAATGGAATGGAATGGAATGGAATGGAATGGAATGGAATGGAATAAACCAGGTTGGAAAAGACCCTTGAGATCATCGAGTCCAACCTATCACTCAACACCATCTAATCAACTGAACCATGGCACCAAGTGCCTCATCCAGTCCCTTCTTAAACACTTCCAGTGATGGTGACTCCACCACCTCCCTGGGCAGCCCATTCCAATGGCCAATCACTCTTTCTGTGAAGAACTTCTTCCTAACATCCAGCCTAAACCTCCCCTGGTGCAGCCTGAGACTGTGTCCTCTTGTTCTGGTGCTGGTTGCCTGGGAGAAGAGACCAAGCCCCAGCTTGCAGCAGATAGTTCACATTTGCTGAGACACAAAAAAGGAAAAACTTGCTGATGTATTTGAAATAAGAAGGCTTTTCCACTCAGCTTTCTAAATCAACCTCCTCAAGACCTCCACACCTGGCCTGGATTTTTTTTTTTTTGGTAGATGTCATCAAGCCAACATTCAGGCTGTAGGATGCAATGATGTTAGAGCCAGGAGTATGGTTTGACTTTCAAGTTTTGGTGGGATGGGATAGCAAAGATCTTGGCCGTATCTGCCCCTCCCACCATACAAATAACATCACCAGCTTGAGTGGGTCCCACTTTGTCAGAAACTTGATAGCATCAAGATGAGTAAAAAGTAACACACCAAGCCAGGGGATGGGAAAGGCTTCCCAATGGGAAAAAAAACACAACAGAAAGATGCATTACCCCTCTGAAAATGAATGTTTGAAATGCAGAGTTCTGGCATGCAGCAAGCAGATTTATCTCTAGGAATTCCCATTTACGGCATATTCCCCTGGGTGCCCAAGGGGCGCCTGCTGGTTTGCCAAGCAGCTCCAAAGGCCACTGCTGCAGGAGGATGCTGACTGCACCACTTACAGCAAAGAATCATGTTCCTTCTTGCCTCCTGAAACAATACACAGCTGCAGCATTGCTGTTGGTACTTGTACTCCTGAAAAGGCAGGAATGCTCTGTATGTCAAATGGCAGACCGTGAGCTTTGTGACCTTCAGCGAGCCCCTTGAGGAGACCAAGGTCTGAATTTGAAGGTAATGCAGACACTTCCACACAGGAATGGGAATTATCAAATAGAGATTTGGGCAGAGGAATTACAGACACACCACTGCAGTTAAGGAACTTACTGTAGGAGAAATACACACACAACAGGCACTAAAAAGATACCAAGAGATCATACTTTTCATAGAGCTTGGGGGACGCATATTAAGCTACACGGCACAAGAGGCTGCATTTGTGCCCTAGGGATGGAGATTTTCACAGTATCTTTGTAGAATACACACAATTATCACATAATCACAGAATGTTAGGGGTTGGAAGGGACCTCCAGGGATCACTGAGTTCACCCCCCCTGCCAAAACAGGATCACGCAGGGCAGGCCGCACAGGAACACATCCAGGTGGGTTTTGAAAGTCTCCAGAGGAAACTCCACAGCCTCTCTGGGCAGCCTGATCCAGTGCTGTGTCTCACCATAAAGAAGGGTCTCCTTGTGTCAAAGCAGAACTTCCAGTGTTCTAGCTTGTACCCATCGTTCCTTGTCCTGTCACTGAGCACAAATGGAAAGAGCCTGGCACCTCCACCTTGGCACCCACCCCTCAGATATTTATAGAATTGATAAGATCCCCTCTCAGCCTCCTCTTCTGCAGACCACACAGCCTCACTTCTCTCAGTCTTTCTTCATAGGAGAGATGCTCACATCCTCATGGATTCATCCTCATGGCTCTCCATTGGATTCTCTCAAGTAGGTCTCTGTCTCTCTTGAACTGGGGAGCCCAAAACTGGACACAGTGTTCCAGGGCAGAGTAGAGGGGGAGCAGAACCTCCCTAAACCTGCTGGACACATTTTCCGTCATGCAACCCAGGACACCATTGTCTCACTGGGCCACAAGGGCACGCTGCTGTCCCATGCAGAACTTGCTGTCCATTAGCACTCCGAGGTCTTTCTCCGTAGAGCTGCTTTCCAGCAGGATTGCCCTTGCCCCTCGTCTGTACTGGTGCCTGGTGTTATTCCTCCCCAGACACAGGCCTCTGTGCTTGTCCTTTGCCTAACTCTCCAGCCTGTCCAGATCTCCCTGGATGGCAGCACAGCCTCCTGGCGTGTCAGCCATGTCCCCCGTAGCATCAGCAAACTTGCTCAGGGTACACTCAATCCCCTCACCAGGTCACCTGAGGAGATGTGCTACTCTCTGGAGTCTCTTTTGGGAGACAGACTCCAGGTCATGGAAAGATCAGTTTTAAAACTCTGAGGAACTACTGAGGGCAGAATCACCATCCTGAAGGTAAAGCTGCACGTGAAGGTGCCAAAGGTTTAAGATAAACCCCTTTATCTTCAAAATCAGTGCCAAGTATAAAACTTCCTATGCTGAAATTAATTACATGGAGCCTCCTCCACACCTCCCAGCTCCAGAAAAATGTACTTTTCAAAATGTATTCTGCATTTCTTTGGGGAAGGTTCCTTGAAAGGGTTTCAACGTGACCAGATGGCTGAATGAGACATCCATTGTAACAGCTGACCCCACCACCTGGAGGCAAGCCAAGGACAAGCTTCCAGAAAAGCCAGAGGTGACTGCCAATCTAGGGTGAAGGGAAAAACAGTATTACGTCTACTAAATGCTCACTTTGGTATCCAATATGACTGTGCATGAGAAGCCTCCCGTTCTGAAGCAAAGGAAAAGACCAAGGATCATTTATAGTGTGTTTTGTCTCTTCTTCAGCACTCAAAGGTATTCAGTTAACAGCAACATTTAGCAACAAAGAACTGTCTGAAGGAAGACTACTGACACAAACGTTTCTTCCTGGTGGTTAAGATCCAGTAATAACATATCTGAATCTTGTAAGGCGTGGAAGACCTCACCCTTCTGCTGCTGACAAGCTCACTGCTTTCAACAGAAGATTGTAACTATTTCTTAGCCCTCTCCAGGGTTGCCCAAGGACAGGAGCCCTTATGATCTATTCCCAGATAATCACAGAATCAACAAGGTTGGAACAGACCTCAAAGATCATCAAGTCCAACCTGTCACCCAACACCTCATGACTACTAGACCATGGCATCAAGTGCCACATCCAGTCCCCTCTTGAACACCTCCAGGGACAGTGACTCCACCACCTCCCTGGGTAGCACATTCCAATGGCTAACAACTCTGTGAAGAACTTTCTCCTCACCTCGAGCCTAAAGTTCCCCTGGCACAGCTTGAGACTGTGTCCTCTTGTTCTGGTGCTGGTTGCCTGGGAGAAGAGACCAACCCCTTCCTGGCTACAACCACCTTTCAGGTAGTTGTAAACAGCAATAAGGTCTCCCCTGAACCTCCTCTTCTCCAGGCTAAACAATCCCAGCTCACTCAGCCTCTCCTCATAGGGCTTGTGCTCAAGGCCTCTCCCCAGCCTCATTGCCCTTCTCTGGACACATTCCGTGTCCTTCTTAAATTGAGGGGCCCAGAACTGGACACAGGACTCAAGGTGTGGCCTGACCAGTGCTGAGTACAGGGGCACAATGACTTCCCTGCTCCTGCTGGCCACACTATTCTTGATGCAAGCCAGGATGCCATTGGCCTTCTTGGCCACCTGGGCAATAATAAAGACTATGATATGAGACATACCAGTTACAATCAGGCATCTGTACATCTCTTACTAACCAAGGAATCAGTCCATGAACTAAAAGAGCCAGTTCCATTAAGAGAATAATCTGACAGTGAGCCACCCTAATCTGAAGGGTAACCAACAATTACACCCACTTAAACCACCAGCTGGTTTCTTGATTACCCTATGAGCCCCACATTATTTCAAGTTCTTAAATTATGCTTTCTGCAGACTCCCTCACAGGATCCCTCCTGACTTCCTATAGCATAGCCAGGAAAGGGAGAATGCACAGGTGGGAGATGATTCTCCATTATGCCTATCAAGAGAAAAGAGACTATTTTCTCCAGGGGAAAAAACAACCAACCAACCAAACAAGCAGAAAAACACAAAACACAACACCACCACACCAAACCAAAACACACACACAAAAAACCCTACCCCAAACCTGTCATTGCAAGATATACCTTAACAGTGTATTTTCAACAGCATCACAGGGACCCCAGGGAAGTATCTCCCCACAAAACCATTTTGGCACAGATGGCTGAGCAAACTACTTCATGTAATAGGAGAGGATCATGAAGTAGCCACTTCCAAGATAGAATGTTCCAGGACTCTGAACACAGTAGCTTAAAACACAGCTGATGCCAAGGTGGCCAGTATGGCAAAATAATTTTGTGATTTAAAAAAGTGAAGAATATGATATGCTGGAGATCATGACTGGTGTTGCAAAAAGCTAGACTATAATCTCATTTAAACAACCATCATTGTCAATAATCTGGAAGTCAGATGATGCTTTTGTCCATCTGAAGGTGTTTGAGGAGCAAAATCTGTATGTCATTTCTTGACAAGTACCCCTTCCAGCAGCAATTGCCTGTAGAAAAGCCATGCTAACATCAGAGAGCAAACTGCCAGGTAGAATGTGAGCATTCTGTAGCACTAAGCAAGAGTGAATCAAAATGGTTTCAATCTCATCTTTCTAGGTATCAGAGGATGTTGGCTCATTCTCCTGTCAAAGAGGGGTTCCAGAGCATCTTCTGCTTTTTGAAGAGGTACTGACAGATCCAACTCAAAACAAAAGGCTTTCTCCAAAGACAAGTGGGAATGGAGTTTGCCTATTATTACTCACAAGACAAAGTTTCAGATGCTTCAAAGCTAACTCCTGGCATGACTTTTGTAGCCTGCGCATGGTGGAAAGCATGTCGCTATACACACTTGATACTGACCACCTCGCACAACAAATTCTGGCTCTAGCAAAAGCAAAGTGCAAGACTAGGGCACCTGCCTGCCCCTGCTGGCTTGCTACCATGGATGGGTGGCAGTCACAAAATGATGTGCCTGCTCATATTTTAACTCCCGTGGAAGATATGCACGTGCAAGAGGCCTTAAGTCCAGTGTGATGCTACTCTCCCCACCTCACACGTGAGAAACTCTAGCCCCGGATATGACCCTGTGTGAAAATCACAAGATGCAGAGGGAAAGGGACAGGGCAGGCACATGGTTCCCGACTCTGAGGACAAACTTCAAAGGACAGCACACACTGTGTGGGAAACAATCTCAGAAGAAACGAAGAATCCTCCACTGAAGATACCAGCAGGATCACAGACAGGTTCTCCTGACAGGACACCCACCTCTCCGAGAGAAGCAGACGAGGAATTCTTCCTGCTGAGATTCTCATCCGGTAAGAGGTCCTGGCGGGCTCGACGGCCCATCTTTAGTATCTGTAGCACAGGAGAAAACGCGAAGGAGCAGAGGGCACAAGGTTACTGAGAAAGGCTGCTTCAGAGCAGAGGAAAAACGCAAGTAATAGTCCTGCAGCTGAGTACCCCTCATCGGCACAAAAGCACTTCCAGCTGCAGGCGTTAATCCCGCGGCCGCCTCCGAGCCGGCCCTCAGCCGCTCAGCCCTTCCGGCTGCGCGGTGTCCCACAGCCGCCTAACGCCCGGCGCTACCTAAGGGAGAGCCCGAGCAGGCCTCTCGGAGCCGGGAACCACACCGTTTCCCCGCCCACCGCCGCCATGCAGAGAGGGCTGCTGGCCCCGAGACCGCCCAGCCGCACTCGTCCCGCTGGCGTGGGAACGGACCGCGGCTGCAGACCCCGCCGCCCCTGCCCAGAGTGACTGGGGCCCGCCTCGGGCCCGCGCCCGGGCCCGGCCCCGAGCCGGCGCTCCCACACCCCGCCGCCGTGGACGGCCAGCTGGGGCGGCGGGTGACGAGGCAGGCTCGCTGCGCCCCGGGCCCCGCTCACCCCGGCGACGCCCCCGCGGCGCGGCGCCTCCGCTCGCTCCGGCTCGGCCTCCATCCGCCGCCGGTGCTTCCGGCACACAGCCCGACCCCGCCCCCGCCGCCAGCCTCCCGCCTGCTCCGCGCCGCGGGCCCCCACCGCCCCGCGGGCTCGGCCTGCGCCGAGTTTGGTCACTACGGACGGCCTGGATACCGTCCCCAAGGAGCCCGGCCTGGCCCCGAGGCGGCCCCGCGGCGCCTCAGCGCCCAGCCTATACCTTGGGCCGCCCCTTCCCGCCCAGCAGCCAGGGGCAGCCGGCAGGCTGCACACCTCGTAAAAACCGGCTCAGCGCACGCTGGGTACTCCTGCCAAGCGGCCGGCAGTGAATTACGACAGCGGGTACGCCTGGTAGCCACATAAAATACCCGGCTCCGTTAGCTGTCTTAAAATCTTTGCCTGACTAATGGTGACAGCGGTGCCACGATTTCTCAGCACAACACGTCATGAAAGCACTCTTCTATCAGTTTTTACTTTCATATGCGTCAGGGGCAGGTTAAAAACGGCCGGCCACTCTGCTTTGTCCAGCTCTTGACGGGATACACTCTTAAATTCCCACTATGGCAGATAACCCCAGCCTTGCAGGTCTGTCTACTCAGAGCATTTTGCCACGCATCCTGATTGCTTCTCATGCTCTCCCAATTCCCTACAGCTCTGTAACGCTGCCTTCCAGACAGAGCCGCCAGTCCCCAGAGCACTCGGGGAGGCAGTCCCGAAGATCAAATAGAAGCACGATGATCATCATACACATGCCTCTAAAGTGTAAAGTGTGCCGAGATCTTCACTGAGCTGAATAAAACCACCTCTGGTCCCTTTTTTTTGGCTGGACAGATGTCTAGATTAATCATAAATAGATCTGGTTTTGCCTCCACACCGTAAATAACCATTCAGTTCTCCAGTGCTTTGTCCATTAGCCTATCTTTTTCTGGTATCTCTGACATTCCTCACAATCTTTACCCATCCTCATCAGCCTGAATACTTGTTACCCACTTTCTCTGCTACTACAACCAAGAACTGTACCAGAACACAAACTACACTGTTAACATTTTCCCCTGATGAAAATTGTCCGTGTCACCCTGAAGTTTTCAGCCATCCAGGAATACCTTTTACTAAAGGCACTGGCTCTCGCTCAGTACCTGCTTAGCTTCAGTAAAAGCTCATAGTCTGGCTCAAGAACTGTTAAGGAGCCTAAATAAATTGTGTCAACTAATTCCTTTAGTCCATTTTTCCTTTCCTTACTGCCATTTTCAAGTGGTTCTGCTGTGACTGTGATGATCCAAGGATTAAGTGAAATAAGATTTGTGGGCAGAAGTAATAAGTTTTTATTAGACTAACTGAGATAGCTGGAAAAAAACAGACAAGGAGTGTTTCTGTGCCTGAAAGCCTGCCTGTTTTTTCCAACTATAGCAATTAGTGCAATAAAAGATATTATCTCCCTTTACAAACCTTGACATGTTTAAGGAATTCAGTAAGTGAGATATGATTTTCCTTTTTTGAAGCCAGGATGGTTAGGTTCTATGAAAATATGATCTTCTGGATACTTTGTTCTTCTCTTTGAATTACAGATACAAGTATTCGTGAGGCAGAGAGGGCAAGTGTTCATCTAGCCCCATGAGTCACCACTGGGCCACGGGAATACAGCCTTGCATTTCCCAGTTCACAGCCACTCCTCTGAAGAGCTGCTGCAACACTACAGCTATACAGATACCAGAAGACAGAGGGGCCTGTAGTCCCAAGGTTCCAGTAGCTACTGCAGTGTGTCCAAGTTCAAGCATACACTTAGAACTGACCTTCTTGATCAGCAAAAGAACTTTCTGAGCAGAGCGTGATAGCATCCAGACCAACATCTGCTTAATCAGGAGGGCATCCTTGGGGCAGGAATCCTTGGGTATGAGTGCATTGCTAGCTGTGTCCCCAAACAGGGAGCTGTCAGGGTGTTCCTACCAGAGGCAGAGTAGGAAAAGTGCAGGGTACCACCTTGCACTGACAGATCATGAACCTGAATGGACCTGTGGGTCCACTCATCTGGAAATGACCTCCCTAAGCCTCTACTCTCAATTTCCCTATGGCCTCCATCCCAGACACCACCCCACTAGTACATCCCAGCTACCTGCCAAGACACGCTGTGCTGCTTGCTGCCCACCCCAGTGACAGAAGTCTCAGGTCATGTGAAGGAGAGTGGAGTCCATGCACAGCAAAGAAAACATTAAATCAATTGGGGAGCTGAACCTTGTTTCACAACTTCAACTTCCGACTTCAGAGAGAGAAGAGCAGACATGCGAAAAGAATGAAGCCTAAAATCTGTCCTGCCTTAAGTCCCTCTGGACTAGTCCACTCATTGGAGCTGGTTTGTCACTCTCCCTGACATATTTTTGCCTGCTTGAAGAGGGCAAAAGGAGACAAAAAGTCTTCATCCACCCATTACACACTGTGGCTGAAATGGATCTTGCCTGCTTTAAACATTGGGGGCACCTTTTCTTAACAGCTTCATTCTCTTCTGCCCTACTGGTAACACTGCAGGCACCCCACTCAGCTGAGAAGATGACAGTTATTAGGACAAACATTTGGTGCTGCTTTGGCTGTCTAAGGTGCTTTTCTGTTCTTGCTTCCCATCCAATTCAGGTCCATGTTTCCAGGATTTCTCCTTCCCAATGTACAGTTTCAGATGTATTTTCAGCTCTCAGCCTGCATTACTTGTTCAGTTTTGTCCTCACCTATAAATCTCATTGCTGCCACCCCTTCTCATCTGAACAGCAAGAACTATGCAAGCATTCCTTTCACGGACAAGTTCTCACACCTAAGCATGAACTCTCTCCATCTGGTTTCAACCCAAATCCAACCACGCAGAATAGGACTAAAAGAGTCCCCTACTAGCACTGTTTGCTGTTGATTACTCCTTGACTGGACCTATGAATAGAGCTTGTGTCTGGTCCTCCTTCCACCCAAGAGAGAGCCAGGAGAGTCTGGGAAAGCAATCACATTTGAGCACTCCCACATGCTTCTGCTCCTAGACCACCTTTAGAATGAGGGCACACACATGTAGCTATAGCTATGGTGGAAAGTCCACATGGTAGTACTACTGTGGGAGAGAACAATGACCACCTTATTCAGAGCAGCCAAAGATTTTGTTAAGCAGCTTTCTGGCAGCAGTAGGATTTATGGGATGCAGGGGAATTCCAGTAGCAACCAGTGACACAGCACTGTGCCTTTCTTCCTTACCCAGCCCTCGTGCCAGGCGCCCAGCCAGACTCCTGATTTCAACATGGGCCAATTAATTTGAAACATTAAGCTTTCACTGGGAAGCAAAGTGCTTGGTGCAGACTGCTGCTCTAGCCTGCTTCACACTAGCAGCACATTGGCAACTCCCAGCATCTTGGATTTTTCTGCAATTTTATTCTCTGTGCACCTCAGAGTATTTGTCTTATCTCTAAGGGGTTTCAGAGGAGGGAAACAACTGCAAATATTCTTTTATTTGTGTGGCTTCCAAGACATAATCTCCTAACAATTGCAAAGCTTCAAACAAAAGGTTCCTCTTTCTGGAAGGTGAAAGGGGCTGTGATAGGCAGAAAAGGCCCACACATGTGCCTGTCTTGATCTCCATGAGAACAGACACTGTTCAGGTTGCATCAGCCCCAAGCTCAGACTGTAAAACCCAGGCAGGGTTGCCAGCTATGACATATTTCCTAGGATACTCACATGTTCAGTAGCCCTGTTGGGCTCTTCCACAGCCCATCTGGATTCCAGCATGTCTAAGACGTGCAACCTATTAACAACTGCTGCTCGCAGCCACCATCAGTGGTTTCAGTGTCTGTCAGACCACGAAGCTTCCCCACCTCTTCTCAGCCCAGGGAAAGCAACTCCCAGAGCAGAAAGTGAGTGGCCCAATTCTGAATGGGCACTATACCTACATTCTTCTCTGTTATTTCCAAGCAGTAAGTTCCCACTGTCAACTTGTAACAGAAGTCTGCTCTCAAGCCATTAACAACATAATCTTACATTTTGTGCTGTTGCATTTCATTCCATTTCTACTGTCTCAGTCATCAAAATTGCCTACCCCCTCCTATAGGATATCCCAGTCCTCCCCTGTATTGTTAAAGCCATCCAACTTTGGACAAGCAGCCAATTTCATTAGCACATCCATTTCAGTGTGCCAAAGTCATTAATGAACACTGGGCTGGGGACCAGCCACTGGGGAACTCCTCCAATAATCTGTTATAATTCCTATACTTATCTCCATCTTAACTAATAACTCACCATGCAGCACTGTAGCAAATGGATTACTGAAGTCCAAAGCAATCAGGTTTTCTGCATTGAGTGTGACCTTCAACCTAATGCAGGGCAGAGGAGTCTCAGAGTGGAACAGCATCCAGAATTCATTTCAGAAGTGACTGGGGAACTCTAGGAACGTCCATCCTAATCAACATAAAAATATTCCATGGACAGTTAATGGCAATGCTCAGACTTTGCACCCTACTCCAAGTCATGATTTGCCTGACATCATCTTAGAGCCACTAGGTTATGTCTATCTGCTCCATCAAAGAACTCAAATTTCTCTTCCCCAAGCAAAGCATATGCAAACTGCGAGCGCCTCACTCTTCAGTCTCCTTAGAGCTGCTGGGAATGAGTTCACCAGGCAGCCAGCACACCCAAGTGCCCCATGGATTTCCTCTGAACCTTTTCCACACTCCATGCCCTTGGTGAGCCTCTGGCCTCTAAGCTGG
The DNA here is from genome assembly GCF_014839835.1 of Dryobates pubescens. Lineage (NCBI taxonomy): Eukaryota > Metazoa > Chordata > Aves > Piciformes > Picidae > Dryobates > Dryobates pubescens. Next base: position 36,273,293 of record NC_071616.1, read on the forward strand.
CAGTGCTTCTCCAAACATGCAGGTGAGGAAAAACTCCCCAGAGACATGCCTGGTGTTCCCAGCCATGATTCCCAGCCCCACTGCTGTCAGACACCAGACCCTTCAGGTGTCAGAGCCACACAACCCTGGGAATCACTTCTCCTAGAGCACAAAGCCCCCATAACTTTCTTCCACAGAGAGCTCTGCCCAGCTCCCACTTCACCTAAATGCCCTGCAGCAGCTGTGCCTGCTGCATCTTCCTTTCTGCTCAACCTAATGGCTGACTTCTTCCACAGAGCAGCCATTGCTGCGAGCAGCAGTGCTGGGTCAGGAAGGCATGAAGCAGCCATCTCGCCCCAGAGCTTTGGGCACCCTGCCAGCCCAGGTGTGCTTGGCTCCCCCTCTGCAGGCCCCCAGGAGACGGGCTGAGTAGTGGGGAGCCCCTGCCTAGCTGGGAGAGGGTCCAGGTGAGAGCAAGAGAATACTGCTCGCCGGGAGCCCGTGGGCAGCCCAGCCCAGGGGGGAGGTTGGTGTGGCGATTGGCCGTGGTCAGAGCATGCCCCAGGAGAAAAAGCGGTTCAAGCCCAAGGCGTGGATCTGAACCTCGACTTGGGGCTGCTGTTCCGTCTGCCGCTTGTGGCCCTGACCCGATTCGAGGCCAACGGGTGCCGCAGCCCCTTGTCCGCAGCTCGGAACCCGGCCCCCGCTGGCCCCTCCCTGCCTCCCTCCGTCCCTCCCTCGGAAAGAAACCACATCAGGAAAGTATTCGGGGTATTTTTAGCCGCTTTTAATGTGATTTCGCAGCTGGAAACGGGAGGGGCCTCGCTGCGCCGCCCGCCAGCGCGCCGCGGACCACCGCGAAGGGCCCGGTCGCCGCCGTCCCGCGCCCGCCTCTGCCCGGACGTCAGCAGGGGGCGCCCGCGCGCCGCCACCGCACCGGTGCGGCGGCCACGTCGGAGGGTGCGCGGGGCCACCCTGCCGCGGAGGTGCCCGGGTCCGGCCCCGGGGCACGACGCCGGGTGCGCGGGGGGCAGCAGCGGGGCCAGGCGCAGGGGGCGGGGGCGACGGGTGGGCGAGCGGCGGTCGCTGCCGAAGCCATTAGCGCGGTGGTGCGCGCGAAGGCTGGGCTTGGAGCTCCCTCCCCTGCCCGAGCCCCGTCCCGGGGACGTCATGGGAGGGAGGTATAAAATTTCAGCGGCGGGGCCGAGGGAGAGGCAGTGTGCGCGGGCGGGGCGGCGCCGTGCAGTGCCGGTGCGGCGCGCGGTTGGTGCACGGCGGCCAGCGGAGCCCGCGAGGGCAGCGGGCGGCCCGGCAGCGCTGCTCCCGGCTGGGCGGGCAGCGCCGCGGTGCCGCGCTCCCGAGGGCAGATTACCGGGAGATGTAGGGTGCGGGGCCCGGCGAGGGCATGAATGGTGCAGCGAGAGAGGCGGGCGGCGAGCTCCCCCCGCGGCGGCGGGGCGGCGCGGGGCGCTGACACGTGCGGCGGCGCGGCGCAGCGGGGCGCCCCCGGCTCCGCGGGACGCGGGGCGGCGCATGGGGAAGGAGCCCGGCGCGGCGAGGCACGGCGCCTGCCGCTTCTCCTTGCGGAGCGCTGCCAGCTCTTCCTGGAAGTCCTGAGTCGCGCACGGCGCAGTGAGTTCATGCACCTCCTCGCCAAGCCTGAGCCTGCGGGATCTGGGGAGGCTGCCGCCAGCACACCGCCCGGTCCGTCGCGCCCGCTCGCCGCCGCCCGGGGGGCTCTCCCGGGGGCCCCCGCCGCTGCCCCCTCGCACATGAAGATGTACGTGCAAAGAGCTCTGGTGCTGCTCTCCCTGCTGAGCTTCGCCACGGTGAGCCTCTCGCTGTCTTCCTGCACCACCTTGGACCTCGACCACATCAAGAAAAAGAGGGTGGAAGCCATCCGGGGGCAGATTCTGAGCAAGCTGCGGCTCACCAGTCCCCCGGAGACCGTGGGGCCAGCCCATGTGCCCTACCAGATCCTGGCCCTTTATAACAGTACTCGGGAGCTGCTGGAAGAGATGGAGGAGGAGAAGGAGGAGAGCTGCTCTCAGGACAACACCGAGTCCGAATACTATGCCAAAGAGATTCATAAATTTGACATGATCCAGGGCCTCCCCGAGCACAGTAAGTGCCGGGCTCCCACCGTGCCGGCCAGGGTGCCGCGCCCGCGAGGCAGGCTGCCCGGCACCCCGAGCGCGGAGAAGGAGGGGGCCGGCCGGGGCCGCGGGAGGGGGTGCTGTCTCGGCAGGGTGGATGCGCGGAGGCGGGAGGGGGGCCGCCGCGCCGCGATCTCGTCTCCGTCTGCCCGCACGCCTGGGAGCGGAGCCGAGCGATGGCGGGGATGCGCACCGCGGGTCGGGTCCGGTGCAGGGGGAGGCGGGGGGCGGCCAGGGCTCAAACCACCGGCAGGAGGGCTCGGGGCTTGGCGGCGAGCGGCCCCGCCGCAGGTGGAGACGGTGGGCGCTGAAGCGGCCGCGGAGCGATGGCGGGGCCAGAAGTGGCATCAGCCCGGGTCCTAGCAGTGAGCAGCAAGCCAAGTCCGTGCCCAGAGCCCTGACATCTGAGGGGAGGCGGGAGGAGAGGAGCGAGAAGGCGAGAGGAGACAGCGGGAGCGTCGGTGTGAATGCAGCGTAATGTGCTAGGAGTAGACGCAGGTCTCGTGTTCGGGTGACGAGAAGGTAGAGGGACTCCTCCCTGCTGAAGCTCCAGCGCCTGCCGCAGAGATTCAGGCAACCTGTTTGGTCTGTGCCGCACCCGCACTGACTGTGGGGAAGGTGGAGATGCACTTGCTGAAGAGTCTGCTGCCTGGAGGACACTGCTGAGGGTGTTACACAGTGTGAGGCTTCAGAGAGTTAGTGGAAGATAACGGGGATGCTGAGCAGGTGCAAAGCAGACAGGGATGCAAAGGAGACCCCCAAGGGAATATAGGCACTAAGGAAGCGTCACAGATGTTGAGCAGGTGCAGAACAGATGATGAACCAGCCCAGATGTGGACACTAAACACATTCAGGTGCAGAAGCTGAGCAGTTACAGATGCAAAGACAGAGACTGAGCAGACATGAACCCCAAGCAGATTGTGAATTGCAGATGCTGAGCACATGGAGGCAAGCAATCCTTTCAGTCTGTGCTTAGGATTCCTTAGGACTGATTGGAAGATGTTGGTGGGCATGCAGTCATACCACTATCCAGGGTGTTCTCTCGTGATGTAGTGCAGTCTTGGGGGCACGATTTGAACGTCAGCCGATCTGGGAGGAGCTGTGACTTGGTGCAGGCAGCCTCAGAATGCAGTTACTCTGCCAGGTTTATGTTAATCTTGACATATGATGAGTTGGAATAAGAGCTACAATGTGGTAATGCAACAAATTTCACTTAATCTCTAGCAGACTGCACTCCATATGGTTATATGATTAGCTCTAAACTCAGGAAACACCAAGGCTTGTGGAACAGAAAGTGCACAGAGTGTAGCCAACTTACCCATATTTCAACATTTGTGACCTGCTCAAGTGTTGTTCATGATACTCTAAAAGTATACAAGGGAAACCAAGTGTCTGTACAACATAGTACAGCCAAACTCTGAACCAGTGTGTTTTGGGGAAGGAAACTGGAAAAGCATAACAGTGGGAAAGAAAGTTGAAGGACTAGATTTGGATAAAGCACAGGGGAAGGAGGAGTGGAGACATGGTGCATAAGAAGCAATGAAGAGGGACTATGGGCTGAAGAAAATTCCTATGGAAATCAATGAACCAGTTCCATGTCCCTGTGGGGCACTAGGGTAAGGTGCTGAGCAGCAGGTTCAAAAGACCATGTAGTGCTGAGATTGAATTCCTGGGAGTGGGCACTGTAGATACCACCACCTTCAGAAAGGCAGAAGTTTGAAACTGGGTCACACCGGGAGAGGCTAGCTCCAGACAGGACCTGGTATCAAGAGATGCACTTCATCTGAAACCTGGGGAGTTTCATTGCTTACACCATGGCTGAATTTGGCCCTGTGTCTTCAGAAGTGGCGGCTGTTCAACTTTCCCATGACTCTGTCACTGTGCCAGGTGGTGATCTCAGAGCATGCTTTGAGCCAAAGTCAGTCTCCTCTGGGGGGGAAGGGAAGGACTGCTCCTTTGAGGGAACTGTATGGATGATACAGACTCAAATGTGACGCTGAAATGTGTGTTCACACACATTCACATGCTCACAGACTGGTTTCGCTCCAAACTACTAGTCAAGCAGTTCATTGGCTCAGAGAACTCATCCTTGTGAAAGACTTAAGGCCAAAAGTGAGAAGAGCTGAGAAGCAAAGATATTAGGAAAGAGAGCCACATCCTTCTAGGAAGGAGGGATATTTGGGACCAGGTTCCCCATCCCTACTCTGAGCTGTTTAGTGACTCTCAGAATGATCTTTCTGCTATGCTTCTCAGGTGCATTGCCTGGATTTTAAGAACAGGTTTTCTAAAACTCACAGGGATTCAAACCTCCTTAGGCACTGACTTGGTCAGGGTCAAGCTCAGACAGCTTTTGGAACAGGCCTGCAAATGGCTTTGCTTGCCATCCTGGGGAAAAACAGGTGCCATTTGCCAAGACAGCTTGAGAGGCAAGGCAATTAAAGCCATGGGTTGCTGGGGTCAAGCATCTCTTCCCCCCCAAACCTGCAGAGTTCCAAAAGGATCAATATATCCTCCAAAGTTAAGCAGCTCTGGCAGGAAACATTTTGAAGTACCAGTACCATAATAGGGAGTGAGGCAGTACCTGCTCAGCCAGCCTGCCCTTCTTTGACATCAAACCCTAACCTTGCAGCCATCAGCCTTCCTGAGGCTGGACAGAAACAGCAGCTGTAAGGATCAGCAGCATGTGGAGAACCTGTACATTGGTGAGAGCAGTGGTAGGAAGAGGGGAAACTCCCCAAAGAATCTGCTTGCTGTTACCACACTGTCCATGCTAAGAGGCTCCTAGTCTCGCAGCTGTAGGCTGCCTGGGCTCCACAGTAACAGAAGGGTGACACTGTGAGGATCCATCCTGTTGTGTCAGATACAGCCTGGCATAGATGCACAGGGTGTCACAGGTTCCCTGTCTCCAGGCTTGGTTGCAGCCACTGAGCATGGTAGACTGGAAGAGCGTGCAGGAATATCGCCTCAGGCTTTGTTCCGTGCTGGTAGGTAGACTTGAGCAGATTACAGTGTGAGTCACACACCTGAGCTGGGAGTGGAACAAATTCCCTGAAAAATCACCTCGTTTCCTGTGCCTGTGACCTCTTGCAAAAAATGACTCTGTCCCAACATAGGCAGCTTCCTGGGAGCGAAACCTGTTTCCTGGACACCCTACTGTGAAAAGCAGGCTCCAACCTCACTGTGTTCAGAGTGAAACACAGAACTCTGCTCTGTCTCCCCATCACAGAGGGCTTGTTCCTAGGGTGCAAACAGAACGTGAAACTTCTTAGGGATGGGAAGATAGCTATTGTTACTTCTACTAGGAAGGTCTCCCAAGGCACCTGCACTTTACTGGTGAAGTAAGTAGGTAGAAGGCAATGTGAAGGCAGCAGGCAAACCACAGTAGATCAAATAATCTCTTACCATCATGGCTGCCTAACAGACAAAAATCTTAAGGAGATGATAAGGAATGAACTGTGCTGTAGGATCAGCATGACAGTCTCTAAATAGATAAAGCAAGACTTGGGGAGACTGACCAGTGGTCTGATCTAGAAAGGCATTTCTGATGGTTACTGGGACTGCCTCATGGACAGGCAGTCGGGTCTGAAATGGAAGAGTAGGCTGTTAACAGCACTATTAATAGGGCTAGGAGTGCAAAACAGCTTAAGAGGGACTTAAAAACAGTATCTGCCAGGGCCTAGGACACAGAACAGTTACCACTGTTGGACTTCAGCTAAAAAGGTGCTTTGGGCATTTAATGAGATGGGAGCTTGGGGCTTTTGCTGTGTTTTTCTGTAGCATAAAAGCTAGAATTGGTCACAGTGGTGGAGTCCCCACAGTGGGTATTATGGGATGGCTCAGTGTACTTTCTGTGTTGCAGGGTTGTTAGGCTGAGCATACCAGCTCATGGTTGCAATAGGGTCTGTTCTTCTGGGACTACCAAATATCCATTTCTTCAATAGCGGCCAGAGACTACTGTATGGGAAAGCTCTTCCATTCAGTAGTACCAATGACAAAACCCTGTTCCAGTTGCAGTCCAACATGAGCATCTGGTCATTGGCTTGGGTAAAACTTCAGCACCCTAAGGACACATCCTTGTAAACTGGTAGGCTTCTCCTTATGAATCTAAGTGTAGCACAAGAGGAAGACCTTCATCTTCATGCATCAGTGTTGCTCAACACAGAATTTGGCATGAGAGGTGAACCTCTGTGCTCTGGCAGTGTTTCACACTAGTTCATCCTTCAGAAGCTGTTTCCCTGGGGAGGTAGTGGTGGTGGCATGAAGAGAGGGCCCAGCTCCAGGAACCTAACTTGAAGACTGCTTCAACTAGGGCTTCTAGCCTGTTTGTCATGGGCTGGAACTGTGACTGGAAACAGGTAATAATTTTTATATCTGTTTCTCTTTTTTTGTTTGTTTAAAAGCAAGTAGCAGCTGGCATGAGAGCCTCATGTTGCATTGGACGAGTCAGAGGTCATATGGGAGGCTCTGTAGGGCTGCAAACAAACCTGCATGTGGGCATAGAGCAGGAGCTCCTGTGTCTTAACTGTAGGAATCTTTAAGGATGCTAGAACCCTGAAAGCTAACAGAGGTCAACAGGAGAGGAACAACAGCAATGACAAAGACTTTTCTGTGGGATCAAAATAATCCTAGTGAAGAGATGCTTATTTTCTCTTGAGGACTCTGTTTTGGACCTCATAGTTTCTACCTACTCTCTTCTGGACAGCTGTGTAATAGATTTTTATGTTAAACAGGCATGCATCAAGGCAGAGAATTGCTGTGTTATTTCCTGCCCATGTGTCTGATCTCCACAGGCCTCTCAGCATATTCTGTCACTGAAGACTATCCATCATTACAGACTAGTACTATTCATGAATTCCTTCTCCAGGTTATGAGTTAGCACTGACCTTAAAACACAGTTCTTGCAGCACACACTGAATAGTCACTGCCCCCAAAAGTCTTCTACACCTCATGCTTTGTGGACACTTGGCTGGCTTTCATTCTAGGAGGGAACATCAAGGTTTGCAAGAAGATGATTCAGTGACAATGGGATCACCTCTGTGGCTTCATGTCTGCAGCATGAGCAGAGTCGCTATTGAGAATGGGCCCCACTAACTGCAAATGAGGTTGCCCCATTGCCTTGGCTGGGGTTGTCATTTTGGATGCAGCAGACTGAGCATTAGCCATATTTGCTGAGAGTTAGAAGAGAGAATAGTAAAACCACTGCAGTTAATCTGTGATTTGAGTGAACCCATTCTATGTTATCTTTAGCTAGAAAGCCATTCGTGGGTAGCAGGACGTTTGAACGGCAGGCCCTTGCTGGATAGCTCTTTCTCCAGCAATATATTTATTTGAAATCCCACCTCTACAGCCTACAGTTCTCAGTCTTTCCACTTTCTTTCTCCTAGATGAGTTGGGCATTTGTCCAAAAGGTGTCACCTCCAACGTGTTCCGCTTTAATGTGTCCTCAGCAGAGAAAAACAGCACCAACTTGTTCCGGGCTGAGTTTCGGGTGCTGCGTGTGCCCAACCCGAGCTCCAAACGCAGTGAGCAGCGCATTGAGCTCTTCCAGGTGAGTATTCTTCTCACCTTGCCTTGTGCCTGAGCCCAGATTAGCTTGGCTCCTTAATGGTTGCAGGGTCACAGAAGAGAGACAAGGAATTAGCTGCTGTACCCCAGGCCTCTTTCAGCATGTGCAGTGATAAAGTCACCTCTCTTTCCTCCTGTGGGGTAGTGCTGTTCTTTTCCCCACGCACACTGGCCAGCTTCCCTGGGCACCTTGGTGGGCCAGCACGGTGCCCACTTCAGGTGTTTGCTGCACTAGAGAAAGGAGTTGGAATGGGAGCCTGTCACCATTGGAGGAGCCTTGACTCTTCTGTCACATCTGCGTGCCTAGGTCCCTCGGCAATTTTGTTTCATTGACTGTTGCAGTACAGTTGGTACTAATCCAATGGGTGGAGCTCTCTGTCTTGTCAGTGTTTTACTGGAAAAATAATGCTTGCTTTTCAGTGTTCCTTTCAGCAGCATCTCCTCAGGGGCACAATTCATGGCACCATTAATCCAGATACTTAACTGGAGTTTGGTTTGAACCCATGGACTACCCTGGCAGAATAAGGTCTGGTTCAGATTTGGAAGTGGTCTTATGCTGGGCTGGACCATGCAGCTAATGGTACAATTTAGCATTCAGGTGGCACATTCCCACAGGCTGGTGTCTGTCCACTTTGCAGTAAGACTGCAGCTACAACTGCCCTGTGGCTGGTAGCTTTTGAAAGTTTCCTGGAAGTCAGTTTCAAAGGTGAGAGCCATTCTCCTTCAGGTGATGCAACTGACAAGGAGGCAATCCCAGAGCTTCTCCACAGGTTCAGTGCTGGAGTGAAGCTGCGGTCCTGCAGGAAGGAATGCCTTGCACAGGCTGCAGCTGTTGGTCTGAAAGCAGGAAGAGATGCCAGAGCAGGGGGAGAACAATCAGCCCTGGTACATTTTGATAGAAGTTGAAGAGTGTAGGACACATGAAAATGCCACAGCGTATGTCTCGGTAGGCTCCCTGGGCAAGGGGTCTGTGGCAAGATGCTCTATTGCCCACTGTTGGTTCTATTCTGAAATTCAGACCCACATCCCACAGAAATGAAACAACTTAGCTGCTGTGTGCCTCTGCCTCTGGCTATGTGTCTCCCAACAAGGATGACCTGAGAGAGGTGGGCTGCTTTGGACAGAGAAATGAGTGTTGTGTAGAGCTCTTCAGCTCAGGTTGGCTGTGAAGCATGTCCTCACCTGTGCCAGGGTATTCCTGGTACCTTACTAACTGGAACCAACCTTCTAAATTAATTTATAGCCAGCTGTGGAAGAAAAAAAAAAAGACCCAAGGCTACCCCTTCCTTCTGCAGGGCAGTGGCTGATTGTCTGTACCACTCCTTCTGCCACAGATCCTGCGGCCAGACGAGCACATAGCAAAGCAGCGCTACCTGAGCGGCAGGAACGTGCAGACCCGGGGCTCCCCGGAGTGGCTGTCCTTCGATGTCACCGACACCGTGCGGGAGTGGCTGCTGCACAGAGGTAGGTAGGGCTCTCAGCTGGGCTGGGTGTCAAGGCATCCATAGACTCACAGAAACATTCAGGTTGGAAAAGATCCTCAGGATCACCAAGTCCAACTGATAACTCTACTCTACAAGGTTCACCCCTAAACCATATCGCCAAGCACCACATCCAAACCACCTTTAAACACATCCAGGGCTGGTGACACAACCACCTCCCTGAGCAGCACATTCCAATGCCTGACGCTCTTCCTGTGAAAAGTTTTTCCTAATGTCCAGTCTAAACCTACCCATTCATAGCTTGAGGCCACTTCCTCTTGTTCTATCACTACCTGTGAGAAGAGACCAGCACCAGCCACTCTATGACATCCTTTCAGGTAGCTGTAGAGAGCAATGAGGTCTCCCCTCAGCCTCCTCTTTTCCAAACTAAACAGCCCCAGCTCCCTCAGTTGTTCCTCATAAGATTTATTTTCCAGGTCCTTCACCAGCTTGGCTGCCCTCCTCTGCACTGGCTCCAGCACCTCCATATCTCTCCTGTATTGGGGTGCCCAAAACTGGACACAGTCCTCGAGGTGGCCTCACCAGAGCTGCATACAAGGGGACAGTCACCTCCCTACTCCTGCTGGACACAGCATTTCTGATACAAGCCAGGATGCCATTGGCTTTCTTAGCCACCTGGGCACACTGCTTGCTTATATTCAGTTGCTTGTCCATTGGAACCCCCAGGTGCCTTTCTGCCAGACAGAAATGTGGATCAGTGTCGACTGGAGCGTCAATCTGCTCCCCCTTTCTTCTCCCAGGAGCTTGGCTTACGTAGGTGACAGCTTCTTTCAGTCTGAGAAGCAGCCTGCTCCCAGGGAGCTACCTCAGAGCGTGACATCTGCTAGATTGCTTTCTCTGTCCTGGAGTCCCCACTGTGTAGCTCTGTGGGCTGAGTCAGAATGAGGATTCATCCTCTGGAGGAGGAAATTGTTTTCACTGAGAGATACTGGAACTTCTTTTGGTTCTTTGATTCTAAGCCCAGAGGGGAATCCTCTGCTTGTTTAAACTATAACCTATATTAAACTATAATAATGCATGGATAAATGAGGATTGCTCTGGTTTAATGTTCATGTGGACTAAGAGGAAATCTAGTGGGAGGGGAAACCAGCAAGGATCCTGGCTTATTTAGCTGTTTACAGCTTGGCAGGTATAAAGGTGAGGAAATACCAGAGGCTGACACACCTAGAGAGATGGAGGCTGGAGCACTGCAGAGAGCATACCTCTGCCACCACCGGGCAGCCCAACAGATAGTTGTGAGGCAGCTCCCAGCAAGAACACTGACCCCATTCACAGCTAGGGCATAGGCACCGTGACTCACAGCTGGATTGGCCTCACAGATAGAAGCTAGGTGCCACTGAAAACCGGAATGCAGGTACGGGCAAGTAGCTGCTCTCTGGAGGGGTAAGCTGTGAGCTTCTATGCCACTCCTTTTTCAAGGAGTCCATGTACTGGTGGCTGGAGTTCAGGGCTGGAAGCGCAGCCAGCTCTGGGCAGGCACACTGGCTGACAAGACATCACAGAGCATACAGTGTTTAGGAATAAAGGTGCTAGGCACCTTGTCAATGCCCTGGGGAGCCAGCTGCTTCAATTCATGACACAAAGGAGCTTGCATAAGAGTCTTAAGTTCCCTTAGTCAGGCCCACACAGCATGACTGGTCCAGGAAGTTATTATGAAAATAGACTTGCCTCTGGAAAGTCTGTGTGAATTAGGCTGCAAGCAGTTCAACAAAACAGAAGGTTGCAGCTGCTGAGAAAAATGCTTCCAGTGAAATTACTTGTCCATGTCCACCCCGCTCGCTTTCAGATCTCTCCTTCAGACACTAACCAGAAGGCAGAGAGTAGACAGGTACTGAGGACAGCAAAACTGATGTAGTACAGACACTGCAAGCCAGCTTCTCAGAATACCTGTTGTCCAGTGGAGCCCCTCGAATCTTACAACATCCAGAAAAAAATTTGAATAGCCTTAAAAAAAACCATAACCAGGAGCACTCTTCTCACCTGCCCTGGAAGCTCCCTTTAGGTAAAGCAAGGCTTTTGACACAGGTTCAAGATTCTGCTATTCCCATTTTCCTTTCCAAGGCAGCTTCTGTTCCTCAAAACTGATAGCATCCCTGACATTGAGACTGACCCACAGCCTCAGAATGACCACAGTGCATGTCCTCATTGAAACTTACCTGCACCAGGAGCCGTCCCAGCTGTTCCTCATAAAGTCATCTTCTTTGCAGAGTCCAACCTTGGCCTGGAAATTAGCATACACTGCCCTTGCCATACTTTTCAGCCAAATGGGGACATCTTGGAGAATTTGCACGAGGTCTTGGAGATCAAGTTCAAAGGTGAGAAAGAGCTGGACTAGGGGAGGCTGTTGGGGAAGAGAAAGACCTTGGGGTTTATTTCTATTCTCCAGGCTTGCTTTACATATTTGAGCATTTTACATTGCATAGTATTTGTCTTAAAGCGTCCTCACCTGGGTTTGCAACGCTGATTATGTGGCTATGTGCACTCTCTACATAGGTTAGAAGTAGGCTGGGTTGGTTTGCATGGGAATCTGCAGAAAGGAGTAATTTTGTATTTCAGTGTCTCTCTGGGAAGTTCAGGTTGATGCCTTCTCAGATTTCCATGGAGGCTCTGCTTTCCAGTTAGGGTTACTGAAACACAAGGAAGTCAGGCATCCTGTGTGAGGTGGCCCAGAGAGTCAGTGGCTTGGCTGGCTTAAGAACTAGGAACCTCCTGGCTTGCAGCCCTGGGCTGCAGCCACTGGCCCCCACAGGCTCCATTTCTGAGGCTGTTCTGCAGAGTGCCAATGGTCTGACATCTTCTTTAAACCATTCATCTTCCTGCCTGTCCTGGGACTGAGGCCAGGATTAAACGGGATGGATTAATGGCCCCACCAGCAGTTTGCAAATGGTAAAACAGGTGGCCAGTAAGCCTCTATTTCAGTCCTGCAGAAGTCAGATTCACCAGGAGTAAAGAGGTCCTTGTGAGGAAGAAAGTCCCAGAGTAAGTGGGTTGGTGCCTGAATCCCTCTAACTCTGGTTCAAGGGCAGGCAAGAGAGTGTTAAATACCCTGACAAATACTGTTGCATCCTCCACTTCCACAATGATTTCTGCTTTATGGATCCTGTGTTTCTCTGAAGGCATTGACAGTGAGGATGACTATGGTCGTGGGGACTTGGGGCGCCTGAAGAAGCAGAAGGACTTGCATAATCCCCACCTCATCCTGATGATGTTACCCCCACATCGGCTGGAGAGTCCAACGCTGGGAGGCCAGAGAAAGAAACGGGCCCTGGACACCAACTACTGTTTCCGGTAAGTGAGAATCCTGCCTGGGCTGACCAGATCCCCTGCCTGGCAAAACTCTCTGCCACTGGGAAAGGCAAAGCCTCTCAAGGGAACCCTGTTGTGGGTCACTATAGTGCCACAGGAGCCACATGAGGAGCACAGCTCAGACAGCTGCTCCTTGTAGCATCCAAGAAGAGGATGCTGAGGAGCTCAGCAGTCATTGTGTGCTTGTGGCTGAGCTGCTGGCCAGAGGGAGACTTGAAAGTGGCTTCCTGGAGCACAGCCTCAGCAGGGACCCACAGCATCCCTCTGCTAGCTCCAGGTGCCAGAGCAGGGTGCTGCTTCCCTGGACCAGTGATTGAGCTGCCTGCAATCAGGCACAAACAATGCCAGGCTCCTGCCCTGCCCCACCATTGCTCACCTGTGCCACTTCTGTGCCCTTGGCACAGGCAAACACCACCTCCCCATGGGCACTGCTGCTGCTGGTCTTTCTGCTTGGGGAGCTGTGTCACACAGTTGTATACAAGGCCCCTTTTTAGATACACTGTGTTTCAATACTGTGTTTCAGGAACCTGGAGGAGAACTGCTGCGTGCGTCCTCTGTACATCGACTTCCGACAGGACCTTGGCTGGAAATGGGTCCATGAGCCTAAGGGCTACTTTGCCAACTTCTGCTCGGGTCCCTGCCCGTACCTCCGCAGCGCAGACACCACTCACAGCACGGTACTTCAGCGTATTGTCCTGTCAGGGCTTGTGGCTCTCACCCTGCCTTCCTCCCTATGTCTGATCAGATCTGGTCCCACTAAAGCACCTAAAGCAATTCAGATTAATACTTGTAAACAACTGTCCAAGGAAAGCACAGAAGAATCTAGGTGGTTCAGCAGGAACAATGTGCGTCCTTTGGAGTCAGCATTATACTGCTTTCAGCCAAAGGGGGAGGTGGGAGATGTGAAACAGCAGGACAGATGGGTTTAGGGTACTACTTATAGAGTATTAACTGAATTGTTTGTAGGAAATGTCAGCTCTGGTAATTAGCTACATTTCTTCTGCAGTTTGCACTGGACACAGGATTTCTGTGCTCTGTGCCAGGTTGTTATGCAAAATGGTTGTGCTGTGGCAGACAGCTGCCATCCACTAACACAGGGGTAGCTGCAGCCTGAAAGTGAAGGGCAATCCGTGTCCAGAAGTGAACCCAGCCATGCAGAATCAGAGAAACATTCAGGTTGGAAAAGACCCTCAGGATCACCAAGTCCAACTGATAACCCTACTCTACAAGGTTCACCCCTAAACCATATCCCCAAGCACCACATCCAAACCACCTTTAAACACATCCAGGGTTGGTGACTCAGCCACCTCCCTGGGCAGCACATTCCAATGCCTGAAATGAAGTAAGGTCTCCTTTCTGTACAGCCCTTCTTTCCAGCTGTATAAATCCCACTTGACCTATGACAGGGAGGAACCTACTAGGCAGCAAGATTCATGAGTAAAAAATAACAGCAAACAAAAGTCTTTAGGTAATTCACACACAACCTCTGTGAGGACACCAGGCAGTCTTAGGGAAGAATACCACCTGAGTCTGGCTAGAGCGGAAGAAGATAAAGGCAACAGAAAAGCACAGGCATGGGTGAAGTACCAAGGGGACAAGGCTGACTAAGGAGCAGGCAGTTCATTGCTGAAGCAAAAAAAGCCAGAGGAAATTCCTGTGCTTCTCTCCACAGAAAGAAGTCAGTCCAGACAATGCAGCAGCAGCAGCTTAGCTTCAGATTTCACTCAAAAAGTTACTGGAAAAAGCAAATTTGGCTGAAGAATAGATAACTGAGGATGATACTGCAGAAAAGATGCTAACGTTTTCTTGGCAGCTTGAGAGTCTGCATAGCAGCAAGGCTTGCTGAAGCTCAAGGACTAAGCAGGAACAGTCGATCTATGGGAGTGAAGGAGTGAACAGATGCTGGGCATTAAGCACAAGACAAAGCAAGGGAGTGAACAGCTTTGCAAGGGTAATGGGCATATAGCTTTACCATCTGGTTGTCCTGAGAAGCTCTCTAGTAGGTAACTGGACTGCATCAGTGGAAGAGAAAGGAGATAATAGAATTGTTCTGCATGTTCTTTGCTTGAGCAAGAAAGGAAACGATCAAGCGTTAAGGTCAACTGAGCGATCCAACAAACTTTTAGACCAATATAGCTGCTGTCAGCTTGCCAGCATCACCAAGGAAATACATGGTAAAAAGACTTTCTACCAGTCTGCTTAACCTACTATGCCTGAGTAGAGTGGCCCCAGAGCACAGGTGCCCCTGTGGTACAGCCAGTGGTACTTTGCTCAGTATAGCAAAGACCTTCCACCAGAACTACTGTGATTACGTGGATCTGGATGATGGAACAGGATCTTTCCTTAGCACCTCTCATCCCCAAAGACTGTAAAGTAGTTAAAAGACAGTGTTTCAGACCCTGTAATTTATACCAGATAAGCACTAGTGAGACCCACAGGAGTGCAGGTGAGATCATGTTTTGGCCCCACAACTCAAGAAGTTGCTTACTGATGAGAAGTGGCCATCTCTGGCAAAGACATATGGCAACTGTTCTGTAGCAGTTACATGGCTGGAGTGTACAGTCATCTGTGGGCTGGGGCCAGCTGGGAGGAGGCATACAGTGGGGTCCCACAGGACACTCCTGGCTGCAGCATCGTAGTGTAATGACTTGGAGGACGGAGTGGATAGAGAAAGCATCAGACACTTCAAAGCTAGGAGGGAATTGTGGATACTCAAGAGGATTGGCATCCATCCAGTGCTATCTAGAGATGTTGGTTGAAATAAGCAGCACGTAGGTTCATTCTTCTGGTTTCTTCAATGGAACCCAAGACAGTATGGCCCAAGGTTGTTTACACCCAGCCTTGGTAAAACAAAAAAACTGTCACACTATCCACCATGCCAAACTAGAGCTGAAAGGAGACGACTACTGGCATGCTTTCATGACTCAGACATCAGTCACACAGCAAGGCTATCACAACCTTTTAAAAAGTCTTAAGAGTCAGGCCAGGGTGGGTGAGACCTTTTAGAAGCAGGTCACAATCAGGAAGCAGCAAGGGAGTATTACTCACCTCACCTCTGATAAACACCTGTTGGTTTTACAGTCCATTCCTGCCCTCAACCAACTTCAATGCCTTCCTGTGTCACCTCATCCACTTTGTTTCTCCAGGTGCTGGGTTTATACAACACGCTGAACCCTGAGGCATCGGCTTCGCCCTGCTGTGTCCCCCAGGACCTGGAGCCACTCACTATCCTGTACTATGTTGGAAGGACCCCCAAAGTGGAGCAGCTCTCCAATATGGTGGTGAAATCCTGCAAGTGCAGCTGAAAGGCACCTTGACCCGCCCAAAGCCAAGAGAGAAACTGTCAGCACCCACTCTCCTGCTCCCAGGCTAACACAAAAGCAACCGGGGGTCAGAGACTACGTATGGTGAGGGCCGAGCACCAAACCCTGTGGCTTAGGGTCTGACAGCCCTTGGGGATCTCTTCTGGAACACTTTTTGGTCTTGTTGGCAGTGTCATGTTCATTCTGGGAGTTACTTTGGTTACACAAAGGCCACACTCTCCAAAATGGCTGGACAGTTGGTGCGGAAGAGAAGGATAGAGTGGAGGAACTGCTGTGTATTCGAATGCTGGATCTGGGAGAGTGAGAGAATGAGAAGAGCAGGTCAAAGGGGGAATGGAAATGGGGAGATGTTTTCTATTCTAGCTTTACCTATTTTAGGACCTCAGCCTTCCTCACTGGCCTGAAGAATTAAGGTTTCCCCTGTAAAGAGGGAACCCTGAAGGTTTCTCTAGAGAAAGAAAGGGCACCAAGAAGGGAAGGCTGCTGAGAGAAGAAATGCTCAGAGATACACTTACACTTTTGTTCTTCAGAGCTGTGATCCAGGAGGCCTGCAGCTGAGATTCTGTGTCTGCCAAATCTGTAAGTTCAGTTGGTTTCTAAATGCAAACTTCATGGTTCGCAGCTGACTTGCCAAGAGTGGGCAAACACAGAGGAGGAGGATGCCGAGTCTGTTTTCAGGGGGACTGATGCCACCATTCACTCTTTTCCCTTCCTGGAGTTTGAGAGCTGGTTTCTGGGTCAGGGCAGGGGCAATATCTGTGGGCACCTGAATAATGGGCCCATTCATTTGTGAGCTGATGCACCCGGAGGACCTCTTCTTGTCTGTCGTGGTTTGTGAGGCACTTTGGGGTGTTCTCCACCTGTTCTGCACAATGACCTGAACGTGGCCCAGGCCTCACCTGCTATGACTTAAAAAATAGTAATCTCAAAAACATTGTAAAAAAAAAATAAATATTTGGAAGGAGATGCTCTTTTTTTTCATATGCAAGTTGTTTGTTGAAGGGTTGGAGGGTTTGCTGGAAACTGCTGCTGCTGTGACATAGTCACTCGGTCCAAAATCCTACCTCTTTTCAAAATGTCTCTTCAAAGGAGCAGACAGAATTTAGGTCAGCCAGAGAGTTCCAGAATGGAAAAATCCTTGGTACCCTCAAACCATGCCTGGTGTTTATGTGCCCTGTCCCACCCTAGACCTGCAGACACGTTCATCACCTCTGGCATCTGCCTTTTATAGATTTATATGAAGCTCCCCCCTCAAATGTACACCCCTTCCAACAATGCTGTTTAAATAACCAGGGCAGTGCGTTTGCCACAGCTGACAAATGTCCTGTGTCCATTTGAATGTTTATGTTCTGCCAGTACAGTCTTGTACACACAGGTAAATAATACTCCTCTCCTCCTGATTTACTGTGAACATTGTAGGTGTTCATAAAATGCTAACAGATGTTGCCCAGGCAAGAAATCAATGTAGTCTTTTAAAACTATGGGCTTTTTCAGCCATAGATACTCCCAAAGGTAAAAATCTCCAGTGCTTGCATGCTACATGAGACTCAGAGGCTGCCTGAGCCTCCAAAACCACAACTACTTAAAGTCATGTTCTAGAGACCACAGAGGTTCCTCCCTGTCCCCTCCCAGTTCCTGTATCCAAACAACTGAATGTAAAATGACACCTCGCTGCTTAATCAGTTGTGGCCAGGGCTTTCCACAGCCAGCTCAAAATTCAGCTCTTCCATCAAGCCCTTCACAGTAGAGGTTGCTTCCATAAACCTTACATGAGGCTGCCACAAGCCAGAATCTCAAATATGTTAAACAACCCTTCCTGCAGCATCACCAGCTCAATAGAGGTTAGCAAGGGTGGGTCAGTGAAAGGAGCCTTCCAACCTGTGTGAAACTGTGCCTAGAGCACAGATGCTCCTTTCACCTCTCTGGGGCTCCTTGACCTGCCATTGGTGTGATCATGAAAGGTACAGCTCACCTGCTCAAGAAGGGAGCAAACCAATGCTTGAAAACTACACTACCATGCTGATAGACCAGAAGTTTAGTGGCTGCTATGGGGGAGGATGGGGAAATCCAGATGCCAATTGGCAGAGGAACTCTCTCTAATCTCCTTCTAGCAGCAGCCTCTCGGGGAGGGTTTGGGTTACGAGCTACAGTCTGTTCTTTGGTCATTGTTCCAACTGAGCCTTGGGCTGGCTCTGCTGCCCATCCAATTGAAGGGCTTCCTCACAAGTAAAGGGGGAAGAAACCCAACCAAAAACCTAAAGAGGGGGAGCAGCAAAGAACTGAGCTAGACCACTTGCACAGCTACGTGGCACTTGGAGCACTGTCAGAACCACCCACAGATTAACTCTGGCAAGCCCCTTGAAATGGGTCTGTCTAACTAGCCCTTGGTCACTGCAGCTCCTCGCTGGCAGGAAGGGGTGTCAGAAGCACCAAGTCATTTGTCTTCTTGGAAAGGAGGCAAAATAGCAATAGAATATCAGGAGAGAAGAGTCTTGGGATGTTCAACCAGTAGGAACACAGTTAATCTCATGGGTACAGTAATCCTTGAAGTCAAACAGGCACATTTCAGTTCCTGCTTCTCTGTTGAGCTGACTGTTTCCCTAGCAACATTAGAGAGTTAGATTTGTAAGACAGGATCTGAATTAATTTTCTTCAATTAAAATAGCTTTTCTAGAGGTGTTTTAGCTACAATTCAGCAGCAAATTATACTGTCTATGCTGGGTTAATTATAGACTTGAATACACTCCTGAGTGCAGGCTTACCAAAACGTTTCAGGACACTTGTGTGAGAAGGCAGAGGGAAGTTCTCTGTTTGCCCTGTTACTAGCTGGCAAATTGAGGAAGACAATGGGAATGAAAAAGTGGGATCTTCACTGCCAGCACTGAATACAGCTCCCCACAGTTCCCTTTTGTTGTTCGAAGAAGCAAACAAAAGCTGATGAAAACAATCCCAGCACACTTTCTGTCTAACAAAGATCAATGGGTAGAAAGAGCAAAAAAAAGAAACCAAACAAACCCAAAAACATTCTGCACTGCCACAAGGCAGATCCTACCCAGATGATCAAATGACCATCTGTGTAATCTCTGCTTTTCTGGGGCATACTCTATTACAGCATGCAAGAGGCCTAGCCCTGAACCTCAACATCTTTTGTTTTTCAGGCTGTAGTGCATTGTAGGCCTCTACAAGAAAGAGTGTTTCAGGAATGCGCACAGATATTTCAGCAGAGAAAAGGCTTTGCAGGCTAAAGCAGTGTTCCCTGGTCTTTGGGTGGGATGGTCTCTAGCTACCACGTTGCACTTACAAAAAAAGCAGTAGCACATCCTCTTGTCCACTGTGTGAACTGGGATGTGCTGCTTTGTGCTTCACTGTTCCATAACCAACAGACATCAGTACATTTGACAAACAAGATGGAGTAAACACCAGGTCCCAAAGTAATAAAAGATACAAACGTACCTGTCCATCCCTCTGGTAATATGATAGCTCTGTTCCACTCTGTCCTGTGATGTCTCATGTCTCTTTGTTGCAGCTGTCAACTATCAGTCAGTTCACACATCCTTTGCTTACCTTTCTAAACTGCTCTGAAGCTTCCCTTACCTATGACTAAGTGTTGTCATCACAGCAGAAGCACAGGTCTCCAGGCTCAGACTGCTTTGCAAATGGCTAATGCCGTACCATGACAGGAAAGAATCCACTGTGCTGTCTTATGAGGTAGACATCTTCAGTATGGTCCAGGGCCCAAGGCAGGGTAGGTTCAGTACCACAAGATGAACAGGATGCAGCTCTAAGGCCAGATACACTGCAGGAAAGGTTTCTTCCTCATTACAAATGCTTCTAGTGGCACACAAAACATCAACTCCCAAGTACCAGGTTATCTTAGGTGATTGAAATGCAGCAAAATCCAGCAAGAAAATAATTTTCAGTGTGTAGAACCAACTAACTTCTACACATCTGCAAAATTACACTGAGTTACAGTAGTGCAAGATGATAGATGGTGATATAGGCTGCCTACAGCCCACATGAATTGTGGTTTAGAGTAACAGCAGCAATTTGGATAGAGTGCAAGAAGGAAACGTGCCTCCTAATCCCTTAAAAAATAACATCTCATAATTTATTACTATTTTTTTTACATTCAGATTCACTAGAATGTATTGGTCAAAAGCTGTATAAAATTAGTAACTAACATGGATACTAGGATGCTTAGTAAAAGAACACCTGGGCTTTCAGGTACCTGCTTTATCAAGGTTTTCTTTGGTATACAGGGAAGTAATTTTGAGCCATGGTTCATTTTTGATGCAGCTCCAGAAGTGACAGATGGAAGCAACTAAGCTCAGGGTCTTTTGTCCTGTCTTGAAGAGATGCTTCAGAGGCCCTGTACAAATGCAAAGTCCTTTGTCATGCAACAAGCCAACGGAAGGTATGAGGCAGTATTACTGACTGGGAAAGAGATCGTCTTAGAAATGATGCAGAAACATCAACAAGAAACACGGCAAGCCATTGCCGTTCTCTCACTTCTCTGAATGACAGCAACGCCTTTGAGATGCCACATGTGCCCATCATTTCAGAAGGAACATGGCACAGTACTTTGGATGTCATCACATGTTTCCAGGAAGGACTAATTTCAAAGATTACAGACTTCAGTTACTCAGCTGCTTTTAGAACATCCTTATCTAGGCCTAGGTTGCACAGGGAAGATGGCCGAGAGTCACTCAACCAAGCAGCTGGGCCTCTGCCAGTACCAGGCTATGATTTCATGGAAAATACACTTAGGGATAAGGACCTTTATATCTGGTACAGAACAGAGGTTTCTTTAAGGCTGTGGTTTGTGGCAAAGAAATCTCACACATTATTGGTTTCCCACATCCTGCAGATGTAGTGAACAGCTTTCAGGCAAAACTCTGTAGGGTGTATGCTGGCACCACTGAATTATACTCAGGAATAACAATCTTTCAAGTGGTATCCTCTGAAGACAAAGGTTTGTTTCTCCCCCTTTCAGGAGGACAGTGGTCTTCATCTCTTATTCCACGTAGCTGACTGGGCAAAATGATACCTCCCTGCTGTCCCCAGGGGCCGATGCAAGAAATAGCTAGATGTGGAGGTTACACATGTTGCAGGAAGCAAAGGTGACTTCCTTCCCTGCTCTGCCAACACTCAGAAATTTCTCACTAGCTGTTTACAGACACTCATTCATCACATACAGAAATCAATGTGAGGCACTAGAATAACATATCACAGCCAGTGCATGTACATTACTTGATGAAAAAAGCCAGCTGGGTCATATCAAAGCAGAGATTTCCTGACACTCTTAGGGAAGGATCTCTTTTTTTCCTCCTGCTGTGATTATCCTCTTCAGGAAACAGACAAAACAAAGATTTGCTGTGCAGCCAGGGGCAAATCTTACAGGATTTGTGCAATGCACAGTGCATAATGACTGGGGAAGGTCTTGGTAACCACGTTCTAGTCCTTTCTTGAAACAAAAATTCCTGGTCTTTTGAAGCGCTGTAGTCATCTTTCAGGTAGATGAGATGCTTGTGAGATCCACTGCTTTTCAAGGACGTATAAAAGCTCCACTTGTGAAGGAAGGCAGCAGCAGACAGTCCGACTCATAACAAAAGTCTCTAGAAGACGTCCGGCTTGCCACAAGCTGCCTTGTGTGACATACTTTGACATCTGCCCCCCTCAAAGGACACTTGCTACAGAAATCTCTAACTATAGGGTCTGAAGGCCTCATTTGGATACTGCTGTGCTGCATGCTTTGTTGTGCTAATCTGAAGAACTGGAAACAAACAACAAAGAGAAACAAAATAAAGGAGATGGCGATAAAAATCTCAGGGCAGTATGCTGTGGGAGCAGTCAAAGCGTGCTGACTACACATTTTAAATTGCCTTTCCTTTTTATCACTTTTATTTGCCCTCAGCCCAGACATCACTCAAAAGACCTAAGAAACTTATAGAGGCACCATTTGGCAGGAGGAGCCACCAATTTTATTCTTATATTTTTTCATGAGGCATTTTCAGTAGACACATAGAGATGGTTTGTAGGTCTGTAGGTAAGAAAACAAATTCCTAGCTAATATCAGAGACAAAACGTATTCCACATTGAATTTCTGGAATTAGAAGTGCTGGAGAAAACACACTTTTAGGAGGGAAGACAACCCCACTTTGAATGGAAGAAGCATCATGCAAGTGGAAGCACAAGCAGCACTGAGTGGGATGCCTACAACTTCATTTGCCCTCTCAGAGGATTCACAGCTCTCCAACTGCACACCTTGAAGAATGGCACAGACATCCCAGATGTATTAAAGACATCTGACACAGCATGACTTTCTCAGAATGTCATATAAGTAAGGAGAAAAAAAAGAAATCACTTGAAAACCAAGATGTGAGTCCTATATAGTAATTACTGGAAACAGTGGAGAAAAATCCCTTGTCCTCTTTCTTCCCCAAAGTCATAAAACCCCCCAGTTTTATAGTAGAATGAGGGAGTGAAGACAGTCAAACATTTGGACTTGGCAGTAGAGGAGCTTTTCAAAGATGCCTTTCTGACTTTTGACACAGTAGTACCCAAGACACAGGCATTAGATCAATAATCCCAAAACATCTGTTTTGTTTGTTCATTTGTTTGGGGGTGTTTGTTTGTTCTTTTGGGGTTTGTTTCTTTGTTGGGGTTTTTAAGTATTTTTTGTTTTAAGAAGATTTTATGATTCCTGAACATAACTACACTGAGTAGAGTTAACTTGCCTAGGCTTAGCCTAGGGGAAGGAGACTACACTTCACCACTGCTGTAAACTATGGCAAAATGAAATTGTCTAAAACACTCTTGCAGGGACATCAAATTAAACTAATGATCCAGGATGGCTGTCTTTTGCACAGCCCAGAGAACCAGTAGGCAAAAGGCCAAAAGCAATGATGAAGTTGCTTTTAGAGCACCTCTTCCACCTGCCTCAAATGATAAGAATTCTGGTTATAAAAGATACATTTTTTTAACAGACCCCACATTCTGAATTATTTTTTGTTTTAAAGGCAAATAGTCAGATAAGGAAGCCACTCCTTTCTAAAGAATACAAGATTGCTCAAGTTCATCATGTGGAGGTGTGGGTGGGCTCATACGGAAGTAGTTAAGTATCCCCCTTTCCTTAGGGCACCATTATCATTCACTAAAGATCATTCCCGAAGGCTTCACACCAGGGTCTCCACAGTGACCAGTGATTCTTTCCTTTAAATTAGAAACAGCAATGAAAACTCTTTTTCAATGAGGGCCAGTAAAATCTGCTTTTGGTAAGGTAACAGACAGAGCAGACTCCTCCGGGCAGGCTTGCTATCTTGGTTGTCACTTTCAGCTCAGCCAAGTGTTAAAACTGTGTTAAAATTGCATGGAGAGGCTCTTTCAAAAACTCACAATCCAAAAGCTTTGGAGATGATCAGTTTGTGTTTCCTAACTACTCATTTCTAAGGCAACAGGGAAGCTCAGTCTAATTCTTTGGAAAAGCAGAGTAGAGTTCTAAAATTGGTGGGGAGGCAGTTACCAGGTACTGTAGTTCTTTAAGATGTGCTGTGGTTCATTGATCCTGAAGGTGCTCTACCCTTGGAAGCACCTTGGAAGACAAAGATGGCAAGAAGTGAGGGTATTTCCCCTCCCCCCACCATATTTAAGCAATTAATCATTTCCAAACATTGCATTATGGGTGACTTCCATACCGCAACCTACTGTCCCCCAAACCACAACCGTCTCAAGGTGAAGCTTTGTATCCATGCGCTCTTGTAAAAGCTTCATCATTCTGAAAGCCTCTGTAACATACAGTGCCCCCGCAGGTGAAGGTGTAGACAAGCTGCATGTGACAACTTGGCAGTTGTCAGCCATGGAGACTTCAGAGAACCCAAGAGCACAGTGTGAATCCTGTGGGCGAGACATGCTGCTGTCACGGAAGACAGCTTTGCCTTGGCTGTTCTAGCAGGCTGTACTGCAACTGTCAAAACATCCAAAGTCAGCACACAAAACCATCCAGACCGCCTCTTGTTTCTGACTGGTCCAGAGCACATGCTTGACAGACAAGCTAAAAATTGAAATAGCCCATTGTGATGCTTCTTCTCCAGAAGTCACATGAAAACTCTTTGAAAGTTCTTGCTTGCTTAATATTATTATGTTTTTACTATCTCCTAATAGATTACTTTTTTATGGCTCTGTCTGCTCATCAAACCACCTACACTTTTTTTTTGCTCCATAGGTCAGTCACATACTGTATGGAGAGAAAAAGTGCACACACTTCTTTTTTTAGTCTTTGATTGTGATGTCTGTTAGTTTCAGTTTGTGCTCCTACTTCTAGCTGGCACAACTGTGAACAATTACTCTTTTTTCACTTTTTCCCCTTACACTCATCTCTCTTCCAATTAACCACTTTCTGGATGAAGAGAACTATGAATGTTTTGTGCTCTTGGCATAACCAGACTCAAGGACTGTTTGGCTGACCTGATTCTATAAAGATAAAATGAGGTCCTCCTGATGTTTAGCATAACTAAGGACATCTTAGCTCTAGAAACATGAGGCTCAAGAAAGAAGAAATGGAGGTCAAGTCCTAGGTTTAAGTAAAGCTCAGAAGCTACTTTTGGAAGAAACCCATAACAGACCCACAAGAATCAGCCAGTTACTACTGCAACCAAAACAAATCCAGCATTTTTAACAGCAGCAAATAACCCATCCAGATTCAAACAGTGAGCCCAGGGTTATCATGAGCAGCAAAAAATGAGGAAAGAAGTCCTTGCCAGTTTGATCAAGCAAACCTTAACAAAAGTAAGTCAGGAGCCAGACTACTTTTGTTTCCAGCAAATAGTCCAAAATTACTGGAACTGTTGTATGAGTATAAAGTAGAGACTTAAAAGAATGCAAACTAATCCATTCTGTTCTACAAACTCATCTATAAGTCAACAATGTTCTTCACAGGTAAAGGAGAGGAATGGTCCAGCACTGCCAGCCATTCAGCTACACACAGATGGACACTATCCCTACTCTGGCATGAGGAAAAGGCACAACACTGAGATTCCTGCTATTATACAAAGGTCTTGATACCAAAACCTCCAGACCCAGTGTGGAACCACTTAGTATGTCAACCTTCCAGGCATCACCACAAGGAGCACTTCCAACCAACCATGACTGTCCAAAAGCATATCCCATCTTAAATACGGAACTTTCACTGTGTCTCATTAGCACTAAATGGTCTGTCTAGATACGATTTCCCACTGATGGCACTCACACAATTTATGAGGCTGTTTTAAAGGCCAGCATGAACCACATAAAAGTGAACTTTCTGTACTGAGTGCAAGTCAGGAGGATCCCTTGTTCACATTGCCCAGTCTCACAAGTGAAGTAGATGCTGAATGCCTCTTGGGACTTCCTGTTGGTGATTTTCTTTTCTCACAGTACACAAAGGCACTTCAGATGAAACTCCCTGATGAATACAGGGAAGTAAATGTCATAAAAAGCAGAGACAAAGTAATCCTCACTTGAGAGCTCATACATAATTGTACTCCCCTCATGCAACTGCTACACATTCAAAATGGTTTGCTATTGTCCTTTCCTCTCTCGTACTAGAAAACACTTCCTGTAGATTGCCTTCTCTCCAAGATGTGTGCGAAAGAGTTCTCTGCCTCCCCACCAAATCTGTTAACTGAAGCACCTTTGGAAAAAGAACAAACATGGAGGTGACAGAGCTGCAAAGAGACAAAATGCAGATGTTATCCTTGAGTACACACACAAAGGCATGCATGGACTCCAGGCTGAGGAATACGGGGAGATGGTAAAAATAAAGGACTGGAATCTCAGGATTTGTTCTGGATTCTTTATTGCACATGCTCCCAAGGTAACTCTGTGCTCAGAGCTGGGATCAGCAGATGCCCAAGGCAAAGGAATATTGCTATTTCCTTCCATGCTCTGGCTGCTCTAACATATCCTGAGGCTGAACAGGAGTTCAGGGTCTAGGTGCTTGGCCTGAAGTAAAGGACCAGTCTTGAAACCTGGAGGCTTTTTATTTGTTGAATGCAAACAAAAAATTTTCTAGGGGCAACAGATTCAAGACTTCACTGCTCCTGGAGCTGACAAAATGGATCCCTTTGAAGTGAGGGTCTCAGACATGCATTTTTGTGACTATTTAAACAAGATCTCGGAGACCAGATGTCTGATACACTGCTACTAAGTCATCACAATTACAGATGCCCTGTTGGCTACACCTAACATGCAATGCAAAGAAGTTAAGGAAACATGCTGGTTATAACCAAGTACAAATCATTATCCAAACTGAGTGGGTGGGAGACTGGCAAAGCTGATAGAACAATTAGCCTGTGTTCATAATAAGCCAGCACTAATTGGTAATTTGCCAGACAAAGATGTACAAGATGTTTCTGTCAGTGATCCTCTGAAAACAATCACCTCTCCTGGGATAAATGTGCATTTAAATCTCTGTCTGCCAAGTCTCTCTGTTTTCAGTGGTGGCTGTGACAACCTGAACTAGAAACTAGAGAAGGCAAAGAGATGAGAGTTCCACAAGGATATATAGCTGCTTGATCCTGCACATGCAACCCAGTGGAATAAGGATAACCCAGATCCCCTGGGAAGAAGAAAGGAATGGAATCTGTCATTTACTGAAACTAAATCTTACAGGCAAATAGCCCCTCTGACAGAGTTGGAGGCTACAGCCATTATCACACCACAGCAGAGCAGACCATGAGAAGGTAGACCCAAGGTCTTGAAGCCCACAGCTGCTGAGGATGTGCAGAAGTTTGAAGTAACAACTTCTGCAAGTAAATTTTCACTGATCACGAGCCTACAGCTTGATGCACCAGTAGCCACATCTATCTTGGAGACCCATTGGTGGAACTCAGTGATTACGGACAGAAGGGACATGATCTTAAAGGAACTTCAGAGAGACTTTACAAATCTCCAGGTCACAGATGATATGTGATGGCAGCACAGGCAGCAGACAAATGCTGTGGAGATTCTTGAAGAGCACAGCTGAAAAAAATGCAGAGAAAGCAACCAGGATTATGACTGTCCAGGAAATAAAAGACAAGCCAATGAAGTAAGCAAAGCAGCAGCCACCTCACAGAGCTGCATTTTAGACAGATGAAGTATTTAGTGTCTGTCAAATGCCTGAGTGGAACAGAAGTAGAAAAATGCATGTTCTGTCCTATGAATTCATGCCTGGAGCAAGTGGAAGCAAAATGACTGGGGTATGAACACAATCATTTCATCTTCTCACAATTATTCTGGTCTTAAATGACAGAAAATCCAAGAGTGAACATGAACACAGTAACTGCAAGAGAAAAGACTTTCTCTGACACTGTTTCTTCTGTCAGCCATTTGGGTTGATCGTTAACTACTTGCCAACACTTGAGAATGATCTCAGCACTGACTATAGGAGCTAGAAATAACAGGGGAGCTGTGGAACAAGAAAATAGATAAACTAAGCTATTAGACTCCAAACTGTGAGGGCTCTGGTACAAACAATAGGACCCTTTGAGAATGACAATTGCAGTACTTGCCGTTTGACAAGACAGAAGTTGCAAAAGACTAAGTTTTCCTTTAAGCTGGTACCAACAAAGAGCCAGAGCTGAAGCTGCTTCCTGTTCATTTTAAGGATGGGTGGATCTTCTCCCCAATACATTTTCCAGCTGCTGATGTTGTTTTGTACCACAGGCAAATTAATTTTCATAGCATTAGGCAAATTTTAACTGGAGTGCTTCACCAAACCACTACTGCAATTGATGGGAGCCATCTGGGCCTTAGAGTTCAAGCTTGGGGCTGAAAACATCAGTCAATTAAAAAAGTTTATAAAGCCTAAACAAACAGAGATCAAAACACAAAAAATAAGCCACACAGAACATAGGCATCCAACAATGAAACAAGGACAGATTAAAAACCTGTCCAGTATAATGACAGTAAATATTTTGGGGGTGTGAATTAATAACTGAAATTATAACCAAACAAATGAAATTACTTTATTCAGACCAATCATCTGTGTGTCTCTGTGCCAAAATTCAAGATGGCAACCAACACAGATGTCTACAGTCATATGTTCTAAGATTTTTCTCTGCTGATGGTTGCCATGTGATGACAGCAGAGAATCCTGGCTGTTACCAGACTAGGACACACTGAAATGGTTGAGCAAATGAGAACTGTATGTCCAAACTTAGACCTTTGGAAGAATGAGCTGGAAGACCTCTGTCTTATGAAAGATCTCACAGTTAGTGGAAGGTAGGGATCCCAGGACTCAGAAGCAGAAGCTCTGAGAGGCAGTCATTCACCCATCACCAGCTCTCACAGACGTTCAGGTACTCTCCTCAGAGGGTTCTTCTCTCACAGGGGCCTCCTCTTCACTCTTTCCTGGGTGTTATAGGAGTGTGGTAGTATGAAGTCACTGCTGCTTTTTCCTTTGCCCCATACTTGAAGCAACACCCCAGATTCCTCATCTGGTGTTCAGTGTTACTCCTTCTCTTTGAGGAGAGGCTGAAAAAAAACACAAAGCAAAGATTTTTGGTAATCATGGGGGACTGCTTTGAGGGAAAAACTGTTGCACTGTTCTGCAATTCTCAACCTTATCACCAGAAATTCAGATCTCCCTACCACATAACCTCTGTCTACAGTAACAAATGAGGTCACAGGCTAGCATGACAAAACTTAATAAAGCAGTGTGTGAAAAGGTACTCTTGGTATTCTGCTCAAGTGCCATAATACCTTCTTCACTCTGCCTTACACCCATCTGACTCATCTCTTCATATGCTCTTCCAGTAGCTCTAAATCCTTCTCCCATATCAGCACTCTTTGTTTCTTTCTGTGTCTTTTGCTCATTTGCTTGCATGGGATTCTGCTTCCCCACTCCAAAAGATGCTGAGGACCTTGGTGCAGGAGAGACGGGGGTGTGAAAAGGCTGATCTTTAAAAGAAATTAAATGGGGATAAGGAAAAATAATTGTATTCCCATTAATATAGAGAAAGGTTTTAATTCCACATAATGGAACATTATCCTCCTTAGACATGTTGTGGAGGGGCAAAAAAAAAAAATCAATGTCATCTTTACTTCTTTTACTTACAAATCATTAGCCTTTTAAAAGGAAAAATCTAAACCATTTGAAAATGCATCAAGTTTATTTTGGAGAGTTCGCATTTCACAGCTATTGCAGCAGGTAAAACTTGTCCTGTGTATTTAGCACATCAGCTTGCTCCTAAATGTGAGTGATGTTTGTTAAGAGCTGTGTGTTAACATAATCTCTCCATTTAAAAAACCAAATACACTACCCTTCAATACCCAGCACAGAGCCAAACATCAGAGGATCTGGAAAGATGTTTAGAAAGCAAGATTGCCAGCTATGTCACTGCACAGAAAGATTGGCACCTAAACGAGGAACCGAAGTGTCAACCATGTGCATAAAGACAGGATACCAGACCAGATCCCTGAGCAACGTGCTGAAATTAAGGAAAGAAAGGCATCTTCCTGTTTTGAGGAGACTTGAGTCTTCCTTTCCCTACAGAAAGGGACATTACCATTTGTCTTCTCAAACTGAATCAAAATCACTTCACTGAGTTCTTCTTGTATAGCTGCCTTGAGGACAGAGAAGGGCATTCCTATGCCTTCAAGTAAATATGTAGGTTCCTATGACAAGTGCATTAATACTTCATGAATACTAATGCATAGAATTCCATGAAGTTTTATAATCTCAGAACTGCTGGTGAACAATCCACCTCCTTCTGGTTGAATTGGTTGAGTTTCTGGTTGAGTAGTGGAGACAGAAAAATCCCTCATTCCTTCCAGCAGCCAACACTGATTCTTCCTGGTGTTAAGTGCCACACAGACTCTCAGCACTGATGCACACAGCCTTGGTCAGACACCAGTACCTAATCTACCCTGCTCCCAAACTGCAGGATTGAGACAGAGCAGAGCACTAGGCTGAATGACAATACTGGGTCAGGGACCCATGCCTACAAAGAGATCTTTTAGACCCAGTTTGGGCTGCTTCATCATGCACAGCAAACCTGTGGCAGAAGCATGCTGAAACTTCCTCAATCTGGTGTTGAAAGCAGAACCCCCCTTTCTCCTTGAAAAGATCTGATAATCCTAGAAATTGTAATCCTAGAGTGATGGCCAGGATCCTCTTGATAATGAACAGTGTAACTAAGAAAGACAATAAATAGATGGGGGCATATTTATATCCATGGGTGACTGACACTAGCAAGCCAGGACAGCTGAAAACAGAAGGCTAACTTTCCTCCCCCCTCCTTTTGGGCACAATTTCAAGTTGGCCTGCTGGACCAGACAGGCAAAGGAAAGAAGCAGTTTGGAGTCATGAACTCAGGGAGGAGGGGTGTGTGAACAAACTGTACACACAACTGTATTCAAGTGAAGTCTCCCTGCATGAAAAGAGTGAAGGGCAGCCTTATTAACAAGCAGAGACAGTGGAAGCCAGCATGAGCCTTCCTGCTCCCCATTTTACAGAGCAGACACTGGGTGGGCTTCTCATCCTGACTGCTAATGCTCATTTGTACTTGACAGCTTTCATTCAAATTTCTCTTATTTAGCTCCCTGCTCCCCAGTTTGTTGTGGCTCTTTCTTCTCTGGCTCTTCCCCACCTTTCATTTCACAAACTTCAGATGCTCCTTTTACCCTGCTCATACATATTTTGGCTTCTATTTTTAGTCTCAATAGAATAATGCCAGATTAAAACCAAATCCAATTTGGATGGGCAAAGTCATCCTCTCCACAGGTAACAACGCCAAAGGGCCAGATGTGAGACAGAAGTAGCCAAGATATTCTATAACCTCCCCCCAGTCTTTGCACACCTGATCTTGAATTACATTCCCAACACAGCCAGGAAATACAGGCAGCTTGCCACCACCTAACTACTGAGAGCAAGCAATGTTCAGCTGCCACTCATGCCAGCTGCCTCAAGTCAATTACTTATTCTGCTTTGGAGTTTTCTTTGAGGCTATCAGAAGTGAAGGCTCATAAAATTCAAGCTGGGTTGCAGTTCTCAAACAGAGAAGCCAATTTCTAGAGACTGTCCTTTACTTGTTTTCCTGCTTTCCCAGAGGTCCTGAGATGTGGAATGTCCCTTCAGTGGCATGACAACACTAGTAACAGGAAAAAGCTCCTTTGCTTTACATAAAAAAGGCAAAAGGTTGACTAAAGGTGTGAGGGGCAGGCTGCTCCCCTTACAAGTTAAGGAATACATGTAATTTCTGATCATTAGCAGTGAACACTGGCCTCCAGCTCTAGCTGAGAGGTAATGGCTGAATTGGACATTACCCTTTTAACACCTACTTGAGAAAGGCTTGAAATGCTGCTTTTGGTAGAGCTTAAGCACTGCTGGGACTTCATGAGTTTTCTGGTAACTGGATAAACTCCAGCATAGTCATGCCCTGTTGGTAATTTAAAGGTAATGGCCAGAAACATCTGTATTTTCTCATTGCTACTCATAGGGTAATGGTGCATTGCTCCTTCAAAGAGTATAAAGAAATGAGGCAGGAGGAAGGGCTTGCTTAACCCTTCCCCTTTCCCTTCTGGTGCATCTAGTACTACAAGCTGGGACAGATAAAACACCTGTAGCAGGGAGAGAAATTACCTTTTCCCCCTTTCTGTTTGTGGAAGTCAGCAGGGGAGAGAGAAGATCCAGAATGTTTTTATGATGCATGAAAGAACAATGGCTTTAGGAAGATAATTCCAGGAATGTGAAACCAAATATCCTCCATCGCAACTGATTCTTTGTCCTCCCCAAAAGGGGGGCACAACAGTAGGATTCACCTCAAGCTCCACTCTCTCCAAAATACAATAGGCTGGACTGATTCAGTTTTGTAGTAAGCCTTTCTCTGCACAAAGGCAGCACCACAGAGAGATGCTGACAAAGTTATTACTGCAGCTGACCGAGGTGACCTAATTGTGGCCTTCCAGTATTTGAAGGGGGCCTACAAGAAGGCTGGGGAGGGACTTCTCAGGATATCAGGTAGTGATAGGAGGAGGGGGAATGGAATGAAGCTGGAGGTGGGGAGATTCAGGCTGGACGTGAGGAGGAAGTTCTTCACCATGAGAGTGGTGAAGCCCTGGAATGGGCTGTCCAGGGAGGTGGTTGGGGTGCCATCCCTGGAGGTGTTTAAGACCAGGCTGGATGAGGCTCTGGCCAGCCTGATCTAGTGTGGGGTGTCCCTGCCCATGGCAGGGGGCTTGGAACTAGATGATCCTAGTGGTCCCTTCCAACCCTGACTGATACTATGGTACTATGAAAAGCTGTATGCAGGGTAAGAGGCTGCACTGGAAAAGTTTGCTGCAAGGTGCTGGCTATCACACAGTTGTTCCCTTTCAGTGATCCACCCAGAACTTCTCAGCCAGACAGGTGGTTCTGGAAGGATTTATATTGAAGAGCTCATCATTACTCCACTCCTGGAGTAGGATAAGTAATAAGATGACATCAAAAGTTGTTCTTTTGTGTCATAAGATATCTTATGCCTCAGTAAGGTAGAGGTTACTTGAGGTGCATGTTTGCAGGTCACCTTTCAAAGTCAAGACCACTTGTGCAGTCAGTCACAGCAACAAGAGAGAACCAGGAGGGTGGCAAATGAAGACTGGAATTAACAGGATTAGTGTGAGGGAGGAGGCATACCAGCAATGTGCTGTGCAGAAACCTGAGTGATTTTTTTTCCCAGCTGCTCCTGTTGAATGACTTGGACAGTGTGGTGAGACCAGCTGAAATCATAGCCAAGGTTCCTCTTGGGAATGTGGTAACAACATAAAAATAAATGCATTGGTCTTCAACAATCTACTGCCTTCTGGGAGCCTGGCAGAAGCCTGGACAAGGTTGGGCAGCTGGAAATTCCACCCTACTGTAGCAAATGGCTGGAAATCTGACACAGGCTATGCACAGTGGCAACATTACATATCCCATCCCATTCCCACCCTTCATGTGCCAAAAGAATTGTGAGAATGGCTGACAAAACAATCTCCAAATCCCAGGCATTTTCTTTGTCTGGCAAACAATACATAATGATTGCATGGATCTTGTTTAAATGCCTGTTGAGTTTACTTTACTTGCCTTTATTTTTTTTCCCCCCTTTGCTGGTGCACAACAATTTTGAAGGTTGTACCACTGCAGATCTCCTAAAAGAATCTCTTATTTTCTTTCCTTAAGCTTACAGAAAAGAGCCTTCATTTCAGGGATAACATTAATTCAAGCAGTGGGTAGACAACAGCCAGTCACAGCTTAGCACCTCCAAAGTTAACTACAATTTCAGGTCTCCACTCATTATTCCATACTGGACCACACTGCTTGCACATTCACCTTATTCAGATGGCATTCAGACGCTGCTCTCCACCTTAACCTACACAGGAAATCACTAGAAAACCAAGAACAACAGCCTGCCTTCTACATGGGTTAGATCCAAACCAGTTTATTAATCCTCATATTCTTCAACTTGTGTCTTGGCAGCTCAGGATCCAGGTTTAACCCCTTATACTTTAATTCAGAGAGCTGCATGCCTTCAAGACTTGACACTCATGCAGACATGGGGGCCAGGTGAATATCACAAGTAAACGGTGCATCATGCTGCAACTAAGCTCAAATACAGATGTGGAGATCACAGGGAATAAAGTCAAGTCTACACCACCAAGAAGTTTCCTCCCTACCTTCAGACTGAATTTTGACATTCACTTTCTGTATGAAGTATTCTCAAGAGAACTAGAACACAAATTAGTTTTGGACTCATGCTTTAAACCATACTAGGTAGAGATCTGAGACTTAGCAGTCTCCACTGCTGTCCAACTCAGACAGCATACTACTAACTTATGCCCCCTAATCACTAACTAATCACTGCTTTTTTCTTCTCCCAGCACATGTAGTGAAAAAGCCACATAGACACTAGGAATAGAAACATTAGCACAGTAAAAGTGCATCACTGTCAATCAGTCTGAGTATGAAAAGGTGTGAAGTCTGGAGCCAAGCAGTGTCAGCCTTGCCCAGTTTTAATCAAGATTCGTATTTGTTTGTAATTATATGGGTTATTAGCACATTATAATTTTGCCACAGCAAAACAGAATCCCAGAGGCCTTCTGTCTTCTCAAAATTTTGAAACAGAACTGTCACAAACTCTCAAGAAGTCAGCAGCAACCAGAAGAAAGAAGCACAAAGACAACAGATTTCACTCTTTGTTGCTGTTACCTTTACAAACCAAACCAGCTGGAGTCATCACCTTGTGCACCCACTCCACAACTGCACTGTCAGATTATTTCTGTCTCTGGGATCTTGCAGATGAGAGTCCAGTTCAGAAACAAAGACTGTCTCACAGTATCACCAAGGTTGGAAGAGACCTCAAAGATCATCAAGTCCAACCTATCACCCAAGACCTCATGTTTAGACCATGGCACTGAGTGCCACATCCAATCCCCTCTTGAACACCTCCAGGGATGGTGACTCCACCACCTCCCTGGGCAGCGCATTCCAATGGTGAATGACTCTCGGGGAAGAACTTTCTCCTCACCTCAAGCCTAAACTTCCCCTGGCACAACTTGAGACTATCCTCTTGTTCTGGTGCTGATTGCCTGGGAGAAGAGACCAACCCCCTCCTGGCTACAACCACCCTTCAGGTAGTTGTAGAGAGCAATGAGGTCTCCCCTGAGCCTCCTCCAGGCTAAACAACCCCAGCTCCCTCAGCATCTCCTCGTAGGGCTTGTGCTCAAGGCCTCTCACCAGCCTTGTTGCCCCTCTCTGGACACGTTCAAGTGTCTCAATGTCCTTCTTAAACTGACCTGCTATATTTTCAGAAAGTGCCCTTCATCCTCCAGTCTCCCTAAACCCTGCTTTGTGTTAGTGCTTTCAAAAATGAGGAACAATAAATATAGTAAATTTCTAACTATAGGTAGGTACATGTAGCCACAGAACTTCCTTGATGTTTCTTGCCAGCTGCTCAACGTTCTGGTGGAAGAATGACACCTTTT
The DNA here is from genome assembly GCF_014839835.1 of Dryobates pubescens. Lineage (NCBI taxonomy): Eukaryota > Metazoa > Chordata > Aves > Piciformes > Picidae > Dryobates > Dryobates pubescens. Next base: position 36,308,084 of record NC_071616.1, read on the forward strand.
CAAACCTAGAACTTCACTTCCTTGAGAAAAAGTATTCATGCACTTTTCACCTAAAGCCACAAGAGAGGAACACAAAACAAACCAGCAAAGTATGGCAAAATGTCTCCATATATTTTACACTGTTAATACAGACAGTAAAAAAAAACCCATATATTAAACCCCAAAAAGACAGACTATATCAAACATGGCCTCAGAAAGACAACCTGGAACTGAACAACCCACATTACTACTCAGCTACATTCTGAAGCAGACTTGGAAAAGATATTTAATCTCTTAGTTCACAATCACCCCGTTTCACTAACTGAATTGCTAAAGGCCATGAGGCAGGAAGCAGTCAGTAGTTCTGAGAATCCTCAAAGTAACACAGGATTAAAAATCACATTAAAAAAATTCAACCAGTGTGCTAATGGCTGTATTTTCAGAATGACTGACAACCCACTAGCACAGCTGGCTGTTCAGTTTCAGTGAAAAACCGGGTCAGAAGCGTTTCGAATGTTCCCTAGAGATAGTAATTCTTAGTGGTTCTCCAATAGAACAAATCCTGTTAAACATTCAGGAACATTGATAGCAAACTCTCTGTTCAGACTACAACCCCTAAATGATAGCTTGCAGATTAAACTTCCTGCTTGTAGATGCTCTTGAGAATTGCTGCCTTCTCGTTACACACAGCTTCTGCCTCACCACAAAACAAGGATAAGGTCATGGGGATGATGAGCTGCCACACTTTCATTGCAGTGGTGGCTTGTTTCAGAATCCTGACCTTTATGTTTCTTCCCTGCAGAGCCCCACAGTTATCTTCAGACAGGATGTTAGAGAAGGACTCTAAGTTTCTTAGACATTTTTGTACACTTGTGTGTGTTTCTACAGAGGTTCTGCCTGGTTTGTCTTTTACCTTTGCAACTTTTCACAGTTTTCTCTCTTTAAATGCAATGTATTCTGTAATCTGTTGCATGACTTGTGCCTCCGACCCTTCCAGTATCTAGGATACTAAATACATGTGAAACAGTAACCACAAATAAGCTGCTGATGAGGGAAATCAGGGCCCTCGTATAAGCAATCAATGGAGAGAGTGGAGAAGAAAAACAGCTGTTCCTGCAGGAAGGACCAGAGTAGTTTGAGGCACACAGACTGGGCACAGCAGCCTCTGACACATACCAGTGGCTTGGTGCAAAGCTGAAGAAAATATCATTCCCCAGTTTCCAAGAACAAACATTTTTCTCTAGTTAGTTCAATCACTGCAATATTTAGCACTGTTCTTGCAGCTATCCACCACTTCTAGTGACAAGGAAGGCTTGAGTGACCCACCACGGTTCAGCTAGCATCCACTTGGCCATACTAGGGTTCTATCTCAGCTAAATGGCAGACTAAGCACTTCATTTCAGCTTCAAAGAGGGTAAGTTTAGTTACAGTGCAGCTAGCTTAGTCTTACAGAAGAAAGTATAAACTGAAGTTTCAGTCCTCACAGCATTACAAGCGTTCCCAGAACAGGGAACTTTGTAGTTGTTACCTAGTCTATATTGCTCCTCAAGCTCTGACTGTTACCTTCAGTCATTAATATTATCAATAATCCTCATGCATACTCTGCATAAATACTTACAGAAACAGGGAAGGATAGAAAAATGCTACCTGCAGTTACCACAGGCACACATAACTACAGTACCCAGAGGGGACAATGAATTTCTTGCAGATGTTAAAATTACAGGGAGGCAACTGCAGGACTGCTGCTAAAACTGTGGAAAAGAAGGCAGAACTCAGCACACAAACACCTTTAGGTAAGTTTGGTCAATATATTGAGAGGTCCATTTTTCAATTTCCCTGTTTGTGTAACCTTGCTTTGCATACTGTACTAAAATCTCAACTTGAACTACACAGTAGACCAGAACTTTTGCCTCAACTACACATAAACTACAGTGTTGACATAATCCTATTTATTTTGATAATCCCATGATATTCTATTCCTACACTGCTCACATTCCAATGTGCTGTTGGATGGGTTTTATTGACTGTGGCTATTCACCTTACAAAATTTGGCAGGTGGTAAAACGTGGGAGGTAGTTTGGAACCGCACAGTAAGTGCATTAGCTAAATGTTTGTACTAGCAATAATCACTGGCATTAATCATAGCAATGTCATCTTTAAGTTTCAGAGCTAAATATTCAAGAGATTAATTGGGTAGCTCAACCCTCCACAGATTTCTTTCAGCTGCATTAGTGATACTCAAGGTATGTTTTCAGGGCTTTTTACAGCAAAACAGAAAGTCAGAAACAGTCCATTCCAGCACCATCACAAATTACTATTGGTCATGGGTAATATAGGTTCATCAAGACTACATTCTACCTGCTAATAGGTTTGCACCAATGTAAAATGGATCAGGTCCTCATTCACCGAGACCTTTGTAAAATGGATCAGGTCCTCATTCACCGAGACCTTAACATCAGATACACCTGTTTCAATTAGTTATCTACTAGGGAATGATGATGATTTTACTCTATCACTATCTCACTGATTTTTTCCTTTGAGAACTTTCACCTCTGATGACTGACTTCACTATGCAGCTGATTCACAAGTCTCAACCATGTCTTTCTGAACTAAGGAGCTTTTTCTCCAAGACTGAAGAAAAAATGTAAAGAATGTCCTGACCCTTTATTACAGGCCAAGCTTAAACAACAGAGCATCTTTGAGCCAAAGCCTAAAGCAAAGAGGAGCCATTTTAGCCAAGTTGGTTTTTTCCTCAGCCATATTTTTATGGATCTTCTTCTTCCAGCTCTATGAAATTCAGCCTTCACTTCCTTCTGTTTAGCCTTTTTAATCCCAGGAGGAATAAATTCCCTGCACAGCTGAACCCAGACTGTTACCTAGGAACTGCTACATGCAGGGTAGGCAGCTGTGTTTCTTCTTCTTGCTGAGAAAGCTTTTCCCTGCCAATTTTTGTGAGAAAGATGAAAGCATCCCAGCATGCCCACTTGCACTTTCCTGGTCTTTAGCACTGGCACTCACCTGTGGAATTTGTCCCTGGCTCACAGGATGTAGCACTGTGAAGGTTGTTCTGCAATCTGCTCAGTTGCCTTTCAGTGGAGCTCACCCTAACAGGTAAAAACATTAAATTACAGAGAAGAAAGGAGATACCAAGGGAAAACAAACATTTCAAACAAAAAATTTGACCATTCTCCTAGTTTACATAATGTAATCTCATAGTGATTGTAGCTATGAAACTGTGCCTGAACACAGTAGGAAAAGGCAGTGCCAGCGACTGACTCCAAAGAGACAGGTGAACTCTCAAGTCACCAGCAAGACTTCCATGGGCCTACAACACTTAATTTTCCCACATGCCTCGGTAGATAATTATGGAGGATAAAGAAGACAGTAAATGGTATTGGATCACCAAAGCACAACACAACCAGTAATGCTGTGGTCAGTTTATTCCAGTGATTCTGAAGTAAGGCAATGTGGTGGGATGAAGCTTCCCCTGGCATTAACTTTGCCAGACCAACTCAGTTAGAGGCAAATGAAGCTGCATTTACAAGTAAGAACTACACTCTACGATGGAATGCAATGAATAGGTACAAAATATACAGCATTTACAATATTATACAGATATTTACTATACAGATATTTACAATTAGCAAACAACACAAAAATCCCCCTGTTCCACTGCCCCTCCCTACCCCCCTGTCCCAAAAGAGAAAAGGAGCAGAGAGAAAGCAGTGGGTTAGACTTAACTAAACCATTTCAGCCAAGGCCAGCCAACAAGCAGGTTAATCTCTCCTGAGCAAAGCAAAACAGCAGAGATCAGGAAAGAAGCAAGAATTGTTATGGTACAGCCTGTCTTATTCTAGATATTTACCTAATGAATTTACTTAGAATAATCTTCTGTTTTCCTTTTTACACCCAATAGTGATTTATTTATATTTTTCTATTTTTCTGCTCAAAATCTGTAATGAATTTTAAAAGCACAGCCTAAAGCCACCACAGGCAACTAAGCAACTCCAGAAAAAAAAAAGAGGCAAAGAGTGAGAAAAAACATGCTATATCCAAAAGTGCTTGCAACTTGTATCAGCAGAGGAAGCTCATTTAGGCAAGATTTCTCACTTGTCTTGAAATCCCAAGACTCACAGGATGCATTTAACTTCAGTAGTCTGGTGTCAGTCTACAAGCAGATACTTTATGCAAATCCTCCTGCATTTATCTCAGCATTTGAGTTACTGCACTTCCTTTAACTGTCATAAATATGCATTACAAAACTGAGACCATGCCCTCCTACATAAAAAAAATGGGTCCACTCATATAGCCAGGTCAAGCTATATAGCTGCAATGACCTATCCTGTCCTTAAAAGCCTGTACAATCAATTCACCTATTCCCTGTTTTGTCCTCTTTTCCCTTCTCCCTCCTTGCCTTTCTTCCTTCCTGCCCAATTCTGCTCTGATCACTACAGACCTCTGCGTGTACACTCCTGTCTCTCTGCCAGAATCCTTCTTCACTCATCCAGCTCTGCAGAGTTTCACAGGTACTGTGAGCTCTTCCCCAGCAGAGCACTATAATCTCTAATCCCCATGTGATGCTCTGATGACTAACAGACCCAGGCACCCATGCAGTTTGTACAGTTTTGTCTGAAAACTTTTGCTTTCAGATTTCAAACTTGGCAAGTTGCCAGTAATACAGGTGCTCCTGGCAACTGAAAGGTCAGTGAGGGACTCCTGTATTTTATCTCAGGTGGGTTTTAGTGGCATGAATTGAGACTCCACACAGTAAGGGAAAGGGATGCAGGCATCACATTTGCAAAACACAACCCCTTCCTTCAGTCAACCATAATTTGAAATGCTATCATCAAATGAGGTGCCTGCTTCTTATGTTTATTGTCAAGGATTTTGGATCTGTACTCATGGTTTCTTTTACTGATGATACTGCATAGCCTTTCTGGGAGCTGAGAATCCAGATGGATCTCTATGCTTCTTACACAGATATTCCATGCTCATAATTAGCTTGTCCACTTTGGTAACACAGCAAATCTGACAGCCAAATTCAGCTCACCCTTCTATGCACAGAATGTAAGACTAGTGGTTGAAAAAGTCAAGAACACCAGCAGATACAACAACCACCACCAAAACAGGGCACAGTCACACTTGTATGTTAAAGTGTCATTTATGTTTAGAGAATCTTCTTCTCTCTACAGACTTGTCCTCCTCCTTTTCTGCCTGCTCACACTGCACCTTGATTCCTGCAGATTCAACTGTCACCTCCACAGAACTCACTCTCAGATCTGCTCCTGGGTCAGTGATCTCCCACCATGCCAAGCTCATCCCTCAAGTTCTCTCTGCTGTCCTGACGGAAGCTCCAGTGCCAGAATGTAGTCACTGCTAAAACCAAATTAATCTCTTTTCACTTTCTTCCTCTTTGGGTTGGCTGAAACCCTATTGCCTTTCTCAGTTTCTTGCTCTGAATGTCTGTGTTGGTTTTGCTCCACTTCTCCATTGCAATCCACTGTTAAGTTTCCATTTCTTTTTCTTCAACATTAGCTCTTTCCTATCTCTTGAACAGCTAACCCCTTCTTGAAACTGATGCTGACTTCCTTCATTTAGGCACTAAACCACCTAAGATGCCCAGCCCTGGAGTCTAAACTTGAAGAATGCTCTTGTTCCACAGGTGACCAAAAGAAAAAAAGAGTTTTCTTGACTACATTTTGAACCTTTGTTTTAACTACCTATTCCTGGCATGCTATAAACAAACCTAATAGTCCAGGGAGGACAGAACTGACACTAACAAATTTGCATCACAAAAAGCCCAGGTTTGACAAGAGGACAGCAACAGATGTGAAGACCCAGAGCCAGGGAGGCTTGTTCCTCGTTGTTGCTCTTGGACAGGGTATCTCTGCATATGTATCTGTGTGTATGATCTGAGGCTAGCCAAGGGCTAAGAGCTCACAGACCTAGTGAGCCCAGCTGTGTCAGGGTGTTAAATCAAGGCATGTCTCTCAGATGCACGGCTTTTGCTGCCAAAAATGTCTAAGGGTCAGGCAGCCTGATTAACCCAGATGCTCAGGAGCTAAAAAAAACAAGTGTGCTGCAGTACAGCAGTAGCAAAAAAAAGCAAAAGGGGTTCCAGTAAGTTACATGCTTACAGTGCTCTCCTGCTGCCTGTCTTTTCAGTGGGCACTCAATTTGCATGTGTGATGTACTCAGCTCACTTAAGACACTTCATGAATGAGCACACACGGGCAAGGCACATACAAACCGGAGCCATGGTGTTTTGCAGGGTTTGCTCTGTGGTCATCAGTCTGCTTTTGGCACATTTGCTAGGTTTGGCCAGCCTGTTCTAGAACAGCTGGCTACTGCCCTATCAAATTGCAGTCAGGACTCCACCCTGCCACAAAGATGGATTTCCTGAACCCTGGAGAAATGCATCACCTCTACCCTACTTCTGCACTAGTTACAATCGAGCTGACACCATGCAAAGCAAATATACAAAAGAATAAGCAAGGTAGAGAGATGCTGTCCTGTGTTGGGATCTGAAAGGAATATTTGCTCTGAAGGACTAGTCCTGAAGAGAGTTGCTGGGAACGACATTTACACAGAAGTTCAGTATAAGAAATTATGCCATGCTGATCAACATCCTCAATGGTTTGTGGTGTTCCAGTCTATTGCTGGTAAACTCTGATGTTGTGTTCTTCCTTTCCCTGATAACACCTTGAACTATGTGCTCCTTTTCTCAGCCTGGCATTTCCTCTTTATAAACAGTGGTCTACCATTGACAGCTGATTTTTCTGAGATGATATCTTAGACTGACAGCTCTGTTCACAGGCTGTTCAGGGCCTTGCTCTACTTGATGCTGTCATGATTACAAAGCAGGTTTCTGGAAAGTTATTATAGGAAGGATGGCACAGAAATTTGTATTTATTGTGACTTGGTCATTCCCTAAACCAGAAAGCTTTTCTGTCTGCAAACTGCACCAGTTCACTTTGGGTTCTGACAACTGAGCTAATATATTTTTCTACTTTACATGCTGTCATCTGTAATGTGAAGATTTGATACACCAAATGCTGCTTCCAAGGACATCTGCTTCATTCCACGGTTTGTGAATACTGTATCTGTGATCTGTGTCTCAGAATGTTGCTCCCCACTATCAGCAGCTCTCTTCATGGTTCACAGACCTGCCAATAGCAGCGGCAACATGCGCAGTGGAAAGAGCCCAGTCTGACTCTTGGAAAGAAAGAAGAGCTTGTCATGTTAGCTATTCAAAAACTATCTTTCCTCTTGTGATATAAGCACATTTAATCAAAGCTATGGAAACTCAGGAGACCATTTTATCAGGCTACATTTCAGCGTAGAGCTGCATTTCTCTCAGTCATTTTCCACACTTCAATATGGGCCCCAGTTTTCCACTCTGTTAGCTTAAATGAGGAGTCTGCTCTGGACACAATCCACTACTAAGTTAACCTACCTCTTTTTACAGCTTGAGAGACTGAGAAGTCAAGAAAGGCCAGGAACTGAGAAGACAAGACTGAACTGGCTGACTGCTCCATTACTTTTGTCCTTTATGTTTTAACTAAGGAAGTGTCCAAGCTACTAGATAATTTCTGAATTAGTAATGTTCATCTTTACCATCTCACTCTGTTTGTAACTGAATTTTCTTCTTACTCTTTTCACAGTCTTCTGGAAGCCATGTGTGCTGGAAAATTTATAATGCATGCAAGGAAGAGACAGGTCAAAGAGACAAGGTTGATTTTAGTTTGTCTTCACAGTCCACTCTCTGGAGAAATTCTACAAACAACTTTAAAAAGATGTTAAACAAAAGTAGGCAGTGCAACACCAGGCAAAAATAAGGTCTGGCTTACTGAAAGATACAAATGGGGAGATAAAAAGGGGGGGGGGGGGTGGAAAGAGAGAGGAAAAAGACACAGAAACTTTAACAACAGAATGGAATTAGTTTCAGTGAGTCTTGTGGAAATAACATATAGCACTGAGATCTTCTCTGAGGAAAAAGATCAGGAAAACAGCCAACAAGTATTAGGGAGTGAGAGTAGGTAGCAAGTCAAAAATGATCTGACAAAGAAATGAAGCAGTCAAAAAGCCAAAACTAGATTAGATGTTATGGAGAGGGGTATTTGCTGTGTTATAACCTAAGGATATGGAACTCCCACACTGGAAAAGTATAGTTCTGGATGCCTCAATGCAAGCACTCCAACAAACTGAAGAAAATACATTAAATTCAAGACAATTAAGGACTTGGCAGGTAGAACTACTATTTGAGGTTAACAAAACCTCAACAAGTCTAAGCAACATTAGGAAACTCCAAGAAGGAGAAGCATATTCAAAAGATGGAAAGTATTTGCAAGGGGACATGTGTAGGGTGGTTCGGGAAGGAGGAACAAGGTACCAGAGGATGAAAGAAAGGAAGAATTCAGATTGCACATAGTATCAGTCAGGGTTGGAAGGGACCACTAGGATCATCTAGTTCCAAGCCCCCTGCCATGGGCAGGGACACCCCACACTAGATCAGGCTGGCCAGAGCCTCATCCAGCCTGGTCTTAAACACCTCCAGGGATGGCACCCCAACCACCTCCCTGGACAACCCATTCCAGGGCTTCACCACTCACAGTGAAGAACTTCCTCCTCACCTCCAGCCTGAATCTCCCCACCTCCAGCTTCATTCCATTCCCCCTAGTCCTATCACTACCTGACATCCTGAGAAGTCCCTCCCCAGCCTTCTTGTAGGCCCCCTTCAGATACTGGAAGGCCACAATTAGGTCACCTCAGAGCCTTCTCTTCTCCAGACTGAACAGCCCCAACTCCTTCAGTCTGTCCTCACAGGAGAGGTGCTCCAGCCCTCTGATCATCCTCGTGGCCCTTCTCTGGACATGTTCCAGCACGTCCAGATCCCTCTTTTAATAGGGGCTCCAGAACTGGACACAGTACTCCAGGTGGGGTCTCATCAGAGCTGAGCAGAGGGAGAGAATCATCTCCCTTGACCTGCTGACCACACTTCTCTTGATGCAGCCCAGGATCTGATTGGCTTTCCGGGCTGCAAGTGCACACTGAGAGCTCATGTTGAGCTTCTCCTCCACCAGCACCCCCAAGTTTCTCTCCTCAGGGCTGCTTTCCAGCCAGTCACTGCCTAGCCTGTATTTGTGCCCGGGACTGCCTCGACCCAGATGCAGGACCCTGCACTTGGTCATGTTGAACCTCATGAAGTTGGCTTGTGCCCACCTCTCCAGCCTGTCAATGTCCCTCTGGCTGGCATCCCTTCCCTCCAGCGTGTCTGCTGCACCACACAGCTTGGTGTCATCAGCAAACTTGCTGAGGGTGCACTCAATGGCACTGTCCGTGGCACATCAGAAAAAACTTCCTGATAGTAAAGCTGTCTAGATTTTTAAACAATCTCCTGTAGCACACGGTGGGGTTTCTGCCACTGCAGCTTTTTGAGCAGGCTACATAGTGTCTGAAAATACCTCACACAAAATAACCAGGGACTGCAAAGGACAGGCTAGAGCATGCAAGACATCTTTTCCTTCTGTAATCTACATTTCTTTGTCACAGAAACTTCTCTCCATTCACTCTCCTCTGTTGATACACGCTCTGGTCTTTTCCTGACAACAATGCCTGGATTAAATTAGACTGAGAGACAGCAGTTTTTAACCGATTGGTCCTCAGGATGCTGGAAATAAAGCTGGGCACCGATGTTGTCCGTGTAAGTGAAAAAAATGTTACTGCAAGATCCCATGAATGGCAAGAATGGGTCTGGAAACTCGTGCTGGAGACTGGAAGGCAACTTGGAAAGTATTTCCGGAGTGGCTCCTCGCAGCCTTCAATACTTGGATTCGTTTTCTGAAATTCTGAAGGAATCTTTTGCTTTTTTCCCCCCTTCTGTGCATTTTTGGTGCTGAACTTTTTCCGGTTTTCCCACACTCCTGCCTGTCACAGAGCAGAAACCACAAAAATGCAGCAAAGTAAAGTCTGTCCAAGGAGCTGCAATTCCATCTCACAAGGATAAACATTTCCTCTGCCAAGAAGTGAGCACAGCACACCGGCATCTTCAAACACACATCTTTGCTGCCCAGCAGAGAAACCAGCTTACGGAGCCTGTCACCTGTACTAACATGAGCTACTCAACATAAAAGAAGTGAGATAGCCGACTCACCAGCATGTACCTGTCAGACCTGATGCTCACATCTGCATTTACAAAGTCTACTGACATCTTTTTTTTTCTTTTCAAATAATTCTAGGGGATTCATTCAGTGTGCTATCTGCTAAGACAGCAAGAGTACAGGCAGAAAATACACAAGCTTCCCCAAAGCAGTTCTGTTCAAGCTCCTTAAAATACACCTTGCAGTTCCAGATTCGATCCACACACACTACCTAGCACCTTTCGTCAGTAACCTTTCACTAAAACCTCTCTCTTTAAAACAGGAAGGGAACATAAAAATCAGGAAGCCTCACAAGAACCTGCTCTGAAAGCTTTACAACACTTTTGGCTGTAAAGTGTAAAAGAGGAAGTGAGGAATGCCATTTTTGCCCTTCAGTATTCCAGGATGAAACAAGTCTGAGGATATGATGAAACACCTGATGAAGGATTTAGTCTAAAGCAGTTCTGTCCTTTAAGATGAGATAAACGGAGAGCTGAGGAAGCTACCAAGAAAGGTAAAAGATAAGAAGAAAAGCCAGAAATCTTGCTGACATTCTCTCATAATGCACAAAAGAGAAGGCACAGCAAGAAATGGAAGTGAAGGAAATCTACAATCAGTAAGAAACATTTCATGGTGAATTTGTTTTGCTTTTTAAAGATGACACACATCAAACCCATCCACAATAGCATGGCACGCACTGTATAACTGAGAGTGTAGTAGAAGTCAAGAGAAGGATTTCTGCAGATGAGGAAAGCTACAGTTGTATGAGGCACAACAGAAATCAATGAAATAAAATGTAAAACAATTAAATGAAGTGCTTGAAAGTACAAGTCAGTCTTTGTGTGTTAAATTTATGGGGAAACCTGAGTAAGGGCAGATTATCTTCTTAAAGATACTGGAGTTTGGTGGGGGGACTTTGTTGCTCTTGGCTTTCTTTTTTGTTTGCTTGTTTTGGGGGGGTTATTTGTTTTTAATTCATTTGATGATATATTTTTTTTTTAAGTTGCACCTACCAGATACTAACCCACATCAAAAATTAACTATAGAGGGAGTGTCTCAAGGGCCCAAATAGAATTAGAATTAACCAGGTTGGAAGAGACCTTTGAGATCATCAAGTCCAACCTATCATCCAACACTATCTACTAAACCATGACACCAAGCAGCCCATCCAGTCTCTTCCTAAACACCTCCAGTGATGGTGACTCCACCACCTCCCTGGGCAGCCCATTCCAATGGCCAATCACTCTTTCTGTGGAGAACTTCTTCCTAACATGCAGCCTCAACCTCCCCTGGCACAGCTTGAGACTGTGTCCTCTTGTTCTGGTGCTCGTTGCCTGGGAGAAGAGAACAACCTCCCTTAGTGTAGAGGTAGACAGCAATTAGGTTTCCCCTGAGCCTCCTCTTCTCCAGGCTAAGCAACCCCAGCTCCCTCAGCCTCTCCTCATAGGGCTGTGCTCCAAACCCCTCCCCAGCTTTGTTGCCCTTTTCTGGACACCTTCCAGCAACTCAACATCTTTCCTAAACTGAGAGGCCCAGAACTGGACACAGTACTCAAGGTGTGGCCTAACCAGTGCTGAGTCCAGGGGCAGAATGTCCTCCCTGCTCCTGCTGGCCATACTGTTCCTGATACAGGCCAGGATGCCATTGGCCACCTGGGCACACTGCAGGCTCATGTTCAGCCTACTATCAACCACTACCCCCAGGTCCCTCTCTGCCTGGCTGCTCTCCAGCCACTCTGACCCCAGCCTGTAGCACTGCATGGGGTTGTTGTGGCCAATGTGTAGAACCTGGCACTTTGATGTGTTAAATCTCATGCCCTTGGACTCTGCCCATCTGTCCAGCTGGTCAAGGTCTCTCTGCAGAGATGTTGGGTACCATACTTGGTACTTTCAAGTTCTTTGAGACAACTGGATGGGAACAGCAGATACAACCCAAGATCCACAGAAAACCTGGGCTCATCTGGAGCAGCAGCTGAAGGTCAGGTGGAATAGCTCTCGGCATCTAAAATGTCACTGCCAACCCGTGTTTAGGTAACTGAATCCCACCCCAGATCAGATACTTCTCTGATTCAATCTAGCAGTTCTTATGTCCTTGTGTTTGCATGATGTTAAGTCTGCTCACCTTACCACTGTGAAACATGACACTACAACACAGTGCACACCTATCTCAGTCCATACAGCTCAGGTTATTCTGAAATTTACCTTGGACAGCATAGCCCAAAAGCTCTACGTCAGAATCACATGGAGACAGGTTCTTCTCTGACATTCCTTCTTGGGGGAACCAGTGCCAGCTCCCTGTTGTGGATGAGAAGAGATAAAACTTACTTGGAAATCCTCTGGGCTGCAGCCTTTCTGACCATGGCCTGCCTGTGGTTTGCTGGAGGCTTTGGAACCAGCCGAGAAGGCATACTCTGGGATGGCATCACTTTGTGCAAACTGGCTGCCTTCTGGATACTAGAAGTGGCACTTGATGTCTTGCAGGCATCAGAGCCAGCTGGCACAGATATATGGTTGGTGCAGGACTGTGAGTAGCTGGCAAAGAGAGCCTGGTAAAAATATAAAGCAAACAAAAATACCATAGTAATTGGTAATGCCTCACAGAATATTGCTAAGAAAGCTGAGGGAGGTAGGTGATATTTTTGTGAGGGATAATATCTGCCTGGTGAAGGCAAACCCAGGGCTCCAGGGACAGTCCCACCCACAAAAAGAAAGAGTTAAGTTGTCAAGTCAGCAAAGTAGGTTTTTAGAGCTACATTTTTTTACCCTTGGAAGCTGGGACTCACTTCTAGGAAGGCAGACAAGCTCCTTGCTGCCACAAAATGATACTATTCTGGATTAAAAAGCAAAAGGTCTTCAATCTAATCTTGCAGTGGGCTCCCATCCACAAAGAAGTAAAGCCTTTATTGCTTTGACTAACTTTCTGCATTTATCTTGCAAAGTTTTTCTTTGTGTGGGAGGTGGGATTGAGACAGTTCTAGGAAAGAAAAAGGTTATGGGGAAGATGTTACACTGCCAGCTCTTCAGTGTAACCCTGTAGGTGCTTCACATGAAAGGGGCTCCCCTGAAAAAGAGACTTGAGGTCAGCTGCTAACAAAAAGGAAATCCCTAGCAATACCAGGGAACAGAAAATATTTCTGTTCCTATAGGTGGGAGAACAGAATAATCTGCAGGGTATGACACACTGGAGAACTGAGCAGCATGTGCTGGCAAATTAGGGAGTAGGGAATTATTCCCTACCAGAGCTCAGCAAACTGCTCAATTCTTTGTAGAAAGAAGCAACCTGCTGGGAGTTCTTCCTTGTCTTTCCTCAAAGTCATTCAGATTCTCAGGACAAGGAGGGAATACCATAACCATGAGGTTTGACAGCTGGAGGTCAGTGATAGGAGATTAAGAGAATAGCTGAGTACTTGCCAGTCACCTCAGCATGACCCTGGGAGCAGAGCCCTTCACTGCGTTTGTCCTCAGTTTCTTCTCTGGTGAAAAACACACAAAGCCATAGCAAATGGGCCTCAGGCTCCAGAGAAAACCACAGTCTGAGGCCTGGCTGAGTCTCAGCACACAGACAGGAAAAGCCCCTCTCCCCCGCAATTCTCTGGCAAATGGCAGGGCTGTGGTGTGTGGGAAGGCGTTTCTGACAGGCAGAGCTCTAGGGAGAAAAGGAAGTGGAGGAGCCAAAACAGTCCTGTTTCCTAACTAGAGCTCAATGACAAGATGCCCTTGAGCTCCCAATCCTTCTTAACCTCTCCCTTCCCTGAGGCTCTACCTTGATTACAGCTTTCAGATTTTGAATAAGTAGCTGGTACCAGTGCAGAAGTCTGCTGTTTTCCAGTCACACCCCACCTGCCCCCAGCAAAATAACCTACAATGGAACTTGGTTTACTCTCCTGCATCTTAAGAGCCTGATGGAGACCCTCAAGTCCCTGCATCCCCTTCTTATTCAGGGGTGACATTTCATTGTGCTCTGTTTGATATTATGCATATTTCCTGTGAGCCCTTTCTTGTTATTAAGATCACCAAGATCCTGGAACCCACAAAGCTTACAGTCCTAACCGCTTGCCTATGTTAACATTCATTGGCAAGGAAGTCCAGGACTTGGAAGAAAGAGCAGGCAACAAGGTCTGACTAGCAAGAGTAAGGCTGAGACCTGCCTAAGGAAAGGTCACGGATATTTTCTTGGGGGTAAGGGACTTCCAAAAAGGACTTTGTCTCCACACTGCTTTGAGATTCTGGCTGCCTTCCAGGCAAGGATGGGGAGACTGACATGGACCACAGCTTCTGGATTCAGCTACAAAGCATACTGTCCTACTGTGAACTCCATGGAGACAGGACAGGAAACCAGGAGAAGCTACTGTGCAAATAAAAAGGGCAGCTGAAGGGAGCAGAGCCTGACCACACAAAGGAAGGGTTGGGAAGAGATTTCAGCACATCCGAAAAAGTAGGAGACAGACCTCATAACTCAGGATTTTAAAGGCTCGGGGTCTAAGGGGAGCAGAAGCCTAGACAGACCCTGACAGAAGCAATCCTGAGGCAGGTAGCACCCTACAGCTACTGCTGCTGCAAATAAGATACTTTGAACCACTCTTCCCAGGCTGGCACCTTAACTTGATGTTGAGGAGATACCTGCTTCCCTGACACAATCTTAGGGCTACAAATCTGAACAACACTTCGAACACAATGAGACTTTTTAGCATGAGTGAGTTAATTCACTTACATAATTATCTGGAGAACCAGAACAGCATTAACTCTGTCTTGCACATGGAGAATGTTAGCACTGTCAGTGAAAGTGATCTTCCCTAAGCCACAGACTGAAGCAATCATGAAAAGCTAGGTTGACAGCTCAGAGAAGATTCTAACTTCCACTCCTGCGCTTGCCTCATCAGATCACACCTCTCCTCCCTTCCACATCCACACATGAACACAATGTATAAAGTGTTATCTATACAAAAGCAACATTTCTACTTAGAAACATTTCAGCGTGTACAGCTTGTCAGCAAGGACCATGCACATCTACAGTACCAGCCAGTAGCAGCTGAGCTTAGGCTGCTCGCAATTAAAAGCAAGGAGGTACTGTAGTATTTCGAAGAGAAACAGATATGTTAATGATCTTCAAAAACAAAATGAATGTTCCTGGCACTTCCCATCCTCATGTCTAACACCCATCCCTAACAGTAACAGAGCAAATGTTGCAAGCAAAAACATGTTCACCCTGTGACTGAAGGAGGTAATGAAGCTCATTTCCTGTTAATCTGTCCTGGGGCTGAATCTTACAGTATCTTATATAAAGCATATCCCAAATTAAGCCTCCCTTCTCGGGTCTGGGACCCATGGAGTAGTCTTATGCTGTAGCCTTTGCTTTAATGAGAACAGTAGCTGAATGCCTTTTCTAGCTATATAGCTATTTTGGGTTAAATTTCTATGAAACATAATTTTGAGATTTCTGTCCCATAGTTGTTCAGTTTCAGGTGGCTCAACAAGTCTGAAAACATGAGTTTTCACACTCAGCAGTGTATGAGAACTGACACATACACACCATGTATTGCATAAAGATCCATGCAGCTAGCTCCAAATCACCAGTGCTGGAAATTTCAGATGTTTACATGCAATAAACAATGGATTTAAGTTACCTTGTAGAAAAACAACTGTGTTTCAGATGATGCTGCAAAGACAGAGAATTAAAAGGCTTGAAAGACCTTTGGAGTTACCCAAACTGTTTAGTGGAGATAAGTTCTTCACTGAGAGAGTTGTTAGCCATTGGAATGGGCTGCCCAAGGAGGTGGTGGAGTCACCATCCCTGGAGGTGTTCAAGAGGGGATTGGATGTGGCCCTTGGTGCCATGGTTTAGTCATGAGGTCTGTGGTG
This sequence comes from Dryobates pubescens, assembly GCF_014839835.1. Classification (NCBI taxonomy): domain Eukaryota; kingdom Metazoa; phylum Chordata; class Aves; order Piciformes; family Picidae; genus Dryobates; species Dryobates pubescens. The sequence goes on from NC_071616.1 coordinate 36,324,060, forward strand.
ACAGGTTGGACTTGGTGATCTTTGAGGTCTCTGCCAACCTCGGTGATTCTGTGTGTGTCAATGCATTCAGTTAAATCAGTTTGGATGCAACAATCTGTTGAGCTGAAAATATACAGAGTGGAAATAAAGGCTAAAGAGTGTTAAACTGCAGTAAGATGAGTATCTTGGGGTCATCAGGGAATTTAAAGAGCAGCAGAAAACTCAAGGTATGCACAGACTATCCTGAAGTACAGCTTACTTTAAACTATACACTTACTATACACTAAAATAAGTTGGCCTGGTGCCTTCTCCTTTGTTTCTCTTTTGGCACTGGAAGTCTTTGGGGCAAAGACTGGGCCACATTACTGTATTGGAAAGATACTTTATACATCTGAGCCTTATAATAATTCTAATAATAGTGATGGGATCAGAAACAAGGGGACAACATTTCAGCTGGTATAAATCAGCACAGACTACTGCTTTCAGAACAGTTGTTCTGCTTTTCTTAAGGCTGAGACTTTGACTCATCAGTATCACAAGACTCAGGGTAAAAAAAAAGGTAGTTAGCACACTTAGTGGGAAAACAATCTGAGGGAGAAAGCTGCAAAACAAGAATGAACAAGAGACTGAAGGGGAAGAGAAACTGCAAATCTGACAGCAGTCCAATAAGTAATAGTTTAGAGAACAGTTTAATGATGTGTAAGGCTACATTCAAAGAGTCCCCGTGTCCTCAGGCAGGAACAATGTAGCTCTAGGAGTACTAGGAATAGTGTTCTGAATATTCCACATTCCCAAGCTAAATCTAAAACTGTAGGGAATTCAGAAGAAAGCCAGAACATGGAAAGAAAAATGAGGGATACTTCAGAGAACACAACATTGCTAAATGCTAGAGAGGGGAACTAGTTAAGCTTAACTTAGCCCAAGGTAATAGCATAAAATCCACTGAAATTTCTGATTGAAGATGTGATCATAATGACTTGTGTGGTCAGTAAATATGATACATGTCTTGTTTAACGTGACCTTTTTTTTTTGATGGGGGCCTTTCTACTATATGACTTTACTTTTCTTGGTTTAATTTACCTTTTTTATTTTTATCTCCCATGTGAAATGTTTGGCATAAAATTCTAAACCAGCAGATGCTAGGCTAAGCAGACAGAACATAGCCACACAGAGAAGGAGGAACCTCCCTAACAACTAATGGCATCTTTCCAGTACAGGAAAAAATCAGAGAATAAACAATGATGGTATATTAACTGCCTTGCCAACTGCAGCAGTGATAATAACATCTGGGTCACAACATGTCACATGAAATCTCCTTAAAACCCTTTGAACACTGCCATAAGCCAGCTTTCCTTGTCTTCTCATTTGATTTTGTAATTCTTGTTGCTTGATTTTGTTGATATCAGATTTAAGTTTCTTGTCTCCACTTTCAAACTCTGCCCCTTTCTTAATTGTTTGTCTTTTCTCAGGCTCTGCATGGCCTCTGTTCCTAGGCTCTGCCACTGCACCCCTTTGTTAGATTCTCATCTAGTCAGTGCAGTGTTTTCCTTTCTACCCAGGGAATGAAGTACCTATTCTGGCATCAATGATCCATTTCCACCACATTACACTGTGTGAACCAAATTCTGTGTACAATGAGTGAATATTTTCAGTTATTATCCTCTTCCTCCACCTACGCTGTGTTTGCTACTGTGCCAAATGTTAAATGGCTGGAAGAGAAATCATCATTCTCAAGTGTCTGGAAAGTGCTCAAGCAAGAGTGGGTGCTACCACAAAGAAGTTTGCAATAGCCTTTCACGACAAGATAGATCCACTGCATGGCACAAGGGAGTATTCTGATCACACAAATATTTGGCAAGGAACTTCCATGCTTCCCAATGCATCCATCTCACCTCCACCATATCGACCTGGCCAGTGTACCAGCAGAAGCATTTGCCTGTGTTACTAATGATGGTGCTTCTGTTACTTGTTCACATGCTATCCATACATGACTAATCCATTTGTCACAGACAGAAAGAAAGACTGGAATCGAGTCATGTTATATGGTCATGCCATAGTCAGGGTGTGCCTTCAGATACATTAATAAATGCACTTCAGCTACTGATAAATGGCTACCCTGCCTTCCAACCATAACAAAAACCTGAACAAGCAGACACAGGCTTGGAGATACCCTACTGTGATGCATTATGCCCATCCTGAAAGCAGTGCGGGGAGGGCTTGTGAGAGCCTTGCTCTCCCCCAGAGCGGGTTTTCCTTCTGGGAAACTGAGTTAGTCTGTTCCACTCCCCCTCCCTGTCCAGCAAGCCTATAAAAAGGAAGACACTGCAACCATTTGCCTTTTTTTTTCCTTCTGCCTCACAGGGACTAAGAGAGTTGCTGCTGGCTTCCTGGTTCCATGGGGTCAGGCCTGGTCCTCCTCCTCCTCGCTGCTACATTCATGCTTCTTCAAAGGACTGGTTTTGTATGTATATTTTTCCCCATCCATCCTTATTCCTTACCCTTGTGAACCCTTCCTGTTATTGTTATTTTTATATATATATTGTTTAAAGACAATTTTTTACCTCTCTACTTCCAAACCGACTCCAAATTATTTCTCGGTAGATTTGCTCCTTCCCTTTCTTTTTTTTTCACTCTTGATCAGGAAAGAGTAGGGAGAGTGGGGGAGGGATTCTCAGCCTTGCCCCCCATCTGAGCTCTTAAATCCCAGTTAAGGTTCAAACCACCACACCTGCATGCATCCCCCAAAGAAGAGAGATCAGGACATTCCAGTGACAAGCCTTTCCTTTTTGAGGATACATTTCTTCTGTTGAGAGGAGGTTAGGGAACTTAAATATAGCAGGTAAGAAAACAAAGGATAGAGTAGATCTCACTATGTGGTAAGGAACAGAAGAGAAAGAGCAGCCAACAGGAGATAGGTGGCACTGACTAGGAAATCTGGTCAAGCCATGCAGGCTAGGATAATCTACTGTGGCCAGCAACAGCCAGCAGGAAAAGGCGGGATGGAATTCAAAGCAGTGGGAGTGGGAAGGAGATGAAAGGCAAAGTGTATGTAAGCAGCAGCAAAGAGAAAGCAGTTCTTGGAAAGTCCAAGTTAAAGGACTGAAGTCTGACAGAACAGGTCAGTGACAAGGAACTAGAGAGGGAGCAGGGGACAGACAGATGAAGATGAGGGTAGTGCAGTGACTGGGAGAGACGTCAAAGGATCTGTGAAACTGACTGGAAGGGGAGGTCTGTCCGGCTCCATATAGTGTCTAGTGGGAGAGGAAGTGTCCAAAAAACAATCATTTTATTAAGAAGTGGTTTTCACTACAGAGAGTCTGAAAGCCCCCCACGTTCAGCAAATACCTCTCTTCATTAATGGCAACCTCAGTGCAGCCTGAGCCCTATGGTATGCAATGGCCTCCATACTGCAACTCCAAACTGCTTGGCTCAGAAGAAGGGAGGGAGAGAAAGGAGGGGGACATTGTGGGGGTGAGAGGAGGTTTAACAAAGAATCACTTTAGCAGAAACTCCTGAGTAATGGCTCTGCCCCAGGCCAAGAATAACATCAGCTCAATGTCAGCAATTAGAAGAGGGCTCAGCCAAGCCCCATGGCCAGCTTCAGCCTCCTCACAGGCACAAGCCAGCTTAAAGCCCTTTCCTGAGCTCATGAGCAGCCATAGCTGCCCACTCAGAGCCACTTGGAAGGAGATGAAAGGAAGACCTCCTGCTCAGAGGGGGAGCAAGACCACTGTAGGTGAGGGAATTTGGGGACAGAAAGTGCATGGCTAAGTGAGGGCCTTGAAAGAAGTGCAAGGAACAAAGGCAGAATGGCCTCTCCTTCAAGATGCTCCCAGAAAAGGATGAGGGCAATTTGCCTGGAACCTAGTCTTAAGAACCCTGACTAGTGACTCATCTGCTTCACAGGAGTGAGAGTGGGTGTTTAGACCTCTTCATGTTAGCTCAGTTCATGGTTTTGTTTGAATCCAATCCTGCCAAACTGCCCAGGAAACAGCTCCTTCCTAATGGAGACCAGTTTCTTCTGAGGGAAGATTTGTTCACCCAAAGATTTCTTTCCCTTTAGCAGGGAAATCTTTTGGGTATCACTCAGAAGAAAGAATACACCTCTCTCTCTAATAATAAAAAAAGGCAATGAGGGCTCCTGTGAACTCATTGTAACCTTGCAAGATTCCCCAGGCAGGCTGCAAATGCTGTTCCAGACAGTGGTCCACCCATAGCATCTAAGACTCATCTGGAACAAAAATAATGTAAACCTTTTTTCATCTTTCTTTTAGCCCTTGGTCACTTAGCCCATCTTTCCTCTTTGCAAGTGTAACAAAGGAGTCACATATCCATCAGACTCTGCTGTACAAAGCAGTGAAAGGAGATTTGAAATGTAGTAATAACAAAATGTGTAGGAGGCCTGGAGATGATTTTCATGATTGCACCTGGCATTATGGTCTGTGGGCATGGCTCCTGCACAGTGAAGGCTCCTTCAAAGAATGAAGACTCTGCAGTGTATAAGATGACAGGAGAAGGAGAATTTAGTCAGGATGAAGCCTTGATGGGGTCTGTTTGCCACACAGTTGTTAACACAATTTCAAGACCCCAAGTTTAGAAACACTGCAATACAAGAGCGACCAACCTGAAGTACTGCCCAAGGAGAACTCCAGTTGAAGTATGAATGGAGATTGTAGGCAGTTCTAAGCCAGCTAAAACGCTGTAAGGGGATGTCCTGAACTGGTGCAGAAAAGCAAGAAGCAGCATGCCAGCAGCCAAATGGAGAAGGATGCCAGTGCAGTGGAGGAAGCCATTGGTAACTGCAGCATTCAAATGCTGCAGGTAACGTTAATTTTGTTGCAGCCCACTTGAAGAGCTACTTCCTTCACAAGAGCCATCCCATACGTACTGGTTCAGGTTGGCTCTTCACATCTAAGACTCAGAACTGCTACATCCCAGGCAGGACTTTTTTCTTGGTTACCTGGTTCCGGGCTTGGCTTTGCTCCAACAGCTGGCGTGACTGAAGTTTCTGCTGCTCAAGCTGCTGCACAGCAAAGTGGAGCTGATAGTTGGGATGTGCCAGCGGACTTCGTGTCACCTTGTTGTAGAGACTGTCCTCCATTTCTCCTCCCCTGGCAAAATGATGATTCTCTGGAGCCCTGAGAAAAGAAGATCCACCACGGTTTCACCATGCTGCACATAAGGACTCCTGCTTACAAGGCACTGCTGCTTCCTAAAAATAAAAGTCCCTTTAATAGTTAGCCAGCTGTGCATTTGTATCTGTGGCTGCAGCAAGTGCAACAACCTGCTAAAGGTGCTGGGTGCCAGCTGTTCTCTTCCTAAGGAGGTTCTTGAATTCCAGGCTGGGACTATATTACTGGATGTCACATCATGCTTAAGGAGAACAAAGGGCAAACTCTAAACTGGAGCATGTCTGTGGCTGATTGAAGAGTCAGAGTTACAGTGCAAAAAGAGCTAAGGATTCCCATCACTAGGGAGATATTTATCTGTATTTGTAAAGACTTTGTTAATAGACTAACACAAGGCTTACACCAAGCACACATGCTGCAGGAAGACAGGAATAGAAGACAAACATGCAGTACAACATCCACAGAGAAGATAAAGGACCAATACAGAGTGAGGCTGGCCCCTTACAATCCACACAGAGAGGACTGAAGATATGTTTCTTTCTTTCATCATCCAAGTAATGTAAGCCTTTCCCAGAGTACAACAGGCCTCTTGCAAAGAGACAGGAGCTGCTCCAGAAAAGGATTACATGGTAGGAGTTCAGCTGTGGCCTGCAACACGGTAAGTACTAACACAAGCTCACTGGCTTGCTTTGAAGTTTGCAAGCCTTGAAGAGATGACAGCACCAACACACTTCCCCACAAAACCAAGGGGCTTTGCAGAGAGCAGTTGGCCAGCTGGCAGGACCACTTCATGTCCTGAAGAGGCTGCAATGGCCTAGCAACTCACACATTCTGTGCACAAAGGTCAGGATTCCAGAAGACCCAGAGTCCTGACACTCTAATAAACGCTTCAAAAGTCTCAGTGCCTGAGCTTCCCAAGTTTCTGCTGATCTCTGTCATATTTCTTTCAGCCACTCTTTCCAAATATTTCCTTTGGATTCCCAGGGCAGACTTCTCTTGTATGTCTTATGCATAAGTAACTAGGATAGAAGAGGTATTCGGTGTCTTTTACACTTCATGCTGCAATGTGGAGTGTAGGTCACAGTTTTGGTGAGGTAGTTAACTGTAATCTCTTTGCTTCAGGATCCTACCAAAACCAACTACCTAGATTCTGTGAACATGTTACAGCTTCCCTGGAATGTGTTGCACCTTTCCCCACGAGCTTCCTTATCACAACAAACCCCTGAAATATTCAGAAAGATGCTTTAAACAAGACCAGAAGCAGCTGCCAGCCCTATGTACTCTTCCTCAAAAATAACCTACTGCATCCCTTGCAAAGCAAAGTGAAGACAAATACTCTAAAGAGCATCACTCTCCATTCTCAGCTCCTCAGCAACAGAGGAGTGAGACAATCCAGTGGAAAACGATATTCAGTTGCCAGCGTCTCCACTTTGCATCCTTTGGGCCTCCTCCTGCTTGGAGCCATTGGATGTAGGCAGCCTCCTCTAGACCTGTTTCTGGAATCCTATGCATGCTCCCTCAGTCCTTTGCTTCCACTGTACCCCAGTGCGACACTAAGGAAATCATTCTCACTCCCTGCTCTCTTCTGCTACAAGATTCTCAGTCCTTCAGTTCTCTTTCTTTCATCAGAGCTTGGAAAAGCGGTAACTGTAATGTTGCTGAAGGTACCCAGGCCTGAAAAAAAAGTTGTGTAGATATGAAATGTATGGATTTCCCTACAGGCACTGGGAACAAACCCAAGAACACTCTTGCACTACCATATAAACCCAAACTGCATACAGGGAACAGTTCTGATCCCCATCCCTCCTCTCTTTTCAAAAAGCATGCAGAAAAACTGGAAAAAGTACACAGAAATGCCGTAGAGATGAGCAAAGGTATGGAACAGATTATATATTGAGGAATGGCTGAATAAATAAGGACTCTTCAGCTTGGAAAAAGGACAGCTGAAAGGAAATATGACAAATATCTACGAAGTTGTGAGCTTCAGGGAGAGGGAGAACAGGAAACAATTACTCACCTCTCACGATACAAGACATAGGAAAAACCAAACGACATCATTGGATGGGCAGGTTAAAAGAAACAAAAAGAGGTAGAAGTTTTCTCATAACACACTGCTAGCCATAGATGCCTTCTTACTGTGGGAAGCTAAGGATGCCAAACATATACATGGGGTTCAAAAATCATTGAACAAACTCATAGTAGCAAGAGCCACCACCACCAGAAAAATCACTGAGTCCCAGAGAGTGCTGGGGAAGTATCACCATCCCATAACATCACCTAATGCTCTTCCCACAGAATCTTCCCTGAGCTGGTGTCTGAGCAGGACACTGAAACAGATAGCCCATCTGGTCTGTGAATATGCAACCAGTATTGTTTATGTGTCAAGGGTCTGAAACTAAATCTGTCTCAGTCTGAAGTTAGAGAATTCAGTCAAGCACTTTTTAAGGTATTCATTCAAGTTACATGATTAATTCTAGAAACCAAATGTCTGCTCCAACTTCTCTCAGCTACCTCCAGATCAGAACCTGAAATGCATAAAATTTATCTTTTGATCCAGAAGAATGGTTGGAAAGCTAGAGACTGAGTGATTCTAAAACATAAAAGTCAAGCTGAAATGGAGAAGATCAAACTGATATAAAGGAAAATTCCACTAAAGCTGGAGCTGCTGACAACCAAACTGGCTTTGTGCCACAGAGGTGCTGTACACTGACTGCAGTCTGCAGTACGGTGAAGATCACTAACTGATTGGCAAAACTTCAGTATCATTTCCTCAATCCTTGATTCTTTTGTTTTGAGGTATCTGACAAAGGATTAACTATTATGGAAATAAAAATGCACTGGGATTGCTGCCTTGCTCCAACCTTTGTCCACCTCCATCACCTCTCAAATACTTTCATTTAGTTTCTAACCTGTTTTAATCCACTTTTTCCATTTTAACCAATATATGATCCATAGGCACAAAGAAAATTTAGGATATAATATTGCCCAGAAAGCTTGGTACATAGGAAAACACTGTTGAATCTGTTATTAAAACTTCAGGAAGAACTAAGTTTCAAAGAACAACCAAACCCACAAAAACTCTTGCAACATAGTTTTGCACACAACTCCCTTCAGTTCCAACACTACCATAACAGCATAACACTAGAGCATAACAGTTCTAGTTTCTAGATATTATGTTGAAGATACCCTTGCTTGCCTACATTTTACTCTTCTGGCCTGCAGAATCTTTCTGGATTGAACATAAGCTTGCGTTAGTTTCCATGGGTTTTGCTTCCTTACATCTGGAAATCAATAGAAATTCATCATACATCATTTCAGTGGTTTGGAATACAAGCATTAAATATTTGACAATAGAAAGCCTGCAAATTTGCAAGTCTTAAGATCACTTCCACAGACGTTTCATCGGCAGTTTGGGAAAGTCCTCATTTAAAGTGTTACCATATTGCTGATGCTACACCTAAGGCAAAGTTTGCCTTTGCATGGAACAGGGCTTAGTGTCTGATAACACGCTGCTGCCAGAGACACGCTCCAGCTGTCAGTCTGTTTGCCACGCTCACAGGAATGCATTATGGTGCAGCTCCTGCTCTCACGTCTCTGAGGGTCAGATGATTTATAGAAGCGCGACAGCACCTTTGCACCCTTCCTGAAGTTAGCTCTTCTGCTTCAGGAATCCTACAACATACTCAGCACAATAACAAAGGCTGGGGAAAAAAAGCTGTAGAGGACCTCACAGCTTAAAAAACCCCAACGATATAAATACCCCAAACCGAAGGAAAAGCTTTTTCAGACCTCACACCATCTTAACAAAGCCAAAAATAACCAGGAACTCCCCACATCTCCTGTGGAAATGAGGATCACAGTGTCAGTATTCACAGACCTGCTTATTTTCAATTCAGGATTGTTTCTTGAACACTAACAGCTGACTGCATATTCATTTGCTCACATGTAACGATGACAGATATAGGCAGAGATGCCCACATACACAAAAGGGAAACAGAAATTCCTTTCTGTGCCACCAGAAGAGATTTGGTTTCGTTCTGTCAGCTAAGCTGGTTGCGAGCAACCTTCTCACATCTTGCTCAGAGTTATTTATGAGTTACTTAGTTTAGAGACCTGGCCAGGATTCAGGCCTTCACTATGCACAGGAAATCTCAGCTTTGGCATTATGGCCCATCCTTTGTAAGCAGGATTCTGTCCTTCCAGCAGCTCTTAAGGCTACTCAGTATTTTTGGCAAGGAACCCACTGTATTCCTTTCTTTCAACTGTAGTTTTCATAAAGCCTGGGCCAGAATTCCCTCTTCCTCTTCACTGACAGCATTAAGACCCCTCTGCTGCAGCTTTCTGCATCACAAAATATACAGGTTTGCTCCTGAGACCAATTTCAACTGATCTCTGTGCTATTATGATGGCAAACCAGCCTAAAAGTGCTAGAACACCATGCACTTATCTCAAGGATTTCTAGCTCCAACTCCCCCTCCTGCTCTAGGTCTCTTTTCCAATTCATGAGCTCTTTTCTGATGTAAGCAATCGTTATTCAATCAACTACCTACACATGTACTAAGAAATAAAGGCTGGTGCACTAAAATACTAAACACTAGTAAAATACTAATACCTTTGTCAAGTGACTACAACCCCCCCAAAAAAACCAACTGTGTCAATGAAATGCAGCCTCTCAACAGAAGGGATGCGATTATCAGCTCCTACAAGTGAGGAGCGTAGGTTTCTGTTCTTCTAACAGATCTGAAGGGAATACCAAGGACTCAAGCTGTAGACAAAACCATACTACAGAACATCACTCACAGAGACTCTTAGAGTTACAAAGATCTATATGACACAGCAAGCCCATACTAAAAGAACAATCCTGGTAACTACTACCAAGAAGCCACACATCTTCTAGCATGCACCATTCCCAAGCAACTCACTCGAACACTTGACAAAACAGGGTCTAATACCACACTGCGACTGCTGGGATGAGTAATACCAGACAATAAATGACAACAGCAGAGGACAGGGCAAAGAAAAGATGTTTACAAAAGTGAAACTAGGAGGAAACAATCAAGGGAGAGCAATGCAGGAGTGGAACAGATTCAGAATGTAATTTCTTAATGCATAATTTGGATATAAATTTGGTTTAAGGCTTCCAATGGTTCCAAAAACATTTAAGGATTTTTAAGTATCATCACAGTATCACTAAGGTTGGAAGAGACCTCAAAGATCATCAAGTCCAACCTGTCACCACAGACCTCATGACTAGACCATGGCTCCAAGTGCCACATCCAATCTCCTCTTGATGACCTCGAGGGATGGTGACTCCACCACCTCCCTGGGCAGCACATTCCAATGACGAATGACTCTCTTGGTGAAGAACTTTCTCCTCACCTCGAGCCTAAACTTCCCCTGGCACAGCTTGAGACTGTGTCCTCTTGTTCTGGTGCTGGTTGCCTCGGAGAAGAGACCAACCCCTTCCTGTCTACAACCGCCCTTCAGGTAGCTGTAGAGAGCAATGAGGTCACCTCTGAGCCTGCTCTTCTCCAGGCTGAACAATCCCAGCTCCCTCAGCCTCTCCTCATAGGGCTTGTGCTCAAGGCCTCTCCCCAGCCTTGTTGCCCTTCTCTGGACACATTCAAGTGTCTCGATGTCCTTCCTAAACTGAGGGGCCCAGAACTGGACACAGTACTCAAGGTGTGGCCGAACCAATGCTGAGTACAGGGGCACAATGACTTCCCTGCTCCTGCTGGCCACACTATTCCTAATGCAGGCCAGGATGCCGTTGGCCTTCTTGGCCACCTGGGCACACTGCTGGCTCATGTTTAGGCAGCTGTCAATCAGTACCCCCAGGTCCCTCTCTGTTTGGCAGCTCTCCAGCCACTCTGACCCCAGCCTGTAGCTCTGCATGGGGTTGCCGTGGCCAAAGTGCAGCACCCGGCACTTGGACTTGTTGAATGCCATCCCGTTGGATGCTGCCCATCTGTCCAGTCAGTCAAGGTCCCTCTGCAGAGCCCTTCTACCCTCTAACTGACCAACATCTGCTCCCAACTCATAACTATACATAGGACTTTCATCTGTATTTCAGCTGAAGCCTAGTTCCAATGGCACAGCTGGGCACTTGTTTGATGATACCAACTCCTGTGTGGCAAGGATCAATACCAGTTCATAAAGCATACTGGCTGTCCCCCATACGTCACTTACTAAGCAGGCACATTTGTAACATTTGAACAGTGCCTACACCTCACTAAAAGGCAATGCAAACTAGGCTTAAATTACTTGTGAAAATTAAGCTTCACACTCTTGAAGAAGACTTCTCCATGTTTAACTCTCTTTAGTTTGTGAGAGCTGAAAGGATTGCATCAGGAGTCAGCATAACTGGAGGTGTAGCCCCCCCTTTAGATGAGGAAAGAAGCCAACAATGAAAGTATTTTGCATTCTTTTCTGTAAAGGCTGGAGCTAAGGATGAACAAGGGCCACTGCTGGCAATAAAGGAACCTAGTGTATTTATAAATCAGTGCTCCCACCTTGCCATGGAATGCAATATAATCTTGAGCAACAGTTTCTTTTCCACAGGACATTCAGGTGGTATGACATGTCCAGGAAGTTTTCAGTACAAAGCCCTGGTGGGCACCAGCTGCTAGAAAGTAGTTGGCACAGTAACCAATGATTCTGTCTAGTGTGGCAGCTCCTAGCATCCTGCTGACTTATGTTCAGGCACTCAGAAAAACACAGAACATTTTCTTTGGCATCCTACATGCTTCTTCCATCCCTAACAATAGGCCCTAGACTGGGGCTGGCTGTGGAGCAATGATAAACATAGTGGGACAAAGCCCAGGACGCTGGGGGCCTGGCAGAGATGCAGGACTGTCGGGCCTCTCACAGAGCCACTTGCCTCGAGGCCTTTCTTTGTCTTTTCTCCTTCTTTCCCTCTCCTCAGCTTCAAAAGCAGTAAATTAAAAAATGAAAAACAAAGCAACAAGTCTTTGAGAATGGCTTGCTTCTGGCCACTGCTGTTATCAGCAGTATCTATGAAAGAGTGGTTTTGGTCCAGTTTAGCCAGCAAGAGCCTGCATTTTAGCATGATCTGTAGCTCTGGCTGCTGGAACATGCAAGCCCCTAAAAGATGCAGCAGCAGTGGTATCTATATTCCAAAGGCAAAGAAAGGTAGCTTTCCAAAAAAGATAGAGATAAACAAAGCCTATTGTAGCATTTCCAAAAGAGCTCTGCCTGGCAAATTGGAGATCTTCTGGAGGCACAGGGAGCTGTCCAGAACCCACTATGGTGTGGGTACTTGGAGGCATGGAAGAGGCAGGAAACAGCTGGCTCGTATAAAGTAAGGATGCCATCACCTGGCCTGCAATCTGCTTTGGAGCTCTGCAAGAGAAGCCAAGGAAAAGCTTTTAAAGTTAATGAGCAGCCTGTCAAGGCTGCATCAGCCCAATAAATGTGTGCAACTACATTTTGAGTTCAAATCCAGTTCAAAGCAACAAATACAACTTCCCACGGTGAAGGTGTTGCAGAGATGTAGGAGAGTCTTTGTCCCAGACCATCAATCAAAATTTTCCTTCTTAGTGATGAGGCACAGATGGAGGCATCTTGTAACATTTTTGGCCTTGATTCTTCAGCTCCCCACATCCCCAGCAGCTCAAGATACTTTCACCTATACAAAAGTCTCTCACCATGAGTACCTTTATGCCGTGAGACAAGAGGTAATGAACAAGGTCCATATGAAAAGCCTTGGAGCTGAGTTTAAGCAAAGAATATGAAAAGCTCTGTGAATTTAACTACAATTTCCAGATCCATTCACAGGTTAACTGTCACAGCTACCAGAGGCAAGACTCAAGCATCCCAGAACATTTTTATGCACCTAATGACTAGCATATGCCAGGAGTCCCCCTCTGCTATTCTCACAATTCCCCTTTCAACTGACAGAGTTGATGTTGTTTCAGGTATTTTATTCAAAAACAAGGATGTGAGCAAAAGCATCCAACTCATCTTCTTGTGATGCAAGATTACTCCATGTTTCAGTGTCTGGAGGAGTCCATGTGTCACACACTAAGCTGTACAACTCCACAGGCAGGTGTCTAGAATTCTCCCTGAGATTCCCAGTTAAACTTATCTTTTCCCTGTTCTATTGCATGATCTTCCTCTTAGTTCAGATCTAAACCTTCTGCTACTAGAGCTATGCCCTCCTTCAAGCTTAGCCAACCGTGGCACACTTAACTCCCCTCATGGAAGTTCCTTCTGGCCCTTGATCACATATTTTTCCCAAAACTTTTTCAACTTCATCAGTGTTTGGGGCTCAGCAAATGCTCAAAACTGGGCACATTATTCCAGACATGCATGCAGAATAGCTACACAGTGAAAGCCCACTGCCTTCCTGCTCCTTCACTTTAGTCTGCATGTAGAATCAGACTTCATGGGCTTCCTTCTTTTCTGATCCATGCTGTGGTATAATTTACTTCCTGCTCTTTGGGTGCTGAAAGTTATTCCTGCTATTTCCCTGCCATTGAGAAACCTGGGGTTTGGTGCAAAGATATTTTCTAGTGATTATTCAGTTCTGCTGCCCATCAGGAATTAAATGCATTTTATGTCCTGGGTCTCCATATACAGGCAAGGTCATGAGTGTAGGCTAGAAATTAAGTGCATCAAAACACTCTTGCGGTAGCCAAGCAGGGGAAGGGCAAGGTGAGAAGATTATGGAGCACTGGAAAACCTCTGCAGGCAAGGCCTAATCTACCTTGACTATTCCTGGATTTAGCTGGCATCATTAAACTCTTACTTTCAAGGGCACTAAACTTGCCAGTCTTAGTAAATTAAATATTTACCCTTCAGTAAAGCCAATTGTTGCTGGGCCTCTAGTAGCATCCTTAGCAGAAGGACTGTCTGTCCTTCTGATTTGTGGAATACTTGGCAGGTAAACAACACTATTTTTTCTTCAGCTTTGAAATTCACTAGTAAAAGGGTTAAATCAGGAAAACTAAGAACCAGCTAGCTGCAAAGGTCAGTGTCTTCATCCTATTGTGGCTCATCAAGTCGCTGGAGAAGTAGTGAAGGCAGCTGAGCATATTTCCTCCACATGATCCAGATGAACAAATTCACACAGCCTTTCTACCTCCAGGTAGTGCAAACACAGGGGTGACCTTTATGGAGTAGAAGGTGGCTTTGACTTCATGTTTCCTGCAAATACTTTCATCACTGCAAACACAGACAAAGCCTGCAAAAATATTTTACCAGCAAGACATACATACAATGAGCTTAACACAGAAACCTGGTACCATTTTGCTTCCGTAAGGAGGTCTTCAGGAAGATTACCACTTAAATCTAATGTGCAATTACCTGAACTGTGCTGTGTCATGTGTGCCCCTCCCTCAGTTTTTAAAGTATTAATTAATGAAGTTCAGACAGAGCAGATGGACTCTGAGTGAGGTTATCTCACTACTCTGCCTAGCTCTGCTTGGATTAAGGTAATTAATTTAGATTAAGGAAATATGTTAAGTGCCACCTGAAGTCTGCCAATTGCCCTAGTCCAGGCAGCATTTCTGGGGTGAATATACACACTCCAGAGAATGCAAAGTACCAGCAACTTGATGCCACACTGCACCATTTACAGAGACAGGAAATGTATTCCTCAGTGTGGTTCCACTGTAAAATCCTAGCATGGATCAAGTGGATCAACACAAAACATGACTTGTGCTGACATTCTTCTACTTTTTCCTCTGTCAATGCTGGCAAGCCTATTGAAAACCAAACTGGAAAAAACTGATGAGCTCTACTCATTCCTAGCCATATATATTTTTAGTGCTTTATACAAGTAGATTTTGCACTTTGTGGGTGGATAGCAGCAGTAGCACACAAGGATGAAAACACAGAATAGGCACAGCTCTCTGTCTAAACTTGAAGTCTCTCTTGGAAACCTACATTGCTTACCTCTCTCCAGAGAGGCAAGGGTTAAGACAGGACCAGTAAGCCAGCCCTACACCCTGTAATGTCTCCTTTGAAAAACCACTCACAGAGTTTACAGGGAAAGAGTGAGAGTGCAGCTGCTGTCCCAGTCAACATTTGGTTCCTATTACAGTGGAAAAAATCTCTCCCTCCCCCTTTTCTTTTCTCTCCCTCCTTTTTACATTAAAAGTCCATCAAACACATTTTTTTTCTTAATATTTTCCATTAAGTTTTCTCTTGCATAGGCTTTCTCAGAGTGTGGTGCTCTTTGCTGTATGTGTTCAAGCAGCAGCTGCAAGATGCCACTAAATAAGAGAATGGGGAGTGAGGAAAGCAGCTCAAGCCCTTTATTTAGGTCTCAAGAGGCAAGTGAAAAGTTACAGTTGGGCTAAACTGGTGAAATCCAGAGCACTTGAGAAGAATAAACAAACAAACAACAGGCTGTCAAATTTTGCAGCATTAGGGCTCGTGAGATGGGGGAGAGTATTCAAAGCCCACAGCTAAATGCCCCTGCCACCATCAGCCTCCCAAAAGACATAGCCCAGGATGTTGCTACACCACAGGGCCTTAGAGGTTCTTCCAGGGCTGTGATATCCAGGTCTCACACCATTTGAGACCCCAATGACTTCAGTTGTGCTGTGTTACCATGGAATAGATATGTCACATGTTTCTAACTCTGGGTGTTTTGTGGTCTAAATATTAAACATTGAGTACACAAAGAAAACTCTAGAGAACATGACAAGCCTCTAGACTTCACAAAATTTGCACTGAAGTTCATGCAAGCAAATCAACATTGCTTGACATCCAAGCACACCTATGCTAATCTTGCTTTGTGGTAGATGAAAACTGATGAATGTCTCTCAGAAAAGACCTGATAGATGTGACAGCTTCAATGGTTTGCCTATGGGGATGAAGCATGCTTAAGTAATATGGTTTCCTGATATCATGCCTATACTTTTCAAGACCAAGAATGATAGCCAGATAACAGAACTTGACAAAGAAGCAACATACATAAAGAGAAGGCCAGAATCTGTTCTGCACTTCCAAAGCAGAGATACACAAATTCACCTAATCAGGGACTGTGGAAAGTGTGACCTGAAAGCTAGCAGGGCCACAGTCATATTAGGAGAAATCCTCCTGGTAATAGAGGTGGAATAGCAGTATAGCACCAGCAAGAGGCATCTGCTACCACCATTCAGTAACACAACTAAGAAAAAAACAAAAAAACCCTCAAGAATTAAAGATCACCTCTCTGGGTCTTTGTTGTGAGGCTGTATGCTTGCAGTTAACAGTCTCTTGTTTCTGAATAAGCACTGATACAAGGGTAAAGGTCATAGAATGGTATGGGTTGGAAGGGACCTCCAAACATCATCTAGCCCAATCCCCTTGCATTGAGCATGAACATCACCCATTAGATCAGGTTGCCCAGAATCCTGTCGAACCTGATCTTGAATATCTCCAAGGATGGGGCCTCAACTATCTTCCTGGGCAACCTGTTCCAGTGTTCCACCACACTCATGGTAAAGAACTTCTTTCTAATTTCCAACCCAAATCTACTTTTCTCTAATTTAAAACCATTGTGCCTTTTCCTATGACTACAGGCTTTGTAAACAGTCCCTTTCCAGCCTTCTTGTAGGCCCCCTTCAGGTACTGGGCCTCAAGAGACCTTTCCAGAAATGTGTCAGCCTAGCTCCAATGTAATGAAGCTAAAGGAGTTTCCCAATAAGAAGACTTACTACAATTCCCTAAACCAAATAGCACTTACATGCTGGCCAAAGAAGAGTGTTCAGCATTCTTATCTTCCCCATGTTATAAATTAATCTCGGTATAGTTTCTCCTCTCCTCCTCCCTCAAGTGGACCCCTGGGCCCCTCAGTTTAAGAAAGATGTTGAGTTGCTGGAATGTGTCCAGAGAAGGGCAACAAAGCTGGGGAGGGGTTTGGAGCACAAGCCCTGTGAGGAGTGGCTGAGGGAGATGGGGTTGCTTAGCCTGGAGAAGAGGAGGCTCAGGGGAGACCTTATTGCTGTCTACAACTCCCTGAAGGGAGGTTGCAGCCAGGTGGGGGTTGGTCTTTTCTCCCAGGCAACCAGCACCAGAACACAAGGACACAGTCTCAAGCTGTGCCAGGGGAGGTTTAGGCTGGATGTTAGTAAGAAGTTCTCCACAGAAAGAGTGATTGGCCATTGGAATGGGCTGCCCAGGGAAGTGGCAGAGTCACCATCAGTGGAGGTGTTTAGGAAGAGACTGGATGGGGTGCTTGGTGCCATGGTTTAGTTGATTAGATGGTGTTGGATGATAGGTTGGGCTCGATAATCTCGAAGGTCTTTTCCAACCTGGTTAATTCTATTCTGTTCTATAAGGACATGAGGTATGACAAGACGTAGACTGGCTTTGAAAGTGATCTCTCACCTGATAAAGAGAACATTTTTCCTCCTCAGGTTCCCTTTGCAGTTCTGCTCTGCCAGAGCTAGGGAAGAAAATGTTTTACCTCCACCTTCTGTACAAAGATGAATCACCTGCTGTGGTTCCCTGAACATTTCACAATAGCTTAGAGAAGAATAGGAAAGGTGACGGTGTCTGTGTCAGCACACACTTTGTAAAGTCTATCACAAAGCAATAACATACAATATAATTGTGGGGTAGTGGTAGAAAGCACTCAGATCCACAAGGAGAGAATATTAGCATGAGTTATTACCTACTACAGAAGCTGACCCAGAACTACAGATGCTGCATGAACAGGACTATCCTATTGTATATGTTGTTGCAAAAAGAAAAGGGCTACTGATAGAGCAGAGAGATGCTACACACAACCAGGACACACGGACCTTCACCCATCCTAAGAGGAGCATGGCACATGGGTACCAAAGCAATCCCAGGGGTCTGGTACTAGATGTTTTTCAGCTAGGTTTTTTGGAGCCTCTGAAAGCTTCATGCTGGCCACACAATACTGTATGTGTACTGTAAGTGCTTCTTTTCCTTTACTCCACTGGTCACCCACCTTCCTTACAATTAATGGAGTATACTTCTGGAAGTGCTTATTTCAACTATGGGAGCACAAATTCCAAGGTAAAACTGCCAGAAGTTTTCCAGGTCTGTAGTGATCCTTCTAAGAATTCTCCAGAGATACCCTACTTGCAGAAAATAATTATGCCCTAAAATCCACAAGGTAGTTTTCAAATGAGTTTGCTGTGTTTTGTTGATAGCTGAAGTGCAGCCTGAAAATTAACTTCAGAAGAGAATGGCAGGTTCAGATTTGAGTTACATGTTAACAAATATTTTAGAGAAATCTATAGCCAGCACTGGAACAAACCAAACCAAACCAAACCCAGTTCACTTCCATCTCAAAACTTCCTGTGCTCCCCTCCACTGCCTCCAGAAACTGGTAATGCCATACCCATACTGCATTATTAAAGAGCTGCAAGAAAAGAGTGGAAAGACTTTTATTTTTATAAAGCCTCACCTGGAAAAGCAAGCTCTTCAAGTACTGCAGAGAAAGAATCTCCTCATTTTCTGGCACTCAGTCCTCAAAAGGATTAATACCACAGAAGCATGCTGTCTTGCCAGGAGAAACTATTGCAGTTTATGACAGTTTTGGCCTCCTTATTGGTCTTTTGTTTTAAGCTATACAACATACAGTCCCCATTCCACTCCTAATGTTGTTTCATACATTTCCATCTCCTATTGGTATCTTTCTACCTCCTCTTCACAAGAGAAAAGGGCTCAGCTTGCAGTACTTCCAGCAACCCAAAGTTTTGACAAGAAGAATCAGAGGAGTTCACATTATCATAAAAGAGTTCAATATTCAGTGGAATAAACCAAGCTGCAGCACATTGTTTCTAGAAGAGTTACATGAGTAAACGGGAAACTCCCAGCTAACTGCCTCCAGCAGATACAGCAGTGACTGATGTCCCTGCTTTAACAGAGGCTTTATAGGAAGCCTTGACACATTTCTCTGTTTCTCTTTCCAAATTGGAAAGATGATCTGAGTGTCTCTAGTCTCAGCAAGGAGTTCTAGGACATCATGGATATAAATCTCTATTTCACATGGCCATTACAGAACAAAAGGTTAAAATTACATGATTATTTTGGGAAGGAACATAAAGCAGAAGAGAGGTAAAGAAGCAAGTAATTAGAAAGGCAAAGAAAACCATAGAAAAATAAATGTATTCCTCTAATAGGCCCAAGCAAGTGCAAGGTGATTCACTGACACATAGCACCACATGCTATAACTGAAAGGGTGAAAATACAATAAAGTAACACTATTGCTAATGCTCACACTCTTGGTTTAATTAATTTTCTTCTATTTCCCTCTCTGGGTCCTGGCACTATAATTGTAAAGAAGAATGCAACACACAAAGGCTGGGGGTAGAAGTGCTGCAAAAAGCTGAGACAGCATACCTGGCAGCTGCTAAAACAGAACTTCAAAGTCTCAGCTGCCTTTGAAAACCTATCAGGCAAAACCCACCCCTCCCCTTCAGCTTCTTTAGGAGCTGGTACACTTAACCACTTCAGCATGTTTGGCAGTTCTACAGCCATTTCCAAAGCAGGTGGTGGAGTGGAAAATTGTGGGAGAGTCCCAAATTGCTCAGTTGTCTCCCTTCCCCAGCAGGCAGTGATGCACGTGCTGACCAAGCAGGCCAGCTGACAGACCACAATTAAGCACACAAAACAGGGAATTTGTGATTGTATCTCAAAATACAGAAAAGGCCTAAGCTCACCTCAGTAAGTTGGGTCAGTATCTTTCTTCAGGAAGCTGCTAAATCTGATGACAGCCCGTTAAAGGAAGATGAGTTGAGGATGTTCAGATAATTGTATTGTATAGTACAAAGAGTTGGCACATTCCAAAAGGCAGTTCCCAGGCTTGTCTAGGATTTGTTGAAAGATCCCTTTCTGTCAGATCCTGTCTGCAAAAGATGCTCAAGTTGCATAGAACTTACATGGATCACCTGGAGCTTGAAGCCTTTTAGGTGAGATTTCTGCCTTTACCTACAACTGCAGGCGAGGAGGTAGAGACTGTTATTTGCAGCACCTAAAAAAAAAAAGCTTTTAAATCCTATCCATTTGAACAGGCACCCATCTGTCACGTTTCCTCCACCAGTGTGGACAGAAGAGTTTATGACACAGTGGTGACAACTCTGCTGGTCATCCCAGCTGCGCACTATATCCACCTTTTCCCTTTGCGGTTTGCGAAGAACAGGAAACTAGGGATGGTGCTGTCTCCTTAGGATGCAACTTTGCAACTAATGACTCTGGAAACCAAAAGCCAAGAGCAGGTATCTCCAGAGGAAGTGCAGTAGCTTTCATAAGCTACAGAGGAAAAAAAAATAATTATGCAATCCTATATTCTGGTCCAACCCAATCCCTTTTTCCAGAGCCAAACCGGAATTGTTTCCTACAGCACACACAGAAAATTGTATAATTAGTCAGCAGCTCCCAGTCCCAGCAACACAGATGGGAACCATGGAATTACTACCTCAGGAATTTCACCAAGTGATTGCATGTAATGTTAAGCATGAGAACATCAAAGATGCAGCTGCAGAAACTAAACCCTTATAAGGGCAGACTGAAATAGCTGAGCCACTTAGTGGAATAATGTCCTTTCAAGAGACCCCTCCCAGCACAGATAAGGCACATCAAGAGAGGACAATAACAATAGCATCCAGTGTCAGATCAAGAAATCTCCATTATATGCCATTTCTTCCTGCTTGATGCCTTTCATGATGTTTCAGCAATGTTCTAAACAGAGCAGCCTTTTCTCAGGAAGGCTACAACTGGGGCATCTCACAGAGAACGAGTCTGCACTAAAGGCAACTAAGAGTTCAAACATGGCTTCCAGATGGCTTGAGCTGAACCATAGCAACATTTGCAAAGAGGTTAATCTTCCTGTTGTGTACAGTGCTTATGGCTCTCTAGAGACTAGCTGGAGTGCACGAGCGCAAGCAAGCTCTTGCAAAAGGCAAATAACAGACACTAGAAAAAACTGAAAGCAAAGGACAAGAGCAGTTGTTACCTAGCTTTGCTACCTCACACAACATGCAGTCTAAACATCAGAACGAGACTGTGATAAACAAGGTGCAACGAACCATGCCTTCTGCAGCAACAAAGAGAAAAGTCAGTCCATGAAGTTACATGATATCAAGCATTTAGACAGTTTCAGAGTGGGGCACGCAAGCAACAAAACATGCAGCACCACAGTTCTCTCTCCTTTCACAGAATGCTCCTAATGCCTACACTCACGCACTCAGGTTCTGCAATGCTTTAGAGGTCATAACTTGTTGAGGAATTTGTTCTGCTTAGCAAATACCAATTATGAAAAACAGTGGGCTTTGTGAATCCTGTTACAGAAGCGCAGGATGTGAGGTATCACACAGAATCACAGATGGTACAGGTTGGAAGGGATCTAGTCAAACCCCACATTCTGTTCCTATCCCTCAAACAACCTAGACATTAATGGTAACTTGCACTCCCACACTGGAGTACTGCATCCAGGTCTGGAGCCCTCAATACAGGAAGGACATGGACCTGATGGAGTGGGTCCAGAGGAAGGGCATGAAAATGATCAGGGAGTTGGAGCACCTCTGCTACAAAGACAGATTGAGGGAGCTGGGGTTGTTCAGCCTGGAGAAGAGAAGGCTCCAGGGAGAGCCGATAACAACCTTCCAGTACTTGAAGGGGGCCTACAAGAAGGTTGGAGAGACTGTTTACAAAGGCCTGTGGTGATTGCATGAGGGACAATGGTTTCAAACTAGAGAAGAGTAGATTTAGATTGGATGTTAGGAACAAGTTCTTTATCAGACCAGAACAGGTTGCCCCAGGAGGTAGTTGAGACCCCGTCCCTGGAGATATTCAAGGTGAGGTTTGGCAGGGCTCTGGGCAGCCTGAACTAGTTGAGGTAGTCTCTGGTTACTACAGAGGAGGTTAGACTAGATGACTTTTGGAGGTTCCTTCCAAGCCAAACCAGTCTATAATTCTATGCTACACAGATAGTAGAGGATACCACATTATTTAAATCATTTGGGATAGCCTCAGTAGCAAGAAAGTGCAATTCCATCAACAAATAAAAGCATAACTGTGGCCACCAAGAAAGCAAAAATATCAGTCATGCAAACAATGCCCTGAACAGAAGGACAAAATGTTTAAATGGCTGAAAATGGATAGGATCTAAATTTCTTGAAGCATACCAGAATAATCCAGTTATTGAAAAGGGGCTTTCAAAATGATTTTACCAGCACCTGTTATTTTATTTAATCATTCTTTTTCAAAATGTATTATATACATTTTATTGATATGCTTCAAAAGAAAAGCACTAAAGTATTTGTGAGCTTTAATAGACAACAGAGAAAGTAATTGTTCTTGTGGATTTTTTAAATGAAATTAAAAACCCCAACTATGTATTTGGACATGGCACTTGAGGACCTGGTTTAAAGATCATGGCCTTAGGTTGATGGCTGGACTTTGTATCTTAGAGGTCTATTCCAGCCAACACAAGTCTCTGGTTCTATGATTAAAACACAGCTTCTTCTTGAGAGTTTGAAACTGAAGAAAGATTAGCAAGTTCTCAATATTCAAACCCAAACTTTATGAAAGGCAGCTGTTCCAACACATCTTTAGAGGCAGGGTTTTTTAACAACTGCTCATAAGGGATAAGCTCTGAACTTCTTTTTTTTTTTGGTTGGGGGGGGAAGTAAGGAGTTTTGAAAATGGAAGGCTAGGGAGGATCACTGTAATTAGCAACCCAAATCTCACTCTCTTGAAGAATATTCTGAAGACGTTATGTGAAGTTCTTTATTTGAAAGAGATGTGTTTATCAATGCACCTCGTCTTAAGAGCAGCAAAGTCTTTGACGAATCACTTCTGGGGCTTTCTCTGAGAATTTACCTGAAGGGAGGTTGTAGACAGGCGGATGATGGTCTCTTCTCCCAGGCAGCCAGCACCAGAACAAGAGGACACAGTCTCAGGCTGCACCAGCGGAGGTTTAGGCTGGATGTTAGGAAGAAGTTCTATACAGACAGAGTGATTGGCCATTGGAATGGGCTGCCCGTGGAGGTGGTGGAGTCACCATCACTGGAGATGTTCAGGAGACTTGATGGGGTGCTTGGTGCCATGGTTTAGTTGTTAGGTGGTGTTGGATTGGTTGATGGGTTGGACGCAATGATCTTGAAGGTCTCTTCCAACCTGTTCTGTTCTGTTCTATTCTATTCTAATTTCAAGAGCCTGTGATTAGATCTTCCTGTTTTCCCAGTTTATTTTCTTCACAACAGATGAGATTGTGCTCTCCTTGCCATGTTTACTGCCTGAGTTGGAAAGCCTTTAACTGCTGTTCAAATGATCATCCACCAGAAGATATTTACAGAGAAGTGAAAAACATCATGAGACTGTCAAAGAATCTTACACCCAAGCATAGAATAGAATAAACCAGGTTGGAAGAGACCTTCAAGATCATCACATCCAACCTATCATCCAACACCACCTAATCAACTAAACCATGCAGCCAAGCACCCCATCTAGTCTCCTTCTGAACACCTCCAGTGATGGTGACTCCACCACCTCCCCAGGCAGCCCATTCCAATGGCCAATCACTCTCTCTATGTAGAACTTCTTCCTAACACCCAACCTAAGCATCTTCTAGTGGAGCTCAGATCAGAAATATACTGAATGGAACACTAAGAAATCATTTCAAGTTTTCTTCTTACACCACAGTTCAAGATCTTTTAGAGAACAGACATGAGAAGAAGAAGTCACTACCTTGCACATAGCATGTTGTCTTTAATGAGTACTGGAAAATTCTCATTTGAAATTCAGAATTATTGTTCATAAGAGATTGTCCTGGGTTAACACAGCCCATTCTCACAAGCCCTCTTTTTCCAGAGAGACATGGGGGAAAGTAACACACACAAAAAGACCCTGGACTGAGATAAGGAAACTTACTGAGATAGAATAGAATAGAATAGAGTAGAATAGAATAGACCAGGTTTCCTTAGCCTGTTTGCAGGAAAGCAAAATGAAACAGCAAAAGCCAGTGATAAAAATAGTTCCCCTTGCCCAAGCACAAAGAAGTCAGCCCAGTGGAAAAGACCATCATCCCAGAAACTGGAAGCAGCAACCAGAAGAGGAAGCCTTTCATCTTACAATCTGAACTTCAAGACCCACAATCCTTTGCTGCAGCCAGCACTTTCATTTATAAGCTGCCATAATGGCAGCATGGTGTTGAATATCATCAGCATGTTCAGCTGAAGCCATGATAAAAGACATAAATGGTAGAAACGTATCTGTCACTAGCATAAAGACCAACACAGGTATCAAACCTCAGCTTCTGACAAAGAATTTCCTTCCACTTATGCTGTTTTGTGGCTAAGATCTCAGAAAAGTCCCTGAAAATGCTGTGGTAATTGTGAACATAGATGCGGATCTGAAAGGTCAAACAGTTCCTAGCCTTTACTGATATGACTGTTACCTCATTGAGGATCTATACTCAGTCACCAGCAGCAAGAAACAAAATTCTTAAACATACTCAATTTGAAATGTCAGCATCTGCAGCTTTTCAAAATGGTAAGTAAAGAGAAGCTGACACCTGTTTGCTTCTCAGCATTTTAACCCAATACCAAAAATACAAACAACCCAAACAGATGGTCCTCACCTGGGTTTCCTCCTCCTCTTGAGAGTCTACCAAAACAGAAAGTTTTCTGAGGTGAATTTTGAGGAAAACTCAGTTTTCAACACTGAAGGCATCTGCAGCCCAACTTTGCTCACATTCTTCAGAGAAAACGTTACCATCATTTTTATAAGATTTTTTCAGCAACAAGCAAATGAAGAATTCTTTACACATACAAAAAAGTTAATAACACATAAACCACAGCCCTTTTGCTCCAGTGGGTGACTCTTGCCCAGACTAAGCATGCCTGGCAGACAGCTGCCAAGTAGCAAGTGCAGCACTTCCAGATAATTTCCTGAGACCAATTAGTGCCATCTGAGTTAAGTCAAGCCCCAAGTGTCAGGTAGAAGAAAGATAGAAAAGGCAGTGGAAGAAGACATCGACTGAGATAGATGTAGTCTGAAATTCAAGCAAAGAAGCCATGCAACATCATGGGTACCAGCAGCTGGAACATAAACAGTGTCTTTGATAAGGCTCTCTCACTTTGAAATTCCTTTTACTAAAGGTTGTTGTCTCAGGGCCAGTTTTCAGTAGACTTGGATCAGCTAGGCTGCTTTGGCCTCTCCCCAGTTGGTTTGCTGTGGACAGTAACTGGATGAGAAATGTTAACATAAGTTCAGTGAGTGCAACAGGAGAAGGTCTGGAAACTGTGGTATCTGCAAGCACTACCTAGCTTGTTCTTTTTATTTGATTTTTTTTAAAGGATATCCATCCTTCAGCTATTGTCACAGAATGAAAGCCTAGAAGTAACTGCTCAGGATGAAGGACTCCAGACACATCAGCATTTCCATCCTGACATTGCAGAGCCTACCTTTAATAATGCCCTTAAACTTGGTAGTGGGCACCATTTCTGGACAACACAATAACCAGCTTTCTTCAGCCACCAAAATCCCTTCTTGCTTGTTATAAACCAAGGCCTCTTACTCAGAGCTTTTTGGCCAAACTACTCTCTAGCTGATAGTACACAGTGTTGGGTGAAGACTAAGAAAGTCCTATAATGACAAATGTTACCTGTGATTGTCATTCACCTTATTCTGCAAGCACAAAGCTGGCATTCCACAGCAGAGTTCTGGTTGTTCCATCTTCTGCAGATGACAATATATGCACACTTCAGAAACATCTGAATTAGTGAACAGAATCACCAAGCAAAGCTGTCTCCAACATGCACAGTACTGACTGGTTTTACAATTCACCACCACCCCACCTCCATCTTCCTCAAAAGAAGTTTTTTGTTAAATGCTGGAGCCCTGCATGGCTTGCAAACAGCTGCTGCTTGATACCAGCAGCCCAGAGAAACCCTGGGAAAGGACAGGCTATGATGGAGCCAACAGAATACAATTCACAAACTCTTCTGTCAGCCACAAAACTCCCTGGATCTGAAAGGTGGTGAAAATTAGGGGACAAAGCAAAATCTTCATAGGGAAGGCTGACTAAGACTTTTGGGGACAGAAGAGGGCTTTCTTTGTGCTTTTGGCAGGGAATGCCCATTTAAATCACAGGATGAAACACCAAAACCTGAAACCATTAACTCATCTCAACTTGACTCCAGGCTCTTTGGCTGCTGACTTCAGAGACTTTTCCAGGGACTGCCCCACATGAGGGCTGCTTTTTGGAAAAGGTTTTCCACACAGACCTCAGATCACTCTCTGCTCCCAACATCTGACAGGTTTACCAAGATTGCATGAAATCTTAATGCAGATTTCCCTTTCTCAGCTACACAACATCAATGTCTTCAACACAGCTGTTCAAGATCATTGCGCTCACTAGAGACCAAGCTTTATTTCTAACACTACCCCCTAGACACCTCAATTTTCTTGATGTGGAAAGGTATAAGGCAGACCTGGAAATCTTAGAAATACTCTCAACTAGTTCAACTTCAGGGCAGCCCTGTAGAATATAAGGCAAATGAAGGAAAAGTTGTTAATCTGTCTTGTCCTTCATAAGCCTGGCTTGGAAAGGGCATTTCCATTTTTACAAAGCAGCACTCTGTTGTGTGCCTAGGAGACAGGATACAGAACATGCAGCTCTGAGATTTCAAACTGCCTCACTGTGACCCACAGGAATAGCACAGTTCACAGATGGGCCCATTCAATCCCTCTGTTCTTAGGCCAGATGGACCTGCCCTAAGATCAATGCCAGAAAGGATGCTCTTCTGGGAAGCTTCCCAATGCCCTTCTCAGCTGCACAAGTGTGAACTAATTCCAACAGCTACGGCATGGCAGCAAGGCTTTCATTTCTACCTCACTACCTGCAAGACCAATCAATGGACAAAACTTGAGGTCCTTGTCTGGGGAAGAGCCAGGGATGGATAAAAATATTGCTTTAAAAAAAAAAAAATAGGAAAGGGGAGAAACCAGACATTTGTGGGATTCCCTGACAGCTCTGTGCAGAAGGAAGGGCTGGGCTGGAAAAAACAGGGCCCCAGGTTCCTGCCAAGCTGTCTGAGGCCCGTCTTTTCCAAATAGCTCAAAGAAGCAGCCAAGGCTCCCTTGTAACCCTTTCAGAGCTCCTCTAGAGAGAAAGAGTGCTGTGGCCTGAGCTGTTCCCATAGAGCACCCCTTCTATTCTCATTCCTAGAAGGCTGTAGGCAGCAGATCCAATCTCCCCTGTAAGAGCAACCGAAGTGAGAGCTACAGCCACATTAACCCTCTGAGCAACTCTCTAGAAAGCAAATATTTTCATGGTGACTGGGAGGTTAAAATAAATGCAGAGGAATGGGAGACCTGCTGTTCACTTCGCACCATGCAATATCTAGAACCTACACGGGGTATCTCAAAGAGATCTAAGATCAGGGTGGAGGTGGGGGAGGTTAGGAGTCAAATTGTGCAAGACACTCAGATTTCAACTCGTTCTATATTAAATGAGATGCTTATTGAAACAGAAAACAGTATGTGACTTCACTCACACCCAATGAAGCCCACTGGTGGCAGCTGAAAGCAGGAAGAGAAGTGTTGACTGGTGAGGAATAAAAGAAAAAAAGAGAAAGAAAGCCTTGCTGTCAGCATGAACTGGCTGTACCTGTTGTTCAGTTTTACATCTACTGCAATAATCAAAGAAAAACAACTGCATATGAATAAAAAAATCAGTGGTTAGCAGAGTCAGAAGCCAGCAAATTATTAGTATATGTAAGTTATGAGTTAGAAAACAAAAGACACAGTGTTTTGCTCCTATTTGATGCACTCTTTTTGTTCCTTGTCGTCTCTACGAATACAACCTGACAACTATTAGAAGGCTAGAAAGATTTCCATTTGCAGCTTGAGAAGAATGGGAATGTTTAGCTTTGGAGAGACAAGTAAGAAAAGAGATAAAAGAAACAGAATAAGTAGTGCAGAAAAATCAATCAAGCATTTCTGTTTGCCTTCAAGGAACAAAGGTGCAGAAACTTTTGGCAAATTTTGGGGGGAAAAAATTAAAAAGGAAACTTTTGCATGATACATAATTCACCCTTGGAACTCACTACTACTGCTCAGTGACACTACTTTCACTTTCTAGAAAGTGAAAATATACGATGGACAACATACACACTAGACCAAGTGGAACAAAAAGCATTGTGAGAACTACACACCAGCTGCTAACAGAACAAGCTTCCCTCCCAGACAGGGAATTTCACTGCTGCACACCAGAACATTCTCTGGGCTTCTGCTAAGATGGTGGTGGCAGTCGCTTCAAAGCAGTCCAGGGTGACAAATCCCATGTTTACATTATGGTAAGGTCAGTTTGTGAAGGCAGCTGAAATGAGACAATCCAAATGCACTGCTGGCTTGGGGAGAAGTACGAATCCTCTGTCTACCTACCAACATCGGCTGCTTGCTGGGAGTAACGGGAAAGATCCGATCTTCCCGGAAAGAAAGATCACGCTGTCAGAAAGCAGCCTTTCCCTTCAAATATCGAGAGCTATTTGCAAAACCCATAGCCACCCAAGGCCAACAGAAACAGGTGATGCAGATTATGTCCCCTGTGCTCAGCTAGAGCCAGCCCAAGGGAGGCTGCAGGCAGCAGCTCCAGCAAAGCCTCTCAAGAGGTGCTGAGTGGAGAGGCCGCACTGACACAAGTCTGCCAGCGCAGCGCTCTGCCCTGCTGCGAGGCCCCCAGCTCTCGCCTCCCGCTCACCGGCTCCTATGGTCTCCCTGCGCGTGGCCCTAACCCCTTTGCCTCTGGAAAGGGTCCTGCGATTAATCTCGCTCATTACCTCGGAAAGTAACAGCGCGGCGGCTGCCAGCCAAGTCCGACTCAACAGCGTCTGGGGAGCCCAGGCTGCAGGGCCAGGCCTCAGACTGTCTGGGCAAGTCACGAGCTTTCCGCCTTCCCTCTCCCGCAGGCTCCAGGCAGACAGAGCCAAGGCCTGGCTACGAGAAGCAGGGATCCTTCTGGACTGTGCCAACCCATGGTGTTGAGGCTCAGGGCAACTTCTGAGCAGGACGGAGAGTGATCGGACCTGCCATCACAAGTTTCTTTACTGCGACCTATATATGTTTATTTTTATAATTTTTATATATATAGAAAAAACCATGTTTAAAAAAATACAAGGTAATTCATTATTTCTCAAGTTTGTCAGCCAATTCACTGCCACAGCTAATAAGCTCTCACTGGTGACCCTGGGAGGCATGGGGGAAAAAAAAACACACCAAAAAAACCAAACCCCAAATAAAACCTAACCAACAAAAACCATAACGCCAAACCACCCAAAACACCACAGCAACAAAACCCAACAAAAACAAACAACACAAAACACCACACCAAAACAAACCAAACCCCACATAAAAAAAACCAAACCAACACCACAACCCAACCCAAACCAAACCCAAACTCCCAAAACACTTAGAGGTTGCCAAGGCAGCAGAAGGCTCTTACAGGCACAAATAGGCACACATAGAGGAAGAACACACACAAACTAGAGACAGGTGAGTTGCAAGAACACACAGCTACCCAGGTTGTACTTCTGGTTTTCACTTGCCCTCCTCAAACTTCCTCCAAGCATGATATAATAACAGACCAAACTCCAAATGCAGGCTTCTCAGAAATGCTGCTTCTCAAGGCCTGCAGGCAGAACCAGCATGACACAGCTGATGAGGAGGTGCAGACAGAGCATGGGTCAAGAAAAAAAATAAAAATCACTGTACCCACCCTCAATTACTCTTGCATCTCAGATAAATTTCATTCGGGCATTAGGGTAAAGGGATAAGGAGAAAAGAGAAGTGGACAAGCAATGACGAGTATGGGAGAGATGCGTGGCTATGTTGCCAACAGCACAACTCAGTGCTGCTGATCTGGCACTTGTGTGCTGCTTAGCTAGGGAGGTGTTAAGGTCAATGCAGTTTGCTCAAACAGAACTGAAGGCCTATTATGCACCCCTCAGTGCCTACTGCTTTCTCCCTCCATTTCCTCCAAAGGCACCAGTGGAGCACAGTCTCCCAAGTTAGCTTGCACCTCAACGCTGTGCAAACAAACTGGCTCCAGCCACTTGGCAAGTGCAGCACAGGACAGCAGTGAGACAGCCTCTAACTGGGAGCTTGAACAAATAATTTAGAAGATAAAGTCACTCTCAACTCTTAAGATGCAGAAAACTACAAGGCAAGGCACACGTAACAAAGAGAAATAAATTAGTTCTTATAAAAACTTTGTGTAAGCTGCCAAGATCCCTGGGAATTCCCTCCTCCTTACCTCTAGCTGCAAGCACATACATAGCTCTTTCTCACCTCTACTGCAGCATTCATGATACCTCTGCCATGCTAAATCCACACAAGTACTGAAAAAAAAAAGCAAGATTGTCCCATCAACTGCTCACTCTTCTATGATTGTGAGAATCACCCTGGGCATTAGTCTACTTCTTGGCTGTTCCAGCATCACTCCTCTCTCAGCTCTTCAGAGCCTGTCAAGTCAGAGTCCAAGTCTGATTTCTTACCACAGCTTCAAAACTTAAAATAGAGGAAACAATGAAGCCACTTTCATCTTTCCTTGATGTCAAACACAGCAAGCTACACCTTTGACACAAAGGATCAGGACTGGTGAATCACAGTTAGCCTGTGACAGCTGTCTGGAGTCATTCTGGCAAAGCTCAGAGTTTCACTGGAAATAGAGGAGTCACATGCACTAGCACAGAACCCACTGTCAAAAGAGATCAGAGACTCAACAAAAAGCTGACAAGTCCAAAGAACATATACTTAGTATGACTAGAGCAGAACATCTGAAACCTAAAGCAAGTAGTACCTGTACCCCCAGCAGTAAACAAAACTGACATGAAACAGTAGTAAGCACTAGGTGGGGAAGGAAGATAGAAAGCATTCTCTGCAGCCAGCAGAGGCTAAGAAAGCCAGTGATTAAAAAGGAGGTCCTGGTTTGGGAGACTGTAAAAGCAGTATAAGATTGTCAGGACATACACAGCTGGAGTGTGCAAATGTGTGGAATGAGCCATCATTTTTCTGTGTAGAATTTTGGGATACAAATTAATATATAGTTGGTATCAGAACAGGCACAGGAGGTTAATGTTTTAAAGTAGATTTCCTGTACCCATATTTTCAGCTGGTTTGTACAGAAGCAGTAATATATGCAATGTGACCCAAAAGCACCTACTATGTGAATACTCTGACTATGCTGTGAGTGGGCATGTAGCTTAATGCCTTCAAAAAGCTGCAGGCTTAGTGCACACCAGCTATTTCCAGACCCAAGGCATACATACCGTTTGGAGTTCCCATACTGTTTGGAGGTGCCAAATGTCTGGGAAGCATCTCCTATTTTCCCACCCTATTTGATACTTCCAGGCAAGAAAAAAATGCAAGTGCACAAAGCAGAACCTGTTTGGGAACCTGGACATACAGCAGCTATATGCAGCAGAGTCTGTGAAGCCCTGAACAGCTGCCACTATCACTATCATTGAGAATGACAGAGCAAATTAAACTTAGAAAGCCTTAGATGGGACAATTGAAGAAGTCTGAGTTTCTAAAGTTTAACCCAGATTACACAGCCTGCCAACAAAACATCATTTCTCAATGAACCTGAGCATCTTGGCTGAAATAAGCTAAGAGGTATTTCAGGCATGTCAAGCACTGAGAAGAGGATAATCTCTTCATTTCTGACTGCAGCAGCCCTCCCAGGCTGTCTGGTATAATTTGGACTGCCATTCTACCCTCTGATTGATGACAGGGAAGTTTGCTTGCCTACCTGCCCTAACCAAGCCAGATAAATCTGTCAGAAGGACCAAGGGAAAAAAATATGCAGAGTACTTTAAAAGAAGAATGTACTTCAAGTTTGAGAAAGATGTTATGAAAGAAGAATGAAACAGAGGTTTGAAAAACCACTGACCGCTTCACTGCTGAATTCTTGCCAACTGCCCACATGAGTTCTAAAAGATAAATCTGAGCAAGGATGGCTACCACTGAATCCAAGTTACCCACTGAAAATACAGAAATCTGTACTAGTTAGAAAGAAAACTTTCTCACTGACTTTGGTCCAGGTCTTGGAGATTAAGGGACCTGCAGAGCCCAAGTTATTTTTTTGAGGAGAAATTCATGTCTTTTTCAAAAAAGAAGTGACATGAAGTTGCAGATTCCAGTGCTAGACTCTAAGAACATCTACTGTCTCCACCAGTAGGGATTGTGGGACTATTTGTCAACAGACACTCAACAGTTTAGCTTCTGAATCAATAATCTTCATTCTTTTAAACACCTGGGTTTGACCTTTATTATGCAACTGAGAATGCTTTCAAGAGAATGATTTTTTAAGAGCAGTTCTAGTAAGATCTTGGCTTCAGTAACTGGAAATTAGTTTTGATAGACAACAAGGAACCACTTTCATAGTTGCTGTCCTCAGCTGATGTCACTAAAATGTGATAAAAATTGTATATGGGAATGTTAAATACTTCTACAAAATATGTAACCACAGTTAGTGCCTTTACAACAATGTGAAAGGATGACAATTTTGTCTGATGGATACAGTGAGAAGCTAAGATAGAATTGAAATAGGGCACTGAGACAGGACTAGACTTAAAGAAAGAGAGCAGAGTTGGCATAGCCTTAGTGAGCTACAGAGAACAACAGAGGCAGGGCTGCAGCAAACGTGACAGAGGCTGACAGCCATGTTAAGGTAGTCACAAGTAAGTCCCTGTACAACTTGGAACATCTCACCTCTTGAGTAGCCCTGCAAGAGTCTTTGTCTGGGGCACAGTGAAAGCCTGAACAATCATTTTAGTGGGAACAGTGCCAATGCTTATGGAAAGTGATAAAAACCATTAACAATCTCAGAAAGCACTGTAGTTCAGATTTATCAAAGAAACATTTTAATATATTCACAACTGTTCTCTACATGACAAATTCAAGATGGCTTTTGCCTTTTGGAGAGCAGACTACTGATTTGGCACCTCATCTCCCATTGCCAAAAGAATTCAACAAATGAAAGGAGAAGTTCTTTTGGGAAACATGTAGATGAGTCAGTACTGGGAGAATGGGAATTAAAAAGGAGGTAAAGTTGTCAGTAAGTACAACCTGAATCCTATAGATAGCAAGCATCAAAACAAAATTCTCAAACTAGCCTCAGCAGCACTAAACTGGCTTAGATTTACCAGAAAGCCATACAAGAACTGTAAGGACTGAGTTTCAGAGGCAGATGTTTGAACTGGAGCCAAGTACAAGCCAGATAAGAGACTCATTTACAAAACATTTCCATCCTTGCCGCATTCTACAACTGATAGACAAGAACCTTAATGGAACAAAACAGGAAGCTTTTCTTCAAGCAGTCATCCGGCACCGAGCGCAGGCTGACACCCATCAGATGACCCTCTATGAACTGCCTGCTCCAATATAACAGCTCAAGTAGCAGGAAAGGCATTTACAATACCAGATAGCCATCTCCATATATCATGACCTTGATAGTCCTTTTGGAATTCTCTCATTAAATAAAAGTTCATAGCCCAAGTAACCCAGCACTGCCTCAGGAATCCCTTTTTTTCTTCTCCAGATTTACACAAAACTTTCAACTCCCAAGTTGGCTCTTCAAGACAAGCAGCTATGAAGAGACAGTAATTCAATAAAGAAACTTAAGGCATCTTTCAGTCCTTTACTCTGAGGATAAAAACAGAGCAACTGAAGTACTGAAGGACTAAATGGTTCATACAAGGTGTGAAGACAGAACCAATACTAGCTGTGACTGGACAATTCTGAAATACTTTTGGATTGCTGTACAAAATATATACAGAACTTCTAAAGACATTAACCTGGTGCCTACAATGCCAGATGAGTCACAGCCCTGGAAGCTGTTCCAAGTTGAGTTCTAGGCATTAAATGATGGGTTCTCAAATCTACAGTAACATATAACTGAAACAGTTTCAGAAGCAACATGGTGAATTGGTGACTTCTGCAACAGAAGATTTTGACCATCAGTAATCCTTTTCCCAGCTATACCTATGTGTCCATGCAGAGGTGCAAGTGGTGTTGAGAAAGGAATGGATGCTGTAAGACAGCCTGCACTCTGCTGCTCTCTCAAGCTATGTAGGAGGGGAAGGCAGTTTACACCTGTTGGATAGGTTCTTTATTTGGATTAGGTAATAGCCAGCCTGGCTGGGCTCCAAGAGCAGAATCACTGCCACCTCTCTCAGTAACTCCAAATCCCAGAGGCAAACATTGTGCTGGAACAGGAACAGGCCAAGAATTCATTTCTCACATTCCACCTCTTTAGGCAGGATGAAAAGCAGTGACTGATGAAATAAGAACAATTTTACTTGGAGCTTACCAAATCCCATTCCAATCCTCCTACTGAAGGATCCATGTGGGAAAAGATGATCACTCAGGTCACATGTGTGTACTGTGTGTCTGCCTCTCTCATCTTCCTGCAGTAGCATTCAAGCACCGATGACAACAATTGGTATTTTCATGTACACAGTGCTTTCTAGTCCTAAACTCATGTGTTGGAGAAGCTCTGGCTCATTATTCTATTTTAAAAGACAAAAATGAAGGCTTAGGCAAAGGAATAAATGATATTTAATTAAGTGACAAAGGAAGAACTCAAATCTCCAGCAGTTCTGGGCCTGAATTCAGCCTAGTCTACTGCAGCAAGCTAGCTTTGCTCTTTGCTTCCAAGATCCAGAATCCTTGGGTCAAATCTTGCTGTTCTTTCAACCCCAGGGAGAATGGGCTTACTGCAGAAACACTGCACTGAAGTCCATGAGTGTATCAGCCATAAACACAAATTCATGTGTCCAAACTTAATAAAGAGCATAAAGAAGCCATCTGAAAGAGAAATTTTACTAACATTGCAAGATGCTGCTCTGTCTTTGAAGCATTGAAACCTGATATTAAAAGCAAAACCATGAAGAAGAGCCCTAAACTTACAGATGCAAGGGTAAGAAATTATCAAAGAGAAAGACATTTTCCTTTCATTCTACATGTTCATCCATACCCTTATTTCACCATGAACCTGTCAGCTCTATTTTCAAAGGTCTGGTTTCTAGGGTAGTCCTGATAAGGACAAGCGCTAGGCCCTTGGATGTTATCTCCTGAGCAAGCAGCCAAATACAAATTACAAATCAGCTCCTGAGTGCATTGTGTTCTTCAAAAAGCTGGAGCAGCCAATTTAACTTACCTGACTGCTGAAGGGAGAGCTTGTTTGTCAGCTATATGAGTGTCTGACTGAACAGCCTGCAATGACCCTCTTTTGTTGAGTTGTGACCGGTAGTTCTGTGGGGCAGCTGCATTCCCCTTGCTTATAGCTCCACTTGCCAAGTTCAGGTTTGTTAACTAAAGAGGGGGGGAAATAAAAAGAAGACACCAGAAACAATTAAAAGCAAAGAAAAGAGCAAAAAGTGTCACTAAATAAACTGGATAGAGCACATACTATAAGAAATATGATGCTAGAAAAGGGAAATCTTCAGATACAGAAGAACTGTGCTAGCTGCATAAAGCAGTGGGAGAGATGACACCAACAGCCACCATGCTTGAATTCATCTCAAGTACCAGCATTAAAACAACAACCTTCCCATTCACAGAAGAATAAAGGAGGGAAGGACAATGATGGGGCAAAAATCCTAACATAACAAAGCAACATCACATTCCTGCCATGGGAAAAATTAACTCTATATGCACTGATTAAAAGCTAGCAGCTCATGTTACCCTAGGCAGAGACCAGAGAGTCTGCCTTGTTGTGAGCTGTGTCGCTAAGCCAGCCACATGATCTGTCCTCTCTCTACCCCTCTTCTATGCACTTCTACAGGCACAGCCCAACAGCACATGTACTTTGAATATAAAAATTCAAACCCAAACTCTACCAGACATTGGAAGTTATTGCCTGAGAAGTATTTAAACTGTTCACACAAGCAAATGTGCCAGTTAATGACAGCCTAAAATCATGTTAGGTGCATGTTTGTCATATAAAGCTATACAGAAAGTTTCTCTGTGTTATTAAGCACATAAAATGTATTCCATTGTTTCTTTCTCTGAGCATTCTTCTTGACAGATTGAACTCTGCAAGCAGACACTGTTGGTTTATTGAAGACAGCTTGAAAGAGCTCCTGCTACAGTAGTATTAGTTTACAATGGAATAAAACACAAACATTTTATCAAGGTTACAAAACACTGCAAAGGTTGCAAAGCAAAGGTTACCCAGTCAGGCATTGCCAGAATTAATTTTATGGCTGCCTTTAATTGCTTGATCACATGCTGGTTTTTAGGAGCACAGAACAGACCTGGTTCTGCAACAAGATTAAAGTCATATGGCAAGCAAGACTACCAGTACTGCCCCCCCCAATAACTTCTGCAGCTAATGGAAGACAAGCAACCAATAAGACAGAAATAGAAGAGTCTCACGAGACCTGCATCTGCTCTGGATCCCAAAGGTGATACTTGTTAAGTCATTTAAATGTGACTTAACTCAAGCATAGCTTGAGAATTTCCAGCTTGGAGATGTTAATGCTCTTGCACCAGGATTTCTGTGCAGTTCCTCAAAACAAGTCAATACCAGGTCCCATGCAATACACTACACTCATACCTACAACAGACTTGTGCAGAACTGTGGACACTCTATCTTCTGTCTGAACTCTGGAACATGAACTAAAGTTGCAAGCAGCAACACAGTGGGTTGGCACTCCTCCTCTGGTTTAACAGTACAATGTACCCAAGTTCTTTTTAAGTTCAAAATCTTAACTCCTATTCCAAGTTCCAAACAGGATTAGAGTAGTTACGCACTAGGCTTTTGCCTACTTCTCTGAAAGCAACCACTTTCATCTCATCCCTTCCCAGCTCTCTCCTTTCCTGTTCTTGATCCTTATCTGTGTGTTATTATTCTCACCCAGTCAATCCCAGCTCCTACATTTCAGGTGTCACTCTTTTTTCTGCTCTGTCAAGTTTCATTCCTACAGACTTCCAGCACTGGCCTGCCCACTACTTCTGGCACTTGAGCCACACCATTTCAGGTCTGGAACTTTCCATGGCAGCAGTTATTTGATCTTCTTCCCATACTTTTGTTCTTAGTTCCACTTCCAGCTGCTCACATTCCCTATATCCAAATGGTTCTAGCCTTATTCCCCTCCACAGCTTGCTCCTTTTGCTAACCTCTTCGCTCACCCAGTCCCAAAATGTGGGCTTCTCATTGGACTATATTTCTACACTGCCGTTCCTTCCACCTGAATGGTCCTCAGTGTCCTCTCCCAAATAACGTCTGTGATTAAATTTCACAACCTCCTCATCCTAGTTTTCTTCACACCTTGTCAGAATTCTCACTCATTCTGCTTTACAGGCTCCCAAACCAGACCAGGTCACTGAGAAAACAGGAGAATGGGACCTCAAGCCTCAGTACTCTAAAGGTGCAAATACAGAGAAATTCAGTTCAGCATCCTCACTGTGAAGGGGCTCTCCAGGAAGATGAGAAGTTCTAGCAGATACTACTGAGTATTTTTCATCTGAAGCTTTAAGACAGTTATAAGCTTGCACAAAATCTTAAACCCTAAATTGCTATCCCAGAGATTTACATGAAAATACTTGAAGATATTAAAATGTACATAATGCTTTGGGGTTTTGGTTGCTGGCTTTGGGTTGGTTTGGGGTTTTTTTCTCCTCCCCTCTCCAGCCTGGTTTTCTCTGTAACTCTTCACCTCTCCTGAAGTGAAAACTAAACCTTAAGCACAGAAAGTGGGGGTCCAAAGGGATCAAATTTCATAACACTACAAGCAATTTCAAACAAGATCTTTAGAAGCAGTGCTACCCATCTTATACACAAAACAGAATTCAGTGTCCTTTGGGTGCCCCTACCTTCCCCTTCAATGTTGTTGCCTTCTGTTACATTTAAATGTAATTTGTAGTGTTTCCATTGCAATAACAGTGAGCCTCACAGCAGGTTTAGTTCTCACTGTGCCAGGCACTATACAAATACCTAACAATGACAGTTTCTGGCCACAAAGACTTTATTGTCTGAAAAGAAACATGACTGGCAAATGAGGCAAACACAGAGACCAACATGGTAAATGAAATACGATACAGATACAATTCTTAGCTTGTCAGCAACAGTGATCACAGCCTTGCTAACACATCCAATGTGTGAAATGAAGATGACTCTATACAATTTTCTCTCCTCATCTTGATACCAAGAACCACTTAGCCTGATTAATTACTCCCCCCCCCCCCATCCTGCTCTATTAACGTGATATGCTTTCCTCTCAAATACTGTATAA
Source organism: Dryobates pubescens (assembly GCF_014839835.1). NCBI lineage: Eukaryota > Metazoa > Chordata > Aves > Piciformes > Picidae > Dryobates > Dryobates pubescens. The sequence goes on from NC_071616.1 coordinate 36,362,401, forward strand.
CTGTTTGTTTGAAAGGTGTCTTTCTAAGCAAAGCAGGTGAGCAAATAGCTTAGCATGGAGAGTTGGGACATTTCACACATTCCAGACAGACAGGTGTTTAAACTACAGCAGGATTAAATGCAGACAAGGCATTCAGAATGAGGGAGAGAACATCAGCAAGAGCATAAGGTTTAGCTGCAGCTAGCCCACCCAGAGGAGTGTTACTGCTTGTTACTGTGCCATGCACTGAGCCATTTCAGCTGCTATAATTAGCCTGCCAGGGTGATGCCTTGGTGGATTGCTGGGGCACCCTCAGCACATCTGTGCTCAACAGAGTGGCTTCATTTACTAGTCACTGGTCTTCCTGTGAACCTGATGAAACTATTATTGCCTTTAAAGAGGCAAATCAATTGTAACTTTGGCTTCAAAGAAGATAACATAGCACCTGAACCAAAGGAGATATCAAAATCTCCATAAATAGTTTGCAGCTTCAGAAACTGTGGCAGTGGAAAACAAACAAAGCAAACAAAGAACCACTCCCTTTCCCCCAAAATAAAAAGAAAAAACATCCCAAACCCAAGGAAGGCAGGCTAGTGGAGCTCAACAGGGAAGGTGGCTATTAGTGTGGACCTACATGAATAAAGTTCGTTTTCATGCTGAGTTGTATCAAGAAGGTTCAAACTCTCCTGTGGGGTAAGATCTGTTGGAGAGAGTCCAAGGGAAAGCTACGAGGAAAATTGCAGAACTTGAACAGCTCTCCTATGAAAAAAACCTGAGAGAACCAGGCCTATTTACCCTGGAGAAGAGAAGGCTGAGAGGGGATCTTAGCAACATCCATGAATATCTGAAGGGTGGGTGTCAAGATGAAGGTGTCAATCTCTTTTCAATTGTTCCCAGTGACAGAACAAGGAAGAATGGGTACCAGCTAGAACACAGGAGATTCCACCTCCACACGAGGTGGCACTTCTTTATTGTGAGGGTGATGCAGCACTGGAACAGGCTGCCCAGAGAGGCTGTGGAGTCTCCTTTGCTGGAGACTTTCAAAACCCACCTAGATGCATTCTTGTGCATCCTACCCTAGGTGATCCTGCTTTGGCAGGGGGGTTGGACTGAGTGATCTCTTCCAACCCCCAACATTCTGCGATTCTTGTTTTTCACTAGCAGCAAGGGACTTCAGCATACTTTTTTCCCTGACACAGAGTGTGTCAGGAGATATGTGTGCACACCACACTGCATTCTTCAACCACTCCTATTTTCAAACACCTCTCCTCACATCAACATGTTCTCTATGGAGTCTGTAAAAGGCAAGTTAACACACAGCTAATATTTCTCATGATAGAATGATTCATAAAGTTTGGTCACAAATTTTAGACTACTGAAGACAAGCAAAAGGTCAGAAGCTGAAAGAAACACACTGACTGCAGAGCACAATGGGATAATAAATCCCAACAAGCTCTCATGGAAAGCAGAGAGCCCACTTGATGTACTTTTATTTATTATCTAACACCAAGAAATAGGGGAGGAAAGAACATGCAGGTTGTCACAACAATATTGATTAATAGAGCCTTGTGTTACAAAACCCAACAGCACATATATGTGATGCCTAGCTTGATACAATGCTAATAAACTAAAAGACAAATTATTGCATAATGCCAAAAAATGTTTGGGTGGGGTTTTTTTTGCTGTAAAGAAATAGCAATGTTCAAGCATTACATGGTAAGTTTATGACTGCAATACACTTACTTTCTTGACAGCAGAGACACATAAGAATTAGTCTCTGAAGTGTTGTTTTAGTAAGAGAAATGCTTTTCTGATAAAAGTTCACATTGAAAGCAAAGTCACGACACAGATAGCCAGAGGTGCTGCATATAAGAGCTGAGGGCTTTGGTTTTCATCTGCTTTACAATTTAAATAGGAAACATTAAATCTGCAAATATAGATAGGAAGAAATAAAAATTCCAGTATAGAATTTGTTTCTAATGAACAGCAGCCTACTGGCAGAGACCCACTGTATAGTACCTTTAAGAAATCACAAGCAAGAATCAGAAGAGAAACTTGGTATCTTTCACACTTGTTCTCCACATTATACTACTCTTCCAACAGTTTCCCATTATCACAGAATGGCTTGGCTCAGAAGGGACCTTTAAAGGTCACCTAGTCCAACTCCCCCTGCAGTCAGCAGGGGCATCCACAACTAGATCAGGTTGCCCAGAGCCCTGTCAAGCCTCACCTTGAATATCTCCAAGGATGGGGCCTCAACTACCTCCCTGGGCAACCTGTTCCAGTGTTCCACTACTCTCATGGTAAAGAACTTGTTCCTAATATTTAATCTAAATCTGCTCTTCTCTAATTGGAAGCCATTGCCCCTTGTCTTATCACTACAGGCCTTTGTAAATAGCCATATTAATGACCTCTTTTCTACAGTAAGTTGAGTATCTTCATTTAGATTTTGTCTAATGTTTCAAATAAGCCAAAGCATTAAACGTTAACAATGGCCAAAAAATAAATTAAAAACACAACCAACCAAAACCCCAAACCAACAACAAATCCCAAAAGTGCTGCAGATCAGCCTCTAAGGGTTCAGGAAAGACCTGAGTGTTTCTCTTTGACAAGAGTCAACCATGGTGAAGAGGGACACATCACCACCAGAAATTGTTACTCCGCCTCTCTTGGCAGTGAGTGGAAAACTGACCCAAGTTTTCATTATCAACATCCTGAATAGCACATCTTGAGTTTCACTGATCAGTGTGCTACAACCCTGAGTGAGCAATGCACTGCTTCACACTCCCCAGCTGGCAGGTTTTTCTGCCAGAACCCAGTCACATGCTGTAGTCTATAAAGTGCTGGAGGGGACTGGAGATCTACAAAATCTAGCGACCTTTTCTGTTACTTGGAGCCATCACTTGTATCCTCTCCAGTTCACATATCTCACTTTTCCACTTGGATCATTCTGATTGGTGAGGAAGAAAGGAGATCCAGAGTTCAAGGCATGTTTCAAAGATCAAGACTAAGAGAGATGCCAAAAGAATGCAGTCACCATAGGTCTACTTTATTTTTGCTTTTCCCAAAAAACTTTTAATATGATGAAAAGTTCACAGTCAAAGAGGAGGAAACCTAAGGTCACAAAGGTCTCAGCAGAGTGTACTCCATGAAGAAGTTTCAAAGGTATATATGAACAGCAACAGTTCACAGAGGAACCTTTTCCTTCAATGAAAAATTGACAAGGATGGCAAGACACAGTTAAGATCATTGCTCCTCTACCTCTGACCAGACTAGAATCTAATCTAAATCTACTCTCCTCTAGCTTGGATCCATTCCCCCTAGTCCTATCACTACCTGGCACCCTAAAAAGTCCCTCACCAGCTTGCTTGTAGGTCCCCTTCCCATACTAGTTTGCTCAGTTTGATTCCTTCAGGACCCTCCAAGTCAATCTCTAATTTTCCTTTCAATTCCTATCTGTTCATCCAGCAATGACATCTTTATCCAATACCTTGTACAAGAAATGTTTCTTTTCTTCCATTACTTGGCTTCTGCAGTTGCTGTGCTTTCACCTGCCAAGCCTTTCTCAGACACACATAGCCCTGAGGCTTTCAAGATCAGTGAAATATTTATATTCCCAGGAACAGAGAGGAAGAGCTAACAACAAGCCATTAAAGAAAGAATAAATTCTGCTGCACTTTCAGTTGTATTTTCCTTCCTTCAGCTTTCAGAGATTACTTTACCTAGATGCAACAACAATATCACTACTCACTGTTAATCTGTCCCCTCTTCAGTCTGTGTGTTGCATTTTCTTGGCTTCCCCAGAGCTGCCATGTACATGTGATCCAGCACAGACTTGCGCGAATCGGTCTAACAGAGCGCTCGAGCCTTCCGGTACTATTGGAAACAGTCCCCCTGCCATGCCTTCCTTAATGCATCAAGATACTGGAATCCAACAGGTCATCCCAGTATGGGAAACATCACAGGACCTTAACCTGCCTCTTTCCCAAACCACAAATATGTAGCACACACACACATTCACTGTCTGAATAGCGGCACAAAATACTATAAATTCCTTGAAGAAACCGTGTAATACAAACAGCTTTTTCTAGGGCCACCTTTTTGCTACCCAGGGTAGCTTACTGACCACACTCCATGCTAAAACAGCTTCATTTCACATCCAGATTTGAATTTGCAGGAGCTACCAGCCAGAAGGAGGCAAAAACCGGGGCTAACCAGCTGGGAAGTGTGAAATCTGTGTATATACCAGCGCTGATCTGGCCAAAGGCCTGTGACATTCCTTCTGGGCTCACAGAGCTTACCAGTTTACAGGATATACATATGCATACAGAGCACAAGGATTCCAGTCTCCAGAAAACGTTCCAGACAAAGACCTGCCAGAGACATTCCTGGGAAACCTGACAAACTTGCAAGTTCCTTTGTAGTGTCTCCAGCGTATGCATCCATTTAACAATGAAAAAAATAAACCAACCCCAAGTCAGTGCTGCTGCTGTGGATGGCTGAACTCCCTTCCCCTGAAAGGGCCAGGCTTTCATTTAGACACTCTCTGCCTCAAAACTTCCCAGTGGGAGTGATTTTGATAGGCCACAGTCCTGCCAAACATTTGATGATCAGGGTGTAATCTTTCCCATAACATGAGTTCTACTTGCTCAGCCTGGCCCGTTTGGTGACTCTCTGCCAATCTGCAGATGTTTCTGCATCATAACAAAAGCCTCTGCTCCTATTCCCATTGCAGCCTCAAAGCAGAAGGGGTTCGGTTCAAGCACTGCAGAAACTTCACTGATGTTTCCACTTCCTCTGCTAATGCCACAGATCACAGTATTAAAAGAAATTCCAGCTCCTGTGTGAACAGCCTGGGGATGGAGGAGACAGAGCCCTGCAGCAGTGCCGAGTTGTGTGAAAAGGGAAAGAAAAATATCCCCTTGGATTTCATCTCCTGGCTTCTCACTCTTCTTCCTAGTTACAGTGAGATGTCTTTTTCCTTTACACTTTCCTTCCTCTCCACCAGTGAAAGAGTAAAAGCCAATCAAATGGTTACATATGGAAAATAAATCTGATTAAGACTCAGATAAAGTGGGTTGAGTCAAAGCAAGAGACTAACACTGAAAAAAAATCCTTCACTGAGGAAAACAACCTCACCAAATTTCTGCAATTATTTGCTGAACCCTGAGTTTCATGGCCTTTCTGCAGTCACCACACAAAAGGAGCTGATGCCCACTGGGAAGGACCTGTAGAGTGTTTTGGCACACTGGCAATTTGCTTTGCAGCACTTTCCCCTCTGCTGGGGACAAAGCAGGCCAGGGTACCACACTGTGTAATTGAGAGAGGTAACTGAGGAGTGGTGCAGGTTCAAACATAGCAGCTGATGCTAAGTTGAAGCTTGGGATTCCTGTGGCATGTTATTCCCACAAGGTCACTCTGGAGCATTGCAAAGTGCCCACTCCAGTTCTTCCTCACTCTCTCTCTCCCCTGTGCTAAGGTTTAGTAGACTAATCTGCTTCTTGCTAATTTTCACCTTCTGTCCAAATGAAAAAAATGTATAAAGAGAAGAGTGCCCCATACTCCTATGGATCTGTCAACATGTTTGCAGGAATCCTGACTGCTGGATCCTGGGCATTGACTGCTGCATAGCAGAGACAGAGGCAGCTCGGTATAGCCCTTGCCTGGGTGGTCTGATATTATCCCTGTGATTAAACTGCCTGGCTAGAAGAATTGGAGCTATTCCTAATGATAGCTGGGTCCTGAAATCTCACACTCTGCCTAACAGAGAGGGGCAGAGCTCCCACTAGGCTTCCCCTCCTCCTGGTGAAGCTGGCCAATTCAACACATTCTTCAGCTCACTACCATTAGTAACTACAAAGTACTGCAGCCTGGTAGATATCAGCTACAGCCCTCCACACCAGCCAGTGACAGAGACCTCACACAAAACCCACCACTGCAGAAGAAAACCTTCTTTTTTACATTACAGCATAATTTCAGAGCAAAGCAGCATGCTATTCACAAAGGAAAAAAAAACCCATACATATCCAAGACCCAGCCATCTGGCTCTGGATCTACACACATGTTATGCATTTTAATGTCTTCCTCACAGAAAGTCCTGTGATACAGGCACACAGAAACATTTTATGCTAAACACACATGAAATACAGACTTCATTTTGGCCACAGCCTTCATCCATCTATCCCATCAGGAAAGATCAATGGTTAACAGTACATACAGATGAAAAAAAATTCTTAGTTGAGCTGTCCAGAAGTAACAGAGTAGCCAGGAAGGTTGCTATATCACAAAGCAACATAAGAATTACAGAAAGCCAGGCTGGAAGGGACCCCAAAACCCAGCCTTTCTAGGTGATAGTGTAGTTTAAATGAGATGGCCCCGGTAGCCACCCTTGATGTAGTGGTATGTGGCAACAAGGTCTCCCCCTAAGTTTTCTCTTCTCAAGGCTGAACAAACCCAGTTGTCTCAGCCTTTCCTCATATTGCAGGTCTTCCAGTTCTCTGACCATTCTTGGGGCCCTTCTCTGGACACTTTCAAGCCTGTCTGCATCTTTTTTTTGTACAACAGGAACCAAAACTGCACACAGCACTCCAAGTGTGGAGCTGAGTAGAGTGGGACAATGACTTCTTTATCTCTGCTGGTGATGCCCTTGCTCATGCAATGCAGCATCCTGTTGTCGTTCTTTGCCGCTGCAGCAGCAGCACACTGTTCACTCATGCTGAGCTTGTTACCCACCAAGATCCCCAAGTGCTTTGCCACAGGGCACCTCTCCAGCCAAGTGGATCCCAGTCTGAGCTGCACTCCCAGGTGCAAGACCCTACATTTGTCCCCACTGAACTTCATAAGGTTCATTACGAAAGGCAATTAAGTCTCTGTACAATGAAAGGGGTTTACTGAACTGTCTCTTGAGGCTTCATTCTTCAACTCACCACCAATGCATCTGCCTTGGTTCTCCACAGTACTGTTACTATTGTAGGCTTATGCTAAGCAATGAGAAAAGTGAAAATGGAGTCAAGTACCATTACACCCTGAAAACACTCCAGGTGAATCACTGCACATAGAATTGTTAGGGTTGGAAGGGACCTCAAGGATCAGTTAGTTCCAACCCTCCTGCCATGACCAGGGACACCTCACACTAGATCAGGTTGCTCAGAGCCACATCCAGCCTGGCCTTAAAAACCTCCAGGGATGAGGCTTCTACCACCTCCCTGGGCAACCTGTTCCAGTGTCTCACCACCCTCATGGTGAAGAATTTCTTCCTAACATCCAATCTGAATCTATCCATTTCTAATTTTGCTCCATTCCCCCTAGTCCTACCACTACCTGACACCCTAAAAAGTCCCTCCCCAGCTTTCTTGTAGGCCCCCTTCAGCTACTGGAAAGCCACAATAAGGTCTCCTCAGAACCTTCTCTTCTCCAGACTGAATAGCCCCATACTGACAAAGACATCACCACTTGGTAAAAACAATAAGCAATCCTTTGCATGCCATAACCAGAGAAATTGCTAATTTCAGATAATAATTTCTACAGAAGTGTCTCAGTAACACATTTAAAAAGAAAATATTTGGCTTGACTACAGTAAAGCAAAGAAGGGGTCATAGATGTGGAAGCAGCAGCACAGCACATGTTCCTCAGCACTGAGGACAACAGGTCAGTTCAGAGCAAGCTTGCTAACCTGCCTGACATATTTCAAAAGATGGAATAAATGTTAGTTTTCATGCATCTAACCAAAACATCTCACTGATAAGGAAAATTAATCTGTTATTTTTGCAATACCAATGTTCCTGTCACCTCTCAGAAAAAAAACCATCAAAATTCTGGTTCCTGTCAACACTTTGAAACAACAATATGGCAGAAGTCTATTTCATGAGATTTACTCCTCTTAGCATGTCTCAGCTCAGCCTAGTGCTGACACAGAAGCCTATGACAGGCTTTTCTGTCTTCACAGGGACTGTAGCTTTACTGCTTTACATACCTGCTGTGTAAGGAGACTGATGTGGCTTGGCAAGGAATATTGACAGGCTGCTTGCTTTTCTGACAGCTGCTGTGGCTCTGTTGCTCCCATACTGGAGTTACAAAGTTTGCTCTGAGTAGTATCTTCAGCATCTTTGTGCATCCTGGCAGAGCTCACACGCTGCCTAGCTGGACTGCGATGACACAATCCTACCAACAAACATTTTGATATGCTTAGTGAGTGCTATGTCAGACTCTCAGATCACAGAGACACAAAAGCATACAGGATGCTTTCTGCAGAATCTAGGGAGAACATAGCTTTCCATTCTGCATGGGTCTTGCTACATGAGTTTTTGTCAATTCCAAACCCATCACTTTTATCACAACGTATCTCATGGCACTCAGTGCCAGAGAACATTGGCTGCTGTTACCCAAGTTAAATCTATGATGTTTCTTCCTCTAATAAGCTACACATCTAATGCTGGAAAGGTGGTCAACACATACATAGCAAGCCAAGCAAACACGTGCTGACACTGGCAGTAAATGTGCATCATTAAGTAATGTATAAGTAAATGTGTATCATTAAGAAGAAAAAACCCACACCAACCAATAATAAACAAACCAATCAGGATCACACCTGTTGTCCTGTGTGTAGTTCCCAAAACTTTCCTAATAGACTACACCCATAAATTCTTACAGTTTCTTCTACCCTTCAGATTCCCCTAAAGTTGCATTGCTCAACTACCTTCTACCCCCGCATGGTAAATGAGAGGTCTCTAGAACTTGCTTTTAAGATACCCTTGGATATAGCAGTGCTGAAAGACTCTAGAGAATGAGATGCAGTCATGATTCCTTCAGGTATTTCTTTTTGGGTATCTTGACACACTTTCAAGTATTCAGCAATTATGAAATTAAAGGATTTCTTTGCATGATAAGGAAACAGAGCTAAGAGCAGCACATAGGCTGAGACAAGGCTTCTGCTAAACAAAACTCTGTTAAAATCACTATAGGTAAACAAGAGACCAGGAATACAATCAAGCAAAAATAAGCAATATTTAATTTCCCAATGAGTTCCAAGGCTTTAAGGGAGATCGTTTTACTCTCTACAACTACCTGAAAGGAAGTTGTAGTAAGGTGGGTGTTGGTCTCCAAGGTAACGAGCAAGACAACAAGAGGAAATGGTCTGAAGTTGTGCCAGGGGAGGTTTATGTTGGATATTAGGAAAAATTGCTTCACCAAAAGAGTTGTCATGAATTGGAAGAGGGTGCCCGGGAAAGCAGTTGAGTCACAAGTCCTAGAGGGATTTTAAACATGCGTAAACATGGCACTTAGAGATATGGTTTAGTGGTTGACTTGGTAGTGTTAGGTTTACAGTTGGACTCATTGATCTTAAGGGTCTTTTCCAACCTAAATAATTCTATGATTCCCTGTGCACCTGCTCAACCAAAGGGCATATTTGGCAAACAAGGGCTGCTCTCTGCCTTTCCATGAGAAATCCAGCACTATCCAGCAACACTCAACCCTGGAACTGTACAGAGGTTACACAATCTCTGTAATGAACTAGCAGTGTTTTAAGCCTCTCAGAACACTCACCTACTTTTGCAGAGGATGGTCGGGACAATCTTTGGCTGTAGATCTGAGCAGCTCTCTGGAAAGACGAGAATGGGCCAATGGTGTAGCTACTGGAATGACAATGATGTAACCCTGCAAGGCTTGAAGCCTCACTGGACGCTGGGTTTGTGAAGACAGAAGAGTTGTCAGGAGCTGTGCTTTGCGAAGTGGGTAGTGGGAATGGGGACTGAATCAGCCTGGGATCAGCTGGAGGGGCCAGCAACAAATGGTGGCCAGGCACCTGCGAGTTTTCAGAGGCTGCAGACTGAGATGGTATCCAGGAATTGGTACTTCTCTGGAAGGCAGCGCCAGAAGCAGAGGAAGAAGCACTAGGAGGGCCACAGTGAGGTAATTTCACTTCAGTGTTTAAGGAGAAGGTGGCTCCTTCTGGAACTACACAAAGATAACGAGCACATGACATGAGAAAAAGACGCTTTTCAGGTCCTTTGGATAATAACAACAGACCAGAGATGTCTCTGCTCAGACATACTGAAGCTCAAATGACCTCATCTACCAACAAAGACAAAAAGAGGCTCTATATGATAAATGTCCTCTTTCAAAGCTTGCTATATCTAGATCTTCCCCCACAGAAGAGCAACTAACTCTTTCATACTGCTCACTCTGCAGTATCTTCTCTTTGGTTTAAAAGAAAAAACATGCAGAATCTTTCCCCAAATTGGGAAAAAGTTCCAACCCCTGCTTAAGAGAGTATTAAAAACAGTGCATGCACATATTTTATTTCCCTGATCATGATTTAAGTCAGTTCACTTACGGGGTGATTTAACTTCTTTGGGTTTATAGCCTTTTAATGCTCCTTCTGAGGTTTTGGGCTGATCACCTTTTACTCTTTTCACCACCTCAGGATGCTCTATAAGAAAATCAATTTGTTAGTGAGCAGAATAATGCAAATTGTGAAGCCATTAGAACAGGACTGCAGAATTGAAACCCTGTTAGAATGGAATTTCTTGCTAATATTTACTGTAGACCACACAACTCTACTGATAAAAATTGAGCTGTCATGTACAGGAGCAGGGACTACTGGACATGTACGGCTAGTACTGCGTTTTCTTCCACAGAAGGCCTAATCAGGCTCAAATACATAGACTGTCCTCCAATGGGTACACTCACTGTAGGCAGGAAAATTTAACAGCCCTTGATTTCTCTCATTCCTTACTTTGATTGCAGGATTCTCTGCTCATTTCAAATCTCAGTGCCTTCAGTTTGTACTTTCTCACTTAAGTCATGAACCACCTTTAAATGCTAGTCCAGATTCATCCTATTTAGGCAGAGGGTAGGACTGCAGTTGCTCTGGTCTTCACATACAGAGGCTGTCAAGAAGATATGCAACCTCAAGAAACCAGAGGGATTGTTCTCTCTCCATAGACTGAGGTTAAACTGGGTTTGTCTGAGCAATGTTATTTCAGGACTCTCTGCAAAACTTACCCCCTTGAGACTGTTTCTCTGAGTGGTTACTGGTGTTGCTGGGTTTTGTGCTTGTGGAATTTGTTCCTAGGAAGACACTTGCTGACTTGCTTTTGTGTGTGTAAAATGTCAGCACTTCCTCCAGGTCACTTTCACTGTAAAGAGAAGAATGGATATAAGTAAGGACTCTAAGATTTTCTGTGTTCATGTAACAAGAGTAGGATGATAAGTTGACTGAAGAGTTGAGTGGGGAAAAAAGGTGAGGCCAGACCAGCTAAATAAAGCATTAAGCAAAGCACAAAATACCACCAGATATCAGAGTTTTCAAACATACCTGATACTTCATAAGAAGCAGGAAGATATTGCTAAAAATTGTCTGATTGTTGGCAAACTGGCTTTTGTGTCATCACTCAAGCAGATGATCCAGCAAAAGTTTCCATCCTCAGCCTAGACCGCTCATCAGGCCATGATGACATGCAGTTCTGCCCCAAACAGCTATCTCTTAGCATCTAACAGAAACCAAAATGACCTGCCCTAGAAGGCAACAGTTACTTCAGTGGCCAGAAATGTCAGAAAGCCAAGAGCATGTCATGGGGCCATCTGCATTTCTAGTGACTGAAGTAGATGCTATGATAGTCAGTTATCTTATGTATCATTCTGTTATAGAACTCTAGCTGAAAAGCAGTGAGTGTCTTCTTGGAGCCCACACTTCTGTTGCAGTAATGATGTTCCATTCATTATGTCAGCAAAATGTAAAAGTCATTGTTTTCATGAGAAGATAGCACAGAAGATACTGTGGATCCTCAGCTATCACTCACTTGTATTCAGTCACTGAGTGCTATCCAAACAGAGAAAAACAAGGAACAGTTTTGTAACTGATCACAAAAGAAGCAGCACTGGCTGTCAATCTTCCCAGAGAAGATAGAAGGGTATTAAAAGGGCAGGTGAACTCTACCTGTCCAGATACTGACAGGAGTCCTTGCCCATATACACATCATATATGGGTCAAATAAAGAAATCGGGTTTTGCACTCAAGAATCAGAGACTTTGAGGACATAATTTCAGTTCGCTGAATAATTTAAGACCTCTCCATAGTCAGATAAGCTATAATGCCACTGCTTTTCACACACTGTTACAGGACACAGTATGTACCCATTTTCAAAATGCATTTCCTACCAGACTCTTGTAAATTTTAAGGCAGATAAAGTTCAGAGCACACAGAGTTTTTCATTGTGAAAGTAACTGCTTGCACTGAACTGATCTAGCAAGACAAGGCAGAGGTCAGAAACTCCAGACCCAGAGAGTTCCTGAAAAAAGACAGCAAGCACAAGAAGTGTGAGAGAAGAAACTTGAGAGCCAGAGCCACAACTGTTCAACCACAGCAGGCTGAGTCCATCTAAGTAGCAGCTCTATTTTCATTCTCTTTCCAAAGCACTGCTGCATTTGCTGCAGCATCACAGGAAAGGAGACCACTAGCTCACCAGAAGCAGTTTGAAATTTACACAGACCAGGGCAACCACTGCTGTCCTTGAGGAATCCACATAATGGACAAAACATTTCTTCTGTGTTCTTGTCTGTGCACCAGACAATGATGATACAAATGTTTGATTGGTGAAACGGAGAGCAAGAGTTGGTGCTACAGTCAATAAAGGTATCCAGAGGCCTTTAGATCAATCAGGTCATCTTTAGTACAATCCCACCACCTTCAAGGACAGGAGCTCCTTTATCAAAGGGAATAAAATCCAGTCCTACCTTGCTCTGGTAATAAAGTTCTGAAAACCTTCAGGAGTCACTCCCTCCTCCTCCTCTTCCGGTTTCTTTTTTGATTGCTTCTGAACCATCTGCTCTGTTTCCTGTTAATAAGAAATAGCAGTTAATGTCTCTATGCATTCCTTTGTGTTTCATGACAAAAGCCAATTCCACAGGATGCAAGAAAAAAACCCAAAACCACACAAAACCACCAACCCAAACCAACAAACTCCACAAACTCTATAGAGCCACATTATAACTATTTCACTTATAAACCAGGTAAATAGAAAGAGCCCTAGACACAGCATGTTAAGCATACACTAAACTCCTCCCTCCTCCACCTGACAAACTTTCTAGAATTTGTTCCCTGAGAAGAGGTCAGGTCTTCACAAATACATACTGCTCCTTCAAATACACCTTTTTCCTGGGACATAAGGAAGTATGAAGGCAGGGAGGGGAATGAACCACACACCACAAAACAGACAAACCAACCAACCCACCCACCCCAAACCAACGACCCACAAAACAACACACAAAACCAAAACCCAACCAAACAAAAAACCCCCAAGCAACCCAACCACAAAGTCACTCTTCACAGATACTAGGTTCTTTCTGCTTTTGCTGTTTCTGTGACAAATGTAGAATTCCTCAAAATAACTTTTACTTGAGCACCTGTCCCAAAAGGAGATACCCAGGAAGAAAGGAGGACAAAAATATAAAATTACATTAAAGAAACTCAAAGAGGTCTGCTGAGACCATCCACATTTCCTACTGTAAATTAGGAGTGCTCCTCTTGAGGTAATTTCTCAGGCCATGCAGCAAATTGCCAAGGGCTTCTCTACATACTAAAAATAAACTGCTTTAGCAAAACCAAAATGAAGTAAAACAGTACAGCTTGTGGGAAAGATGCATTTACACATTCAAGTATACCAGAAAAAAACAAAAATGGGGCAAACCTTTGCATGTGAGAATGGGAGCAAGCTCTCAGATATAAGTGATCTTTCTATTTCACACCAGTAGAACCTGTGGACACTAAGGGTTGTATTTGATATAACTGTTTTTGTTAATTAAAACTCACTACAGGCCTGTCTGAAATACAAATACCAGCATACAAGCTTGAGCTAACCAAACCTGACCTTCACTTCATTGTTCCCTACTGGTACTCAGATCATTCCAAAGATGAAAGAGCCAGATACATCTTTTGAAACATAATTCAGAAGGGTGAAGAAAAAGACACTCTGGGGCCTGCCTCAATGCTTCACTACTTAAGTAAAAGCTTGGACAATATGCAGTCTTAGCTCAAAGTGGCTAGCAGGAGTCCCCTACTAAATCCATAGTAACAAATCAGTGAAAGAAGTCTGTATGTTGAAATCAGACATGCAAAAGTCTCATAGGCTAAGAGTCTCGCTATGGCTTAAATGCCTACGTCCTAAAATATCAAGTGATCTCTTCTCACTTGTTTTAACTAAGAAAAATGCTTATGCACTGATTTATGACCAGTTACACAGCTTTATTTTGTGAATTTACTCAAGAGTTAGCAGAAAATCCTGATGTTTAAATACAATCTGAGTGAAAATTATATTCAAAGCAGCTGCGTTCTTCACTCACCACAGAGCCACCCAAGTGTTTTGTGGTTACTCCTAGCACAGTAATTCAGTGAGCATTAGCATACAAGGCACTCCCTGGAACAGATTTGGTTCAATACAAACCTTGCTTTGACAGATCAAATTACCAGATGTTAGTTCTGACAAGGTCATAGAAATGAACATCTTCTGCTAACAAGCAGGAGCTTGGAGGCCTGTGCGCACAAGAGCAGCCTCTGAAAGCAGAATTTAAACCACCCTTGTTCTAACACTAAAGAAATGCTAGGGGGCAAAAGAAGGGGGAAACTCTTCTTGCTAAATAGGGATTAGCACAAAAGCACTACATTAGATGTAGAAAATGCTATCCTTAAAGAGGTGAACATTATTTAAATTAGGACCCACTTCTCCTCATCATTGAGTGTGCAGAGTCCCATACTACAGACAGGTAGCAGCCCCTAGCATACTAAATCAAGGATAAAACACATACCGCACACTGCTTTGTATAACAGAGAATCAATAATATGTGTCTAAGGAAGCATCACAAACATAGGGAGAAATGAGAAGAGGCATCACAAAGCACTAGAATCAATGACAAACCAAAGGAAAAGCAAACTGCCAGTTAAATTTCACCTAATTTCAAGACTTCTTTTTACTTTTATGCACATGATTACTGGACTGCAAATACAAAAAGTAGCAATACTGTTCTGTGACAATTTGAACAGACAAACTACCAGCATTGGATGTGCAACCCCAAACAGACCACGTGAATTACACAACAGAGCCTTTAGAACAACCTTTTGTCTAATGAAGAGACACCAGAAGAGCTACCAAAAGGAAAACCAAGAAAGAATTAGTCACCTTATTATAACAGATTAGGAACTCGCCCAGCTGGTGAGCCAGGATGCGACGACGATCACGGAGTCCTAAACAACGGCTTGGGAGCAGCATCTTCAAGGACTGCTGAAGATTGTTAGCAGCTCGCTTCAGAAAGCGTACCACAAGCTCCTGCAAGCAAGAGAGATGGAGTGAACAGCTGCAAAATATGGGGAAGAGAGGGGTACCACAGCAGCTAATGACTGGCAAGAACTAAACACATTATCCTGAGAAGCTGAGCTGACAACTGGCTCAGAATTCTGCAGTGTGCATTTTCAGTTCAGCCCTCAAACCCAAGGTGGAAGGACAAGAGCAACGGCATGCTTCGCCTGAGGTGGGTCACAACTGGGAATGCTCGAGAAACGTTTGTCTGAAAAGCACGGCAGATGAAAAAACAACGAGCAGCACAGAGCAGTAACAACATAACCTGGGAAGTCCAATACCTTAGGAGCACGCTTCTGAGAAAGTTCTTTTAGAAGCTCGTTGCCCATCCAGGCTGGCCGCCTGCCCCGGCGGCTCATCTTCCGGCACATTGGCACAGCCTGTTCCTGCGCCTTCAAGTA
Organism: Dryobates pubescens; assembly: GCF_014839835.1. Taxonomy (NCBI): domain Eukaryota; kingdom Metazoa; phylum Chordata; class Aves; order Piciformes; family Picidae; genus Dryobates; species Dryobates pubescens. Next base: position 36,378,131 of record NC_071616.1, read on the forward strand.
GATCCAGCTCTCCTGGACCCCTTTGTTTTTAAGGGCCGTTTCCCAAGGCACCTTCTAAGTTAGTTCCTTGAGTAACCTGAAGTCTGCCCTCTGGAAGTCCAGAGTGTAGGTCTTCTTGCTGCCCCTCTTGGATTGACTGAGCACTGAAAATTCAACTATTTCATGGTCGCTGGACCCTAGACATCCTCCGACCACCACGACACCCACCAGCCCTTCCCTATTGGTGAAGAGGAGGTCACGCAGAGCCTTACCCCTGGTAGGCTCACGCAGCACCTGGGATAAGAAGCTGTCCTCCGTGCACACTAAGAACCTCCTAGACTGTCTCCTCTCTGCTGTGTTGAGATCCCAGCAGATGTCAGGCAGGTTGACGTCGCCCATGAGAACAAGGTCAGGTGATCTTGAGACAGCCTTAAGCTGCCTATAGAATGCTTCATCAACATCTTCCTCCTGGTTGGGTGGTCTAGAACAGACTCCAACCAGGATGTCTGCCCTGTTGGTCTTCCCTCTAATTTTCACCCACAAGCACTCAACCCGATCATCCCTGATCTCCAGCTCAATGGCATCTAGTGCCTCCCTGATGTACAGGGGCCACCCCTCCACCCCTTCTCCCTTGCCGGTCTCTCCTGAAGAGCCTGTAGCCATCAATTGCAGCGCTCCAGTCATGCGAGTCATCCCACCACGTCTCTGTGATGGCAACTACATCATAACTTTCCTGCTGTAACAAGGCTTCCAGCTCTTCTTGTTTGTGTCCCATACTTCGTGCATTAGTGTACATGCACTTCAGCTGGGCTGCTGGTTTCACCCCTGGCTCCAGCTTATCACCCCCAGACTCCTGCCTGGGGGGACTGGTTTCAGTCCCTTCCCCCTTTGAATCTAGTTTAAAGCCCTGCAATGTGTTAAAGGAGGCCTGCAATGCAGCACACAGACATAAAACCCTGTCAGCACTATCACAGGGCAGGAGATCTTGGTCAGCTACCTCCACTATGACAATACAGTCCTCATTTCATCACTTTTCATTTATGTCTACTATTGCCACAGCTTCTCCACAACAATAGACAACTACACGTCTAGGGCCATGTAATTCCAATCCCCCACCACATCTGTTTGACCTCTGGTGAAGGAAACTTATGGCAAGGCAGATCCTAAGGAGAGATGCATCCTACGAGTGTTTAGAACCCTTTCTGTCCCCACTCTGGATTTGGGTTTGGTTAGGAGCTCTGCTAATGCATAAATGAGCAGCTTCACAGCCAAAATATTGGATTACACAGCTAGCCTCTCACTGCCATTACTTCAGGCTGGTTTGATCTGTTATTTTAAACACCATTTTTCACAGCACAGCGGACAAAGTGACTCTCAGAAAACCAGTTTTAATTTTCACTTGGAAAGAGCAGGGGCAACATTTTCCACTGAGCCGACTGATTATTCTTGACACACAATTTGATCTCTGAACTGCACTGGCTGTTTCCCTGCAACATGCACTCAGCAAGAATATATTTGGACTTGAAGAAAGCTCAAGAGCCTACTGTACAAAGCTCTTTTAGGAAAGTTTGTGAGGGGATCTGTGCTTGCTGCAGACTCTAACGTGTATATACATCAAATACAGGGCCTTAAAATACTGCACAGAAAAATTCACCACATGGTTTTTAAAATACTGCCACCTGTGCTAGAAAGTAAGTTTCTCTCCTCAGTGGCTTTTACTGTTTTCCCCCTCTACCTAGAATGCAAAGAAGATTCTGAAATGCTGATGCAAAAGGCAAAACAGTACATATGAGAAAAAGCTTAAGTGGGTACCTGTTCTATTTGAGTAGATGTGTGCTTTGTTTAATGCAGCAAAACTAGATACTAACAAGTAACCTTAAAGGATCTAAGAGAGAGGAATTCAAAACCAAGTTCAGAGATCAGTGAAGGAGAACTCAAGAAAGATCTGAGCAGCCTGTCAACCACATTCTAGTCATTAAGAGCTGTTTATCACTGCTCAAACATCAGCCAGCAGTCCTACCTTGACTGCATATTAAAATCATAGCACTGGCAGTTGGACAAAGATAGGCAACTGTCATCTCAGTTAGACTTTTAGTTCTTTCAAGGATGGGAACTGACCTCAAAATTCTCTATGAAGATTTCAGCTCAGCTTGGCCAACACAAAGCTTCTTACCATTTGCTCATCCTCTTTGGCAGCCCAGGCAGGATTCTGGATCCGGTCACTAGCCTCCTTCATCAGCCGCAACTGAACATGCTGCAGATAGGCAGAGAAAGCCTTGCGAGCTTGCACTTTGCTGTAGACCAAAGGAAAGAGTCATCTGTCCTCAGAGTAATAATAGGAAGGGTTACAGCAGTCAGGCACAGCTTATAGACCAAAGTACAACCAGAGATTTTCTGAGTGCACAAATGTTGAAGCTCAAGGGAAGGAGAAGCCCTTCACCCCACCGATATACTCAAGGAGACCTTCAGTTCTCCAAGATGGAATGGGAATTTTAGGATGCAAAAGACAGCAGCAGATCTCTAAGCCCAGAGATCATATATCAAAATGGAATGCTCTCCTTGCCTTTTCACAGCCTGAACTACTCTCCTCCAAAAGTCAACAGCATGAACATCAGCAATACTGCGTATTTTTAAACCAAATTCAAGGCTCTCTTGGGCCTCTGTCTTCACAAGCATTTTGAACGCCACAACAACAGACCATAAAATAAAGGGCTTGGTACCAGTGCCAGAGTTATAACAGAGGCCCTGCAATTCCCATTGGAAACAAAAGAATTAAATCTGTGAAAGTGAGCTCTTCTCCTGCTGGCTCAAGGACAAGCCAAATCTCATTGAGCAAGGCACCACTAAAGAATGAAAGATCATCAGCAAAATCTGCTGTGCAGCTGGCTAAATGTGTTGGGAAGCTGTTAGCATGAACTGAGGAGAGGGCTGGGGTAGGACTTCTTCCCTCACAATGGTAGTCGCTTTAGCATATGCAGCTGTTGTGAGAGAAACTGCTGAAAGCTTTGCCTAATTCTCTTGTCATTTTTGGCCTAAACTCCCCCCTCCACATTCTGCTGTCCCAGTCTAAACTCCTCCTCACAGTTTTCCTTGTAGCTGCTAAAAGCCATCCCTTGAATTGCCAAGCATGATTTCCTTTCATAAGGATGTAGGGCTAGTGCCAGCGACAGATTCTCCTGTCACAGGAGATGTCCTAGTGTCTTCTCTAATGTCAAGTTTCATCTTAAAAAGGAGATTTTTCAACCCATTATTTTTCTGGAAAATTAATACCAAACTTGCTCTTCTTGTAATTCATGAGCAGTTGATACTTGTTTTTTCTTTTTCCAACACTGTCCTGTATCTTAAATCATTTCACCCCTGAAGGATGTCCTACCTTGGATTTATTAACAGCAATCACATCCTTTCACAGTTTTCAGTTTATTAGTGTGAGCTACCCAACTCTTTCAGAGCACCCACACAGGTGTCATGGTGAGACTAGCAGCTCATCTACAGCTGTCCCAGTTAGTTTACCTTCCACAAACACAAGCAACTGTATACAATATTCCACATGAAGTCTTAGAATTATCTCAGGTGATAAATCCTGGACCAGATTTGGTGTTTTCATGCATGCATGAGCTAGAACTTTACAAGCCTCCTGTGATCAACAAGCATGCAATGTATTTTTCTAATTAATTTCCATTTGATGAACACCCAGCTGATAGAACTCCTGCAGTAAATTATTACCTCCTAGAAGTACACCCCTGAATTTCAGCCCAGTTATATTATTCCTGCACTCAGGATCATCCAGTTCTTTGGTATTTATTCCACTGTTTTTTCTCTCATAGTAATGATGCCCAAATCTTTTCCACCAACAACTTTCATTAGCACATTTCTACATTTTATGTCATCCTTTGATTACTGAAATCAGCTTCAGACTGATTCCTGAGGTACCTCCCCATTTTGGCTCTACTTGTTCCCTGCTTCATAGGAATAATCTCAGATACTTATATGGTCCTCATGATTCCATGTATACAAGTCCCTGAAATCTCATTAAAAACTGAGTCCAGAAATTTAGTCTTTATATGTCTGTAAAGTGCATGAACCCTTTGTCACAATATTACATGGAAATCATGCAACACAGCAGCACTTACAGAGATCAGTGCATCAGTATAGATAAGAATGGAAGCTAAAATAAAATACATTACAGTAGCTATGTATCTGCTTAAACATTAGCTTTTGATGCTTCTGGCAGACCGTGCCAGGCCCAAATAGGGCCTAAGCAAGCGATAGATTGACATAGGTGTCACCAAACATCCTCTGTGGATAGCTGCACTAGTACTGCAGTAACTAAAATGTGATTAAAATACCCGATTATAATGCCTCTCTTTCAGTGAACTCCAGAATGCACAGCAGGCCTTATAACACTTTCCCCAGGTGCAGGGCTCTACACACACCCCTGCTGACTTTCATGTGGTCTTCCTCCACCCAGCTCTCCAGCCTACCCAGCTCTCACTGAATGGCAGCACAGGCTTCTGGTGTGTCAGCCAGCCTTCCCACTTTTGTATCCCCAGCAAACTTGCCGAGGGCACCATTCCACCCCTTCACCCAGGTCACTGAAGATGATGTTGAACAAGACTGCGCCCAATACTGACCCCTGGTGAACACTGCTAACTATAGGCTTCCAGATGGATTCTGCACCACTGATTACAACCCTCTGAGCTCTGTTGCTCAGTCAACTCTCAGTCCACCTCACTGTCCACTCCTCTAACCCACACCTCCTAAGCTTACCTATGAAGAAGTTATGGGAGACAGTGTCAAAAGCTTTGCTGAAATTGAGGTAGACAACATCCACTGCTCTCCCCTCATCTACATGTCACCACAGACCTCATGACCAGACCATGGCACCAAGTGCCACATCCAATCCCCTCCGTGGCTGGCCTTCCAGCTTTCATCATGGAAGGTAGCTAATGAACATCTGCTGCTAGTGAGGTTGGCCTGGCTTATTCTCCAGCTGGATGGGATGGCATGAGCACTGCCATCTCTGACCCTGTTCTCTGAGTCCTTCAGTCTAAAGCCCATCTCACCCAGTTGGACAGCCTGATGCCAATGATTCCCTTGCCTCTTCAAGAGAGGTGTATTCCATTTCTCCCTAATAAGTTATAGTCAAAGGATGCCCCACTGTAATAAACACCAAACCCCTCCTGATGGCACCAACCACACAGATGAATAATGAGTATCAAGTCCTAGCTGTGTGTGAGTGTCCTCTTTCCTCCACCTGGTGAAAATGGAGGAAGAGACAACTTGGGCAGTTTTTCACTCACACTCCTAGGGCTTTATAGTCTCCCTTCGTTCTGTCCATGTTCTGGCTCAGAGCATCATTCACACCCACATGGAAGAGTAACAGGGGACAGTAATCAATGCTCTTGACAGGATGGAGCACCCTCTTGGCAATGTCTTGAATCTTAGCTCCCAGGAGGCATCATAACTCTCATGATTCCACTCTCATGAATGCCCCAGGAAGCCCTTTACTAGAGTTACCCACTACAAGCACACAGAACTTCTTTTAACGGTATCCACTACATGCTGCTGGTGAAGTTTCTCCATACAGAGCTTGCTAGTGGCTGTCTATAGGTGTCAAGGCTTCAAAACTGGTTTTGGTGGTCATGTTAGATGACAGAAGATGAAGCAGAGTCCTGCTTTGACTCCTCTGCCTGTTGACCCCACAAGCAAATCTCTCACCAATGACCAATCAGATGAGGCCAGTCCCAGCACAACCATGGAACATGACGTCACCTCAAGCCTTACACACTTCTGTGGTAAATCCCAACAGTACTGGATGCTGAGCAATATTCTGTCAGGAACACTAGAGAGAGCTTAAGTTCCTGGCAGCAATCAATTCTATATATAGATAGAACACAGCATTGCTATGTTTGTCCTCAAAACAGTTCCAAACTCTTCCCTGTCGTGACAGCAAATGTCCTTGCTACAAGAAGATATCAGACAATATTCAAATACAGTTGATAATTCACAGATCCTCTCAGAAACTGCACTAAGAAAGCAGTTATTTTATCTACCTTCAGACATTTTTCATAGAAAACATAATGCTGCTTATCTAGATCTAATATCCACCTACACAGATATCTAAGATCACTTTTCCTTTTTTGTCCTTCATGTCCATCTGCAAACAGTTTAATTAACCACATTTAAGGGGAGGATCACACTTCTAAACATGTAATAGGATCCTGGTTGGCATTTTCCTATAGAATCTCCTCCAGCAACTCTTTTTCAAGCACCAGAGCCATGCATCAGAACTCTGCTCTACACTGTCACATGCAATAGCAGGCAATGAGATGTTCCAGTAACTTGTCACTCACATGACCTCCGATCTTGCTGTCAAGAGGTGATGACACTAAGCAGAAATTATTATTCAAAGCAAAAAATTGTAGCACCAAAATAAAAGAACAAAAATGAGAAAGACTAATTTTATGGAGAGGCAGCAGTGAGCTGTTCCCACCCAAGCTTTCTGGGGTAGTTTAACATATGTTTATACCAGCTTCTTTGGAAATGCAAAGAAAAGAAGAATATTAGAATTCAATAGCAGGCTTCCTACACTAAGAATGTGAAGCATTTTAGAAGCCCAAGTTGATCAAAGAACAGCTTACATCACCAGATTAAAGAGCAGCAGTGGAAACTATGGCTTATGCTTTATCCTGACCCAGCAGGTCAGGCATTTAGGCAAGCTGTCAGTCTCTGCAACTGTCTCACTTCTGTGCCAACTTCATGTTAAGGTGACTACATTCTTTCCTAAGCCTCTTCTCTAGGGTCCTCTTATCTCCCCACACTCATTCACACTGTGGCATTAAGCATACACCCTCCACTGTTAGCTGCTAGTCAAAACTCAAGGCACTGTGCAGAAATCTCTCACCTCAGGTTTCCATGCTTTTGAAGAACGTGCAGCAAATTAAACTGCGATTCCGAGCCTGTTTTCTGAAGGAAGGGCTCTCCTCCATCTCCAGTTTTCTTGTCAAGTGTTTTAGGCAATCCCTCCTTACAAGTGGTTTTCACCAAGTCAGAGAGCTTTGCCTTGCTTTTCACTTGGGTCTCTGAAAGAGAGCTAACGGATCTTTCTAGCTCTTCCTCTTCATCCACCTCCTCCTCTTCTTCACCCTCTATGTCTGATTTAAGGGATGCCTTTGTTGATTCTGATGTCCCTGTAGTAGAGGAGAAATCACCTATGCTGGTTAAGTAAGAAACAAGTGGGGAAGACAGTCCTGTTATTTATGCTCTTTGGTTTACTTCTAAACTCTTTTCTGCTAAGACAGAAAAATGACCATTTTAGAACAGCAGCTTAAGTGTCGCTGCCTCTTACTCATCCTTGTCTTTCTGCTTATGTATTAAACAGGTGCAAAGCTCCTTTTCCCAGTATCAGAGAAGACAGACCAAGACTCTTGTCCTAACTGCACAAATGAAAAACAATAATCAAGGAAATAAGTGTTTTTCTACATTTTATCCTGATTTACATATATACTAGCATATATATATATACACACACACACACTCATACTTGACATACACATATACTTTTTCTTTTGCACTTGTGTGTCAGAAAAAAACCAAAGCTACAAAAATCTAAACTTCCACATCTGCCAATAAAGACCACACACCTTAATACAGCACCAAAAACCAATTTATAACCTATAATCTCTCCCACTGCAGCCAGTACCCACAGCTACTAGAAAGGGTTTGGATAATGGCTTCAAGAACAGCCTCTTGAGGTTCATTCATATCTTCACCCTTCTAAGTTTTAACCCCCCATCACCTGGGATAAGGTGGTTTTCTTTCTTTGCAACAGCTCAGAGTCACTGCTGTGTGGGAGAACTAGCCTGGAAGGTTTCATTGTTCTCTGAGAAGGTGGAGGATTATAAAGGCACACATACTGCTGAATCCTTGCACTCAAACTACAAATGCAAGCTCACATGACTCTGATAATCCAGATTTTCCTGAAGATATATGGGGGTGTGGAAGTGTGGGAATGAAGTTCTAGGCACTAAAAAGGCAGGAAGCTCAGAAGAGGAATGAACTGAAAACTATTAACAATTTATTAGCTTCAACCTGAGAGGCTGAGGGAGCTGGGGTTGATTAGCCTGGAGAAGAGGAGGCTCAGGGGAGACCTTATTGCTCTCTACAACTACCTGAAGGGAGGTTGCAGCCAGGCAGGGGCTGGTCTCTTCTCCCAGGCAACCAGCACCAGAACAAGAGGACACAGTCTCAAGCTGCACGAGGGGAGGTTCAGACTGGATGTTAGGAAGAAATTCTTCACAGAGAGAGTGATTGCCCATTGGAATGGGCTGCCTGGGGAGGTGGTGGAGTCGCCATCATTGGAGGTGTTTAGGAGGAGACTTGATAGGGTGCTTGGTGCCATGGTTTAGTTGATTAGGTGGTATTGGATGATGGGTTGGATGCAATGATCTTGAAGGTCTCTTCCAACCTGGTCTATTCTAATCTATTCTATTCAATTCAGTTCTATTCTATTCTATTCCTTTAGAGCAACCCCAATCACACACATTTCAAATTAAAAAGTCCTTGCTTTTTTCTGAGCAGCTACTCAAAGACTCTGGCCTTGCATACCTGTTGATCTTGCTCGTGCTGCTCTAGCCTTGTCATGGCATCGCCGGCGCTTCCGTAGCTCCAGTGAAAGCAGCTTTCTCTCATAAAACAGAATGTGAGAGTCCACAGCTCCCAGCCTCATATCCAGCCTTGCACTAAGACCTGCTCTGCGAAGTGTAACACAGACACACCCTCAATCTCCCTTTACACTACTTTAGGCAATCTCCTTGATGATACAAGGGACTCAGCAGATTAAATTTCTTCAAGAAACAGTTTCCCTGAGACAGTGAAGACATATTTGTGATCAGTCTAACTTTGCTCTATTTAAAGCCTGCAAATATTTGCAGTGAATCTTGGAAGTACTTTACAGAACATCATGCCTCAAAGCCCCAAACCACACTTATCTAGTGTGACACTTCTATGACTGAGCATCTGTCCTGATACCATGCAGAAGTTCAAAGCACAATTAACAGGGAAAACTGAATTGCAGGAGTACAAAACAATGGAGAGGAGTGAGAAGAAAACAGAGAGACCTGAGGTCAGTCTTCTGAAACTGTTATGTAGCCAGTTTGTTCTTCACTGCTTGGTCACAGAGAAGAATTTTAACATAATCTGACTGAAAAATGACAACCTTTCTATAGGTTCTGTCTAAACTAAGGCAGAAGTCCTGACAGATTCTTTAAGGGAGACAGACACAACTTTCTGTCAGTGCACATAGCTTCAGCAAAGTCCTTTTTGATATAAGTGGGAACACTCACAGAAAATTCCTCTTGCTCTATTTATCTTTCAGATCTAGCAAAGTGAATATATGGGTAGTTAAATCCAGACCCCCCATGCACTACAAGATCTTTTGAGAGAGCTCAAAGACGAGGCGTATCAATATGGTGGAAATGCCAAAGTAGGACATCTAAGAGGAGCAATCCTAAGGACCAATCCAACAAAACTTAAGCTGTCCATATGCTGGGAATACTCTTTGCTCACTGTATTTACTTTTCTAATATTAGTTTGACAGATTTCAGGTAGAAAACACTTGGAAGATGAAGCTGTGGAAGTCTAAATTTAGACTAAACCATACAAAGTGGAAGTCATTAAGAAGCCATTTACCTGGACCTCCCAGTGATGAAGTCTCTTTTTGTCCTGCCCCTACAAAGGAAAAAAAGGCAAAAATTACTTTTCATTCTGGATCACTGACTCCATTAAAGCCTCCAAAGTTTTTTATATGTGCAAATAAAAAAAGGTAAAAGCTACACAATTCCTTTTGAGTCCAATATTAAAGGAGAGAAGGAAAAAAACCAGAAGAAGCTCCAACAGATAAAATCTGAGCAGTTGCTCTACAACTGAGGCTTGTATATGTCTAGCTTAAATTGGAGGTGGTGTCATTTGGAACTACCCTCCTGATGCATCCCTGACAGCACACAGCAAGGCAAAAAAATACTGTACATTGGTGGTGCAGGAAAAGCTTCTGTAAATATGATCTCTTCAGTCAGCAACCTTATCATGAGTCTATAGTTACTTTATTGTGGATCTCAAATTTGGGTAAGAAAAAACATTGAGAAGAAAGGGCATAGTTAGGGGTGTTGGCTCCTCACTACGAGAAAGGCATTGAGCTGTTGGAGCTCTTATGAAGAGCAGCTGAGGGAACTAGGTTTGTTTAGTCTGGGGAGGAAGAGGCTGAGGGAAGACCCCATTGCTCTCTACAAGTACCGGAACACAAGTTGTAAGCAAGGTGGGGATCAGCCCCTTCTCTCTAGTATCAGGTGATAGGATGAGAGGAAATGTACCAGGGGAGGTTTAGGCTGGATATTAGGAAAACTTTCTTTACTGAAAAGAGTGGTCAGGCATTGGAATAGGTTTCCCAGGGAGATGGTGGAGTCCCCATTCCTGGAGGTGTTCAAGAAATGTGTGGACATGGCATTTCAGGACATGGTTTAATGGCCATGGTGGTGTTATGTTGACAGTTGCACTTGATCTTAGAGGTCCTTTCCAACTGAAACAATTCTATGATTCAATGATTGTAAACATACAGTGAATGCTACTGTGCACAGCTCTCAATCTAAGTTCAGCTAGCAACATGATCTGCATTTCCACCCAAACACAACGCAGAGAAAGGAATCAGATCATGCTTGCACAGGCCAAGAGATAAGGAGTAAATTTCAGCACTTACTTTACTTGAGGACAAGCTCTAATGTGAATTTAAATTTGAAACAAAAGGTAAGTAAAGACCACCCATAATCCCTTCAGAGAAACCTAAGTGTTTGAAGGCTTTTCAAGTCTACAGTCATCTTTTTATGTCAGTGACTTCCATGCCTTCTGTGTATTGTCTTTTTTGCCCTTGGATTCAGAAATGCAAGATATAAGACAGTAAGGAACCTCCACAGTCTCTGACACACCAGAGAAGTGATGCACAGCTAGGGCATTGTAGATCACAGCCTGGTGTTTGTAACATTGGCCAAGTGAGGAATCAATCCTTTTCATGCTGCTTGGGCCCCTTGCCACCTTTCCAAATAGAAAAGCTTTCTACCTGTCCTGAAACAGACGTGTGGCCAGCATGTAGTTCATTGATGTCTTGTGCTCTAAAAAGGATCTGAATAAAAACAAAACACAGGATGTATCAAGATAAAGCTCAACAGAGTGAAAGGCAGCATAATACAGAAATAAATGGTCTATGAAAAACATCCCATAAGTGGATTGAGACAATATGCTGTACCATAACAGAAAAGAGGAAAGGAGGAGAGCTATCACTTCTCAGCTGAAGTTCCTGGTGAGGCAAGAAACACAGAGACACATTACACACTGGAAAAAAAAATGAGGAAAGTGTAATACAGTATTAGCCACAGGATGAATCCTATGCTGTGTTTATGGCCTAACGACAGAGCTCACAGTACGCACAGCTCTAGGACGTGAAAGCGCACAGCGGGAATGGATTATCTGAAGACATTTTTATTCTGATAGAAAAGCAACATCAGAAACAATGCCTCTAAATTTAGAATAGGTGAGGTGCAGTTAGGCAAAGCAGCAGCAGTTAAAACCAGGGAATCAAAAGCAAAAATAAGTATCCTCAACACTAAAATAAACACTACCAAAACCCTCAGTATGTGTCTCTGCTAAGTTGGTTGCTCTACACTGGGCTAACAGAATAACCCTCAGCACACAGCATCACTTGGACACTGCAAGCCTATTGCATTCTCATTCTTACCCATAAAGGTCCCACGTTAATGGGGTAGGGAATATCCGGATGAAGCCTCCTCTCCGTTCATTCTCCTCTCTCACTCGGCGAAGAACTTTTATCTTGGAATAAAAAGAGGAGAAGAAAACAGCCACCAAAACAGACACAGTGAAAAACAAACCCTAGAAAGATCTCCGAGTTTCAGAGGACAAGACTGTTACTTCAGACCCAGGAGTGGGCTGGGTATGCAAGACACACTTAAATCATTTTATCTCGCATTTAAACTCCAAAAGAGTCCACCACAGTTTGAAGCACATGTGTGTGCCTGGCCTGATCGAGGACGAGGGCAGTACCAGCAGTAAACTCAGCAGTTCTGTTTCAAAAATTACACATCACAGAATCACAGAAACATCCAGGTTGGAAAAGACCTTCAGGATCACCAAGTCCAACTGATAACCCTACTCTGCAAGGTTCACCCCTAAACCATATCCCCAGGCACCACATCCAAACCACCTTTAAAACACACCCAGGCTTGGTGACTCAGCCACTTCCCTGGGCAGCACATCCCAATGCCTGACCACTCTTGCCGGGAAAAATCTTTCCTAGTGTCCAGTCTAAACCTGCCCAGTTGTAGCTTGAGTCCATTCCCTCTTGTTCTATCTCTAATTACCTGTGAGAAGAGACCAGCACCAGCCTCTCTACAACATCCTTTCAGGTAGTTGTAGAGACCAGCGAGGTCTCCCCCCCGCTTCCTCTTTTCCAAACTAAACAGCTCCATCATGTTTTTCACATACATGCACTTGCTCTTTGCTGAGCAAACAACCACACATACAGGATGGGGTTTTTACTACCTTTTACCGTGGCTTTCATGCCAAGGTAAATAAAAGATATTTAACAGCCTACTTACCTCCTCTATAGAGAGGCCTAGCACAGAGCAGGCTTGCCTTCCTGTTGCTTTTTCCCTGCTTGAGGGCACGGGGTTTTTAATTTCAGCATCACTGGCAGTCAGAGGGCGAGTACGCTGCAGAGACAGTGTAAATTCAGATTCCTACTTTTTTCTCTTAACTTACTTTTTGATAAAAAAGATAAAATTACACTCAAATTCCAGGGCTTCATTCCCAGCAGAATCTACACTCCACAGTACTATAGCCAGAATCAAGAGTTCCACACACCAGCCATTGAAGAGTCCACACCCATCAGGAACCAAGTTTGAGTATTCACATTCCTATTTTCTAGCACAGCAGGACTTGCAATTCAGGCATCAGTGCCAGCATTTACACTCCTGGCACCTTCCAGAAAAACACAAGACATACCCAAAAGCACCAAAGCCACAAATTCATACCAAAAAAATCCCCACCCACAGTGCACTAGAGCCAGCATTCACACTCACAGGCCCCACTTGGATTCACACCTCAGTAGTACCAGAACCAGATTCCCTGTTCCTGTTATGTTCCTACACCAGAACAGAATTGTAATTCACTGATGAGACAAAGCTGCAAGAGCAAACAGAAAAATTGATTTTGGCACCTGTTAGTCTTTTGCTACTATACTGTAGGATCCAAACCTGCTACTTCCCTCACACAACAGACAGATCCTCTGTGTGTGTGCATGTAGATACATTCTGCAAACTTGCATGCATATGCAAATTTCCAAAAGGACAGACAAGACAATCCAGAGACAGCCTCTCCAAGCTCACTTTAATCTGATGGGTAGTCCTGATCAGTTCTAACAAAGGACAGGAATTCTGAGTATCTTCAGATTAGCAGGATTATAAAATCTCAATATGCCATCAAGACTGGAATCTTTGAACATGTGCTCAAGTACATTCTAGCTGGTCTTATGCCCAGTTCAGATGAACTATCGCCATATAAATAGCATTAAAAGAGGCCAGCTGAGAAGGTCTCATGCCTTCACACAAAAATCATTGTTTCTTTTAGGACTACACCAAACAAAAAGTGTACAGAGAGCCTTCTTAATCTAGAAAGAAGATAAAAACATAGCAGAAACTTTAAGATGGATATGCCCAGAGGGAATATCCCATACTGCTTAGATACAAATAAAACTCATGGCAAGATCAAGTAGTGTCTTTACTTGTAAAGGCTACTGGAATTGAATTCCATTCTCTCTATTTCATTAGAAATTGTAAGCAGTCATTCCACATCTGCTGATGAAGCAACTGCAAGAGCAAGACATTGCACTAGAATGGTTTATACTGCAGTGACTGCCACAGAATCATCCAAAGAGAAAACAGAAACAGCAGGTGGCACCTGAGACGCTTTGTTAACAATAATGAAAACTGCCTAAATAAAACTATCTGGATGAGAAAATAGCATTCATAGAAGAATAAAAATGCCAGTAGTCAAATGGGTTTGCTTGAAGGCATTGTTGAAAGGCTTTAGCCTTTCTTCTTAAGCCTTCCTCCATTTCCAAAGCACAGCTCAACAACTTTGCTTAATAACTTCCTCTAAACTCTTCTGCTAAGTAACATCTTAAAAACACAACCCAAACCTCAATGTTTCCTAACACTACCATACCCTGAGAAATGCTAGCCAGAGAGAATATTACAGGAAAATTTTCATCCTATTAGAAGAAAGGAAATACTTCAGTGAACTATTCTGCATTGTCTTGATACAATGGAGATTCTTTCATTGATTACAAACAGAAAATGTATGCCTACACATTGGCAGATCTTGGCTCCTATGACTAGTGAAGCTCTGGCTACTAGCTAAGAACTAACTACACTACTTTCAAAATGCTAGAGGAAAAAAAAAAGAATGAATTCTACTAAGCTTTCTGCACAAACACTCCTTTCCAGTGTTTCCCTGCAGAAATCTCTCTGGCTGTAACAAGGAAACATCTCTAACTCCAAAATCTTGTTTCCTCTTCCACCCAGCTTATCTTTGAAAGCACAGATAAATCAAAACACTTTGGTCTATTTCCAGATTCTGCAAGCACCTCTGGGTTCCCACATCATGATTCTAATTATACTAAGCAGGGGGAGCAGCTGGCACAAAGATCCTTCCTATTCTTTATGAAATCTCATCATTCAAGACGACTTTTTTTTCTCTTGGCATCAGCTAGACTCGCACATAATGACATAAACAGCAGTGCACAGAATGAATTAGGTTCTCAAGATGATTCCATCTGTCCTACCTTCCTTCCTGCTGGGAAAATTTTTTCAAAAATATATAAAATTAAAATCATTGCTCCTACATTTGTGCAGAAAGCCCAGAAGCAAAATAATGCCTACCGTGTCCCCACGCAGGCAGGTGCTTAGAGTTGTAAACTAACATTGATTTGCCCATATGTCTTGCAAGGAGGGTGCCAAATATGACATTTGGAAAGGTGGATCAGTCTGACTTGCACTAACTGTACTTCTACATTTTCCCATCAAGAATCTCTTCTTATCTCTGTATCTGCTCTGAACCACTTCACTGCCAAATTCTTGTAGTTCCCTTCAGATGACTGTCTTTCAGACAATTATGACTTGTCTTCTGTCAATACAAATTCACCTGTGCTATCCTTTTCATTCAGACCTATTCCAGCCCCACTGCACACAAGACAATAATTCTTCCCTTTCAGCGTGACACTCCCATTCCTGCTGCTTTCACCAGCTCTTCCTTTGGTTTTGCACTTACTTTTCAATGACCTACCAAATCCTGTACTGCCACTGTCTTCATTTGATGAGTGGAGCAACAGTGTTAAACATCTCTATCCAATTTCTTTGAAATGTTTAAGGGATTTAACCCAGCTGCCCTTGACTCCCAGCACACCTCACCTACTCTTTCGTTAAGCTGCTAGAGTTTGGGGTTTTTTTTCCAACCTTTGTTCTATGGAAATTGTGCCAAAAACATTGTACAAGGTAACATTTGAAATTGTGTTCCTTATACTGGTGAAGGGAGCCAAAGTCTACTTACCAGTCTGAGGTTTGCTGTTTGTGACTGCGCAGACACAGGACGCTGCAAGAGACACACAGAGAATAAAAACCTTTTGTCTTCTCAGATCCTATCAGCCCTGCCCAAGCTGCAGAACTCACAATGACCCTAAAGCAAAAGGGTAGAACTGAATTCCAGAGGTACAGCTAACAGCCTCTGTCATCTCAGTTCAGGTATTCCTCATATACTCCACAGCTGCATCCTGTCCCCATTCCAGATGCAGCACTAATTCTAACCTTGGATATGCTCAGCTGTGCAGACTGCATCTGGACATACACAGAATTTTCATAGAATCACAGAATCATTAAAGCTGGAAAAGAGCTTTAAGATCATAGTGTCCAACTGAACTCTGTAGAAATTCACATGTTTGTAAGATCAGAGTTACCCCAAGGAAAATACTTGCTATGTTGTGGTTCAGGCCCAGCTGTCAGCTCAGCCCCACACAGCTGCTCATGCAACTGCTCCCACAACCCCTGGTGGAGTGGGAAAGAAAATCGTGAGAAAAAGGCAAAGCCCTGTTGTTTGGGATAAGGAGAGTTCAGCAGAACAGCACAAAGGAGGGGGTAAAAACCCAATCAAGAAGAACAACCATACTAATGAAATAGCATCTGAAGTGAGTGAGACAAAACAGCACTGACTAAGATGGTTCGGCCCTTCAGCCTGACCCTGCCCTGACGGCCACGCCTTGGCCCTTCAGCCTGCCCCTGCCCCACCATTCCACAGCCACCTGCTCAAAGCACCTGCACCCATTCCCTTATCAAGCAGGCATGACACTAGTATGATATCAAGTACCCCACTGGCTGGTTCAGCTACCAATCCTGCCTGTGGCTCCTCCCAGCTTCTTATGGGGGAAAACAAATTTAAAACCCACAAAACAATAAATAAAATATCCACCAAAACCCTAATGACTGAACCCTATCCTAGCTGAACCCAGGACAGATAGGTATGAAGGAGAAACAGATGTTGTCAAATAGAATTGTTTACAGAACCCAGGGGACTGAAAAAAAAAAAAATAGTAGTAAAACCCCTGACATTCCAGAAGCTATTCACTTAAATATCTCAATGATATTCCATATATTGTGGTAAAAACAAGATCATAGAATCATAAAATGGTTTGGGTTGGAAGAGATCTTTGCAAAAAAAATATCACCTAGTTCAACTTCCCTGCAGTAAGCAAGGACATCTTTAACTACATCAGAGCATGTTCAATCTGACCTTGAACTTTTCCAGGGATAGAGCTTCTACCACCTCTCTGGGCAACCTCTTCCAATGTTCCATAACTCTCATGGCAAAAAATTTCTTCCAGATATGCAGCATAAATCTCCCTCATTTAGTTTGAAACCATTACCCCTTGTCCTGTCACAACAGGCCCTACTAAAAGGTCTTGCGTTTTCTTGTAGGCACCCTTTAAGTATTGAAAGGCCACAAGGTGGTCTCTGTGGAGCTTTCTCTTCTCCAAGCTGAGCAACCCCAGAACTCTCAGCCTGCCCTCATAAGAAAGATGTTCCATCCCTCTGATCATTTTTGTAGTCCTCCTCAGGATTCAATACATGTTTTTCCTGTGCTGAAGACTCCAGAGCTGGCTGCAGCACTCTTAGTGAAGTCTCACCAGAGCAGAGTAGAGGGGGAGAATCACCTGCCTTGACCTGCCAGCCATGTTTCTTTTGATGCAACTCAGGATATGGATGGCCTCTTCAGATACAAGCACACATTGTCAACTCATGTCCAGCTTTTCACCCACCAGTATCCTCAAGGGTTTCTCAGCTCCTCTCAATCCTCTTATCCTCCAGTCTATATTATACCAGGGGCTAACCTGACCCACATGGCCTTGTTAAAGCTCATGAGGTTCACACAGGCCAACTTCTCAAGCCTGTCCAGGTCTCTTTGAATGGCATCCCATCCCTCAACTCTATCAAATGCATCACTCAGCTTGGTGGTGTCTGCAAACTTGCTGAGGGTGCACTCACTCTTACTGTGTAGGTCACTGATAAAGAAATTAAACAGTAGTAGTCCCAATACAGACCCCTGAGGGACACCACTTGACACCAATCTCCATTCAGACATTTAGCCATTGACCACTATTCCTGTGACCGTCCAGCCAATTCCTTATCCACTGAACAGTTTTATCCATCAAATCCATGTCTCTAATTTAGAGAGAAATATGTCATGAGAGACTGTGCCAAAGGCCTTACAGAAGTCCAGACAGATGACATTCACAGTTCTTCCCTTGTCCACTGAGGCAGTCATTCCATCATAGAAGGCCACCAGGTTGATAAGGCAGGACTCACCCTGGCTGAAGCCACAATGGCTTCCTGTCCTCCACATGCCTTAGCACAGCCTCTAGCGGCCTCTGCAACATGATCTTCCCAGCTACAGAGGTGAGGCTGGCAGTTCAGTAGCTCCCAGTTTCCTCCTCTCTACTCTTTTTAAAAATGGGTGCAATGTTTCCCTTTTTCCTGTCA
The DNA here is from genome assembly GCF_014839835.1 of Dryobates pubescens. Classification (NCBI taxonomy): domain Eukaryota; kingdom Metazoa; phylum Chordata; class Aves; order Piciformes; family Picidae; genus Dryobates; species Dryobates pubescens. The sequence goes on from NC_071616.1 coordinate 36,396,259, forward strand.
CCAGGGACTCCACCTGACTGCCATGGCTTTTCAAAAATCACAGAAAGTGGCTTGACAACTTCACCCAGTTCCCTCAGGACTCAGATGCATAACATCAGGTCCCATGGCTGGGCTGTCAGCCATGCCACCTTCTTACAGAAACACCCCTTAATTCTGGTGTTTCCCTGTAAACTCCTGTAATTTTGGGAGCCCCTGGCTCATCTCTAAGATTTCAAATGTTCTGCAGTGTACTCAGCAACAGGCTGAGGGCTCTTGCTAGCACAAGATGCTATTTAACATTCTAAATTAGGTGTAAAAACATCAGCAGAACGTCATAAAGTACCCTGCATTACTTTTCTGGCAACTGGTCTACAAGCAAGAACAGTTTAATGACAGGGATAGGTTCAAAAGAAAACTGTTACCATAGGAGCTTAGAATTTTCTTGCCTTCGGTGGTATTCAGGCTGCCTTCCTCCTCTCCAATGCCTAAGAGGAGCAAATGGTATAAGAAAGAATTCTCAGGAGACCTATCTATAATTTCTAGCTGTACCACTGCCAAGTTCTTCTCTACAGTTGGTCTACACAAAACAGGTCAAGGTCCCTTTATTGCTCAGGATTAATTGAAAGAGCTCCAACCCAAATCAACAATAAGTTACAAAGGAAGCAGCTAAATTGTTTATTTCCCTAGAGGGAGAAACGCTCAGAGAGTCAAACCAAAGAAATTGCACAAGGAACTCACAGCCCACTCTGGTGAAACTCTGAAAACACAATAACTATCTCATGACCAAGAACACTGGGGTCAGCATTTCTTTCCAAAGCAGCAACGTTTTCAATGATCATAGACAGCCTATGTGAACAATCAAAACTTGAGGCATCATGAAGGAGTTAAGAAAAACAAGTGTCCTTTGCAGCTGAGAGCAGGAACAGAAGTATCAAAGAGCCAACAGTTTGAGATAAGAGCAGCCCAAAACATTCTTAAACTATGGAAAGTTCGATACACCTATTTAGCCATGGGATTTCCATTTAGGTACTTAAGAAAAAACATGCTATAAAACTTTATCACTGGACTAGAAGCCTCTATCCTGGTAAACACAGCTAAGCGGGGGAAAAGTCCCAAAAGAGAATTTAATCTAATCTCATAACTGCTGCTCTGTCCTATAAATCTTTGCACATTTCAACTGGCCAGGCCCTTACACCTATTTGAGTTTCCTAAGTAAAATAACTCTGTAAGTGTAAAGCCTCCTTAAAATTCAATGGTTCTCAAGAGCTCAATTTTCTGAGACTGTCTTGTATAAGTTTTAAAAGATAAAAGACATCAAATCACCAGATCAGATGATCACACTACTCTAAGGGACTAAATTACCTTTTCTGGAATGGTTCCTGATTTATCTGACATAGCATCTGACTGCCACAAAAAGCATCTTTATGGTCAGAGAGTTTTGTATGAAACCTTATCTGTTAAATAGGCCTTTCAAGTTTTGGACTCACCCATGCCCCTCAAATCTCACCTTGCCAGCTATTCACTTCTCTCCCCATGACTCAAGAGGCCAAGCTTTACAAAAATGGTGCAATTTGTGCGAGTTTTCCCTGTACCAAAATGGACAGTGACTGGTACTCTGTCACTGAACAAAAATGACTTTTAGTTTCTTAATTGAACTCCTTCACAGGAGCACATGCATCAGCTGCAGGCAGTGTCAGGATACACTGTTTGACCATTTGCCTGAGGAGAAATGCATTTGAAAGACCAAATGACATGGGGAATCTCCCTGCCTTTCGCACATGTTCTGCTTCTGCAGGTATTTATGGAATCCATTTGGGAGCCAAAAAGAGATAGAGAACAACTACCCTTCAGTGTTGTAAGGCTAAAGAAAGCACTCTTTCAGCAGAAAAGGTAAAGGACAGTCACAGCCACCTGAGGCCTCAGTCCAAAGATCCACAGGACAGGAAGTAAAAGATTTCAGGAGTGAATAGGAAACAAGCCTTATATTTCAAATGCAAAAAGCCCTTTCTGCCTAGAAGAGGGTCTTGGAGATATAAAACTAAAGTTCTGACAGCTTGTTGCCCACAAGAAAAGTGGCTGAACAGTGCATGGCTTAGGTGAATCCCCAGCCTCTTCTGTAATTAGGCAAGAAATCCAAATAACCTCAGTCACTCACTGGTGCTCTTATCTGTGAGCCAAATTCAATGAGAATGACTTTCCTGCTATCCTCCTCAGCTCTGGCTCATTGAAGTCACTTACCTGCACCTTCTGATATGGATTTCTTCTGACAGATTCAGAGGAATGATAAATGGCCCGACTTGACCGCTGGCCTGGATCCTGGCACACGAAACCTACGGACATCAGGAGCAACATGAGAACTTTGAGACAGGCAAGTCCTGAAATACAAACCTAGCATCCCTGTTAATAATCTCAGTCTATACTGATCTCCTTATCCCAGACAAGGACAATAAAGCATACTTTTCTTTTTTTCATATCTTACTTTATTTAATCCCAAACTGCACATGGCATTGCATATTTTTAATAAGACCAGGACTTGCTTCAAAAAAATCAAGTCTTGACATCATTAAGACTGATCACTGCATAGCAACATGGAAATAGTCTCCATTTCTTACATACCTGAGCAGGCCACTTGATGACAATTCTGCCTTGTTTAGTACTAGGGGTAAGCTGAGTCAAGCATCTAACCCAGGATGTACCAGTGATGCCTAAAAGGTGCTGTGCACTATATAATCATAGTATCAGTCAGGGTTGGAAGGGACTACAAGGATCATCTAGTTCCAACCCCCCTGCCATGGGCAGGGACACCCCACACTAGATCAGGCTGGCCAGAGCCTCATCCAGCCTGGGATAATCATGCAGCTTTCACAAAGGTGACTCCACTTCAAACACAGCCTAACCAGAAACCACACATTCAAGCTGAAAAAAATGCATGAATACTGATTATGAGGGCTAAACAGGTCACCTGCCAAAAAGCAGTTTCTTCAAATATGAAAACAGGAACCCTTAATACCACCTATGCATCACAAACAGCCAGATTCTTCTGGGGCTGAAATGTCTCCATATAACTTTCCAGCCCTAAGTACAGTTGCTTTTCTTAACTAGAGTCCTCCACTATACTCATCTAATAACATACAGCTCATAAACCTATCATCTTCTATTGGTTTTAAAAGAGAGAAAGATCAAAGGAACTTTTTGTTACACTCACCTACAAGAGTGAACATATCTGAGAGCATGCTAGCTTTGATCTTCAGGTCCAAAGGAGCATCACTACCCCAACATGCAACAGAGGACAAGAGAAATTATTTGTCTGGTGTTAAGTGAGAGGAATGTACCAATATCCCAGATATCTTCCAATATAATTTCTTTGTATTGGTCCTTAACATAGATATAATCAACATGGGAGCCAAACTAGGTGATTTTCACACCCACAGGTAAAGATTAAACAGCAAGAGATTAATTTGTCCCTGTTTATCTTTTTTCACAGCTTTAATGTACTGCAGCAATGTATAGCCTTGTTTCTAGCCAAGCAGAGCTAAAATGCTTTCTTTGAATGTGTCTATGCTACATTTCATGAAGTAGACAGAGGTTGCTGTTGTAGAATCATTAAAAACCACCATTACCCATGCTCCTTCCACAGCAAACCAGATGGGTTAGTTCTAATGGATGGGAACAAATTATTAGGGAAGGTAGAATAGACATGAGTTGATATGAAGGGGTCAGACAGCAGGGACAGAGAGAAAGCATCCACAATTTTAGCCAGTGGAATAATTAATAAATACAGGTCACATCAGATAGGCAAAATTTGATTCCTTGGCAGCAGATAAATCAGCCATGTTCTACAGCACAGTGATATAGACACTAAACAGCTTGAATAAAGAAAATGGCAAACACAGCAAAGCAGAGAAAAGGACAAAGATGTGAGCTGGAAGTAGTAGTAAAGTAGTAAAGGATGCAAACAATTCCATGTCTATGTGTATCAGCACCAACCACCAAACCAGGAAACTGAAGGCTATGGAAACATTCCAGTTGTATCTGAAAACAAAATGGGTACCCTGGAAAGCTATGGTTATGATGAAAAAAACTCTATGCAGGACAAAGAAGGGGGATGGAGGAGGGGGGGAAAGAAGATCTAGAGGAGAGCCAGATATGGCTATTCCAGGAACATGTAACTTAAAGCTTGTTTACACCACCACACTGAAATATTACTCACACTTCTAAAAAAGTGTGTGGTGCATCTGTACTCCTGTAAAATTAAACAGCAGTCCAGAAAGCACACATAGTTGGAGATCTACAAAAACAAATCCTCAAGTTTCATCAGAGCCTGAGGGTCAGCACAAGGGCCAGGACAACACTCATTCCTTATATTTTACCTAAAGAGAGTACTAAATGAAAAATGTTGAGCTCAAGCATACATCTACATACTCAAGTCAAGCATAAAGTCTAAAATCTGCTTGGACTGCAAAATGGTTAAGTTTCTACTTAGCCAAGCAGATTTAAACCCTACACAATAGCCTGGAGAGTTTCAGAATTTGTCTGTGATGGAAGATTATGAAGTGTTAACAATGATGATGGCCTGTGGAGGAGAAATAATTAAAGAAAATGGAATCCCAACTGAGTTGTTTCAAAACTTACTGCTGCAGTAAGTTTGTTTATGCAAAGGGAAAAGCAAAGGACTATTCTCTCTGTCAGTTAGCAATGGAACAAATCCTCCTCTGGCATCATGGAATTGTGCCCTCCTAAGACCATGAGTTTCAGGAACAATCACCTCTAGCAGCAGTTTCAGCCTCACATGAAACTGGGAATCACTTACCAGGCCAATGATGGGGATAGGTTCACTTCCAACAGCCAGGGCTTGAGTGTGTCATCAATAAGGACATCAAAACCATACAGCTCTGAAAATACAGCAGACACTGTAAGTCTTCCTCACTGCACCACTGTACCTAATGCCCAACATTATATGCAAATGAACTCATAGAGACTATGTCAATCATGTTACATTCAGTGAACTATAATAATAAACCAGGTTGGAAGAGACCTTCAAGATCATCGCGTCCAACCCCTCAACCAAAACTCTCCCAGGCTGAACAAATAACAATAAAATGTTCCACAAGTGGGAAATTTCACTGCCTCAGAATCAAGATTAAATATATTGGGGAAAAAAGAGGAAAGCAGAAGTTTGTCTTGGGAAAGCATTATACAGAAACATAAACTCTTTGCTGTCCACAAACTGCAGTCCATGCAGAACTCTACTACTTGTTTTCACACAGAATTGACATGAGCACAGCAAGTCCTATCTACTACTTCCACTGGATCATGGAAACAACAAAAGTTTGTTCTCTTTTCCCCCTTTTTAAATCCCTATGTTCATTATTCCAGTCAGCTATAGAAAAGCTTGCTTCTTTCAAGCATCAGCTGCTTTTCAAACACTCATTTATGTTCTCCTGCAATGCCCCCACAGGTGTACAAGTGTCCTCTCCTTAGCAGCTCCTTCTTTGCAGCTCCATTTTCACAGACGACCTCCGAGCACTTCATTTTACTGACACCTTGCCACTTTGCTGCAAACCACTATGGAAATACCCATCCTTAGTTTTTAAAATACTCATAGCATACTACATCTGCTGGATGAGTTCTGCACTACACAGTTCAGATTGAAGCCAGTTTCCTATTCCAAGACTGATTTTCCTATTTCACTCTTTATACATGTTCTCTGTAGTTTGGAAAGAGCTGCAAGAAGGATGCTACACAAAGCTGATGGTAAATCAGAAGTTGGCATTAAGCCAATTCCCTCTTCCAGTATTAAGAAATACAGTTCATGATCATCAGGGCAACTTCTGCACACTTTTCCCAAACACCACAGAACAGGCAGGGTATTAGGAGAGAAGGAGGATTTCTGTGGAATTAACCAGTTCTCCAGTGCCTGGAATGAAAGCAGGAAAATTTCTTTGCCATGCTGCTTCTCTTAAATTCTGGCCTTGGCCTTTTGTTGCCTGACATTGATGCTGGCTCCAGGGAGCTGGATTGCTTGACAAGATATTCCCATGCAGAGAGCTCTGTGAAAGCTCATGCAGCTTAGGGGGAAGATAATGAGCTAGGGGGGGTGGAACTTGGAAGGGGAGGAAATGGCAGCAGAGTATTGCCTGCTCACTTTTCTAGACTGTGTAGCCAGACATTGAATGAGAAGCAAAACAGCAGAGAGTTAAGGAGTTGGTTAACTGAAGCTGAATCTACATTTGGCTCCCTTGCTTCCCAGATGGGAAAAGCTGCAGTACAGGGAAAAGGAGGAGGTGGGGATTAAGTATAAACATTAGTAAAGTGTTTTGACCAGGAGAAACTTCTGATTATTTGAAAACATTATTTCAAAATCTAATCTTTGGTGATGCCCTGTGACTCTTAATGGCATAGCAAACACCAGTGCACAAGTAGCTCATGTCTGAAGCAGAAAAGCAATGCCTGGACCTGTGGCAGCTGCTGGCCTGCGACCACCCAGTCCCAGTCAGGAAGTAGATCATTTTGTTTTGACTAACTGCTGCTTCTTTTGCTGTTGGCCATCCCCTCCTTCTCCCCCTCAAAGGACCTTTGCTAGTATTTTGGCTCCTCTGACTTCATTCTACTCTCTCTTCCAAACCACTTGCTCTTTAAACCTCTCTCTTTCCCATCCAGTTATTCAATTTCTTGGTCCACTATTACAAATACATATGGGAAACCTCTTGACTTGAGCTAGCCCTGACCATGCTTCTCATGCTTTGCACTCCTTGCCCTTGCTTCTGCCTTGTTTATTAGGCCATTAAGCTCTTCAGGGTGGCCTGTTGAGTCTATTCCATTGTTAAACACAGATATCTAATGCCATCTGCAATGCCTTAAGGCCTCCTAGAAAGAGTCTACTACTACTCCATAATGTTCCAAGTACTACTCCATAATGTTCCAAGTCTAATGTATTCTGAGTCACATCTGCAACCCCTAGACAGATGTCTCTGATACCTCAGGTCATCAGGAGATATGCAGTATTCATGTTCTGGTTAAAGAATCCAGCTTCACCAGTTCCCCTGTTGGGCTTAGCACAAAGGGATTCTCAAATGTGCATGGGATACTAAGGCACAAACAGCAGAAAAATTACCTGTGGTTTTTCAAGCTAGCCTAGAAATATGTCCTTGGCCTTCTTACATATTTGGAACATGCACTACCTAGATTGAACACAGAAGCATCCTCTCTACTGTGAAACTCTAATCTGTAAAAATAAATACACAGGGAGCACACAGAGGCAGAGCAAGGAGCATAGCAAGACCAGAAGCATATCCTCTGCAATCACCAACAAGACTATCACTTTCCTCTGTAGAAAGAAAATAGAAGGACTGACAGCAAAACAAATGCCTCAGGCTGTGGCAAAGGCAGAATTATGACAACTCACCTTGCACCATTATTGTTGTTAATGAAATAATAGAAGAAATTAAGGCACCAAGTTTCCAAAGTGCTTTTCCTTACTCCTCTCATCTTTCTACTACAATCCATAAAAATCCCTTGCAGTTTGCTAAAGAGATTGGAATTATATCAAGAGGTACCAGCTGTTGCCAAGACACAGCAGGAATAGCCTGCCTCTCCCCTTCAACCCCCATAGAGAAGTTACTGCTGACCAAGCTTCCCTTCCTCCCAGGGGAAGAGCTAGCTTCAGTCTAAAGTCTAAGAGCAACACTTCAGTCAGATATTTTTTTTGCCAATATCATTACTTAAGACTAAGAGGAAGGCTAGAGACAGTCTCAAGCATTATGGTTCTGGTAAACTCCTATGTATTCCAAATTCATCTTATAACCCTGTCACAAACTGCACTGGCACTCCTTTTCAGAAAATATCCCCAGGGAGCTTGTTATTCTCTCCAAGCCTAGAAACTAAGTCACAAGTGATAGCCTGGTAGTGCAAATAATGTTTCCATGAACTTGCACAGAAAGAATAAACTCAATTCCTAGAGGGTCCCTATAATTCTGGTCATTGTTTTCAGCTTGTTCACTGGGGAAAAAGCAGCTTCACTCCAGAGTATATATTCTGCAGTTGAATGGAGGTTACCAAGGGACACAGATACACTGAATTAAAGCTGCATAGTACACAACTCTTCTGCTTGATCACCTCATTTTAAGCAGAAGCATACTTACAGACATTCCTAACACAAGGAACTACACCTGTGCCACTGAAATTCAGGCCTTCCCTTTTCCTTCTTACTTTTCCTGTTCTTTATCCTGCAGATCATGCTTATAGACAGACAGCATGTATCAAGGAGTTGCAGCTAGAAAAGTTAATTAAAAGTGCTACAATTTCATCCAAAGCAGCAACCAGTCAATGAATGGGAGAAAGCCTCCTAAAACTAGAGTGATGGAGGTACTACAGAGCACTTTGTAAATGAACCCCATGACCTTATTCATCAGTGAAGTCCACCACTTTATCTAGTGATGCTACACATTCCTATGGCCAATCTCTCTTTCTGTGAACTCTGGAGATACTCAAAACCCACCTGGGTGCATTCCTGTGTGACCTGCCCTGGGTGATCCTGCTCTGGCAGGGGGGTTGGACTGGATGAGTTTTTGAGGTCCCTTCCAACCCCTAACACTCCGATTCTGTGATCTCATTGCCTATAGACTGGCTGCCTTCGTATGTTCTCAGGAGGGAAAAAAAGATGTTGCAACAGATCTTACAACAGACTCATTGTGCTTAGGAATTACAACCTCCACCATGCTGTGAACTTGCAAACCAAAAGCATCCAAGCTGTAGCTTATAAGATGTTCTGAACTTCTTCATTCCTGTGGTGGGTGGTGGAGTCGCCATCCCTGGAGGTGTTCAAGAGGGGCCTGGACGTGGCACTTGGTGCCAGGGTTTAGTAGTCATGAGATCTTGGGTGACAGGTTGGACTTGATGATCTTTGAGGTCTTTTCCAACCTCTATGATTCTATGCTACAGTGCCTTCTTCCAACTCTGGCAGAGCACATCTTAACAGCTATGGGGACATGAAGAAATCCACATCTTGGGGCTATCAAAGAAGTCCCAAATCATTCCTGTTACTCTGCAAAGGGCCAGCATAAGAGTTTAGGCTTTGATAAGCAAAAGGCCACACTGCATCATCTCAAGCAACAGATTAGACACCTCTACTCTGGACACCAAAGACTTTGGGGAGAGTACTCATAATGTAGTCTTGGGTAGGAATTTGCCTTGCACTCCAAATCGTACAACATGACTCCCTTTTCCAGAGAACTTTATTTTAACACAGCAAAGTTTTATATCTCAGTGTTAGTAGAGGAAAAGACCCAAACATGAGGGTGCAGAATTATTCCACACATTGCTATCCTACCTTTAGGCAGCCAAATTAAGCTAATGTAGTATCAGCAGGGTCAAAAGAAAAGGCAATGACTCCATAGATACACAGGTACGTGAAGTGAAGGAGAAAGAGCATGTTGCCTGACCTCATTAGCCCAAATTCTTGTGATCTCAGCCTCCTAAACTCCAACAACCTTAGCCCCAAGCAAACCAGAAGAGAACAACTTAACATTCCTCACTTCCATGTTTTCATATATATGCTAAAGACTAATTTTATTACCATAACCAATGGCAGCAGAAAATGGAATGAAAAACAAGGGCTGATTCAGACTTCTGTAACACAAGTCTACTGACAAATTTACAATGCTAGTCACCTCTTTATGACCATTTTGGGGAGAGTTAATTCTTCCTAGGTCTGCCTCAGGGCCCTGAACTGGTGCTACCAATCTGAGAACAGCTTTCTAAAGAAGCCAGAAAGTTTCTGCAGCAATATGGATCTTGGCTATTTCAGATGAGCTCTAGGTGCAAAATCATCAACAACCAATTAGGTATTATTCAGAGCCATGAAGTGACAAGTAGGGAAAACAGTGCAGGGACAGACCCTTGCTCCTACAGGAGTATCACTAGAAGACTCATTTTACCCTTCAGGCTCAGCTGACAGTTTTGTCAAATTCTGAAGACAGTCACAACTCAGCACATTGGATCATCATCAGATGTGTCCTGAAAGACACAATACTTCTGAACCTGGCCATAGTCAGAGGACTCTAAGGACAACCTTCTTCAGATTCAAAATGGCAGCCTTAGATACTGGCTTTAAAGCAAACACTGACAGTAAGGGTATAAAATTAGACTGCATTAAGCTTTGCAAGAAAAATAAGTGTAAGGAACACTTGTTCTGCTTTTCCTTGACATGCCATGTATGAAACCAGAACAAGATACAGGATATGTGTATGGTATCTGTGTGCTTGACCCACATTTCTAAGCAGGGACTCACTTGGGCAAAAGACACCAGACAAAGAAGTATTTGTTATTTTCATTTTAGCAATAAGGTGACAATTGTTCTGGAGTCCCATTCCCTAGAACAGCATTAGAGAGGCTAGAGTAAAATACACATTTTGTTAGTCATTTTTTCCCAGAAGCTTCCCAAATGAGGCCTACCTCTGTACCTGAATCTCACATAAAGACTTTTTGAAGTCTGGGTTTACTTTCCAAATCATCAGTCTTTCTCATGGCACACATCCAGTTTCATTGTTCACAGCCCAGAACGAAAAAGAGATTCCCATGGCTCCAAGACTCTGCATACTGCCTTGAAATCTTCAGTCTCAGTTTTCTCCCTCATGTTATCAGCTATGAACTCAGCCATTCTGAACACTTCCAGTTAGAAAAAATGTCTTTTTTACAGTACAGTTAAATGTGGCACAACCAAAGAGCATCAGAACAAGACACAGAGGTGAAGAATGAGCCATACAGCATGACAAGGGCAGTTCAAATCCTTGGGACAAGGACCCAGGGACAACCACTTAATTGTGGGGGAAGGTGGCAGAAAGTACTGAGCTCTGGAAATGCCTCAGGCTCCCCAGGGAAGCAGTATGGCTCCTACTTAAGCTCTCTTTCCTGGGAAGCACTTAATTTATGTTTACACTGAAATAAATGGAACAAAACAGTTTATTTGTGGGGGAGTATCTAAGAGGGTGGTTATTGCAGCCCTGGGGAGGCAGCAGGAAGTGGGATAACCTCAAAGCCAGGCCCACCAAAAAGTACATGAGGAACATTAGTTTCCACACACAGGGCTCAAAGGAATCCAGAGACAACTGAGGGAGAAGCCACAACAGAAGCAGCTAAAAGGTTTTTGGTGTCTTCTTTTCTTTTTTAATCCATATTGTTGATATTTCTAAAGTAGCTGATAAACTGCTGCCTCATTAAACTATTATGTGTCTCCTAAATCCACACGTATGGCAAGGTTCTCCACCTTTGAACAAAGCCATAACAGCCAGTCAAGACAAGGTGGGGGCACAAAGGTAGCTATAGTTTGGCACTAAACAACACTAACTATGGCTCTTCCTTGATTCTTGACCATCTCATCACCTCCAAACATCCAGAGATGACAGCATTTGTCTCAGAGCTCTGAAACCTGCAGAACTGGCAATACCCACTTGCAATGCAAGGACCACACAAATGGATTTACCTGTCACAGCTAGTTTAAATATGTCTCAATACCTAAACACAGCATAGTTTAAACCAAGCTTGGTCACTGGTTTAAGCACTGACTGAGACTAATTCTAGACTCATTTCCCCCACCCAGAAACTCCATCTTCGTGTGTGTATCCATGTGAGCAAGGGGGACTAAAAGCAGGAGGAGGCCTCTTTAGGGAAGGTTGGGAAGCAGCCACTGGAAAGTGGGAGAAGGCACACTGTGGTACCAGCCGCTGCTTTCTGGACCTTATCCCAGTACTGGCTGCCAGCAAATTCTCAAATCCCTTTGCCAGCACTCAGCTCTGCATCCAGCTTCTGCCAGGAACAGGCTCTGCCGCCACCACGCGGTGCTCTCACGCAAGCGCAAGCCCCGAAGCACCTTGGCACCACTGTCATTCCAGGCTCTGCATTACATATGCAGTCCTCCCTATTCCTCAGATGCATGTAGGAGAGCAACCCAGAACTACATTGGGCTAGGGGGCTCGATAGAAAATGCTAAGTGCTCTACAGGGATGTGTAATCTTCTACAGCCATCCTTTTTCACTTGAACGTGTCCAGAGAAGGGCAACAAGGATGGGGAGAGGCCTTGAGCACAAGCCCTGAGGAGAGGCTGAGGGAGCTGGGATTGTTTAGCCTGGAGAAGAGAAGGATCAGGGGTGACCTCATTGCCCTCTACAACTACCTGAAAGGTGGTTGTAGACAGGAAGGGGTTGGTCTCTTCTCCCAGGCAACCAGCACCAGAACAAGGGGACACAGTCTCAAGCTGTGCCAGGGGAGGTTTAGACTCGAGGTGAGGAAAAAGTTCTTCACTGAGCGAGTCATTCGTCATTGGAATGGGCTGCCCAGGGAGGTGGTGGAGTCGTCGTCCCTGGAGGTGTTCAAGGGGAGATTGGATGTGGCACTTGGTGCCATGGTCTAGTCGTGAGGTCTGTCGGGACAGGTTGGACTTGATGATCCTTGGGGTCTCTTCCAACCTTAGTTATACTGTGATACTGTGATTAGCAAGGGCACTAGTGGGTCAGTAACTTCAACTTTGTAGCACTTCTTCAGTTCCCTTTCAGGTGCCTTTTCATCATCCCATTTTCTAGCATGGGATTCTGATGAAAGACACTGGCACATGAGCAACTGCAAGTCAACATCCCCTGCCCTCACAGAAGCCTATACTGTGGAAAAACAAACCAACCCACCCACAGTATCTGGCTTCCTTGCAATAAGGAACACACAGTACACATACTTCTCTGTACCCTCACAGAGTTGGAAATTGCAAACAGTATCCGGAGCAAATCAACAAAGAGGTTCCCAGTGCCTTACCAAAGCAGCTGCCACGATGTGAAAGAAAAGTTTTACAAGCTGTGGCAATGGTCAGCTCAGCAGAAACTACGGTCTTGATAATCAAGTCCTCCACGTTGGCCATCAGTGCTACAAGGAAGGGGAAAAAGAAACCAAAAAAGGAATTAATTAAAAAAAAAGGTAGATTGTGAGGTAGCATACAATAGCTTGAAAAGCATGAGAATATGCATATGAACAGAAACTTTTGTGACTCAAAGCACATGAGAGCCCATGGATGTCAAAGCAACGATGTTTGGAAACCCATGCGAGCATAAATCAATAGATACAGGCGTGAGCATCCCAGCACAACAACAGTCACGAATGAGAGTGGTGAAAGTGAGTAATGTGTACAGGGCAAGGAGGCAAAAACACGTGGCAAGCACAGCAGCACAAGTCAGCTGGAGTCCGATCACCACCCACTCTGAGAATCAGGAAGGACTAAGCAAGAGTGGGTTAGTGAGATAAGCCCTTAAACAGAGCCACTGAGAATCAGAAATTTTCACGTGTAACTTTCACAAGATAACTGTCCGTGATATTGCACCTTCCTCTAAAGCAGTTGGTTCCACACCATGATTCACAAATCATTTCCAAATGCTATGACTGGTGACAGCCCCTAGTCCTGCTGACCCATAGATAATCTGCAGTTTCAGCAAGGATGCTCTCTCCAGCTCCTGTATGAGCCTGTAAACAGAGCTCAGGAACAGGAATCCTAGCTGAGAGAGGGAGCAAGAGGCAAGAAAAGATGCACGTTAGATGGAGATCTGGATTCAACGCTGGGCTTGGGATGAGTCATGCAACAGAAAGAACATCACACTCAGTTTCTGTTCCCAAGCACAAGCAATAGAGAAGGGAGAGGAGGGGGGAATGAACAAACACTGGAGTCCTAGACTGAAATGTTAGTAGGGATGATAGGACAGCCTTCCCCACCCCTCAAAGGGAGCACAAGCAAACACACAAGACCTCCAGCAAACCCACACAGACATTTGGTAATCCCTGTCCCAAAGAACATTTAGTACAAACCACTTGACTAGAAAGGTCGGTTTAGGCCTAACATTGCTATTTCTCACGTTCAGATGACGACGTGCAGGGCCCTGAATAATTACACAGCAGCATGCAAGCAAATTCAGATGTGAACTTCTGTGCCAGAAGACAACTATGTGAAAGCAACACAGCATGAGAACGTGTAAGTGCACACCAACATCTCAGAGCACAAAATCTTGCCAGCCCAGGCAAGGACAGCACTTTCCAGTCAGCATTCTGCCTCCCTATGACCAGAACCAGATGCATCAGAGAAAGGTGCAAGAAGCCTTGTAATGGATAGTTGGAGAAACTGCTTGCATTACTTAGTAGTTTGCTTACTTTGCATGCTTTATAGGTGCACTTTAGGTTGGGGTGGAGTGTGAAAATTCATCAATAACTCTGTGCACACTGCTTACTGAAAACATACAGTGCATGTGCTTGGACAGCCATACACACCTATGACAGGAAAACATTCCACTTCTATCTGAAAGTCATATTCAAAACCCCTTCCTCCAACATCTAGGTGTTCCCTGGCAATATTTGCAATAGGGGCAGAGCTGCTATCAGTAGCGCTACTGATGCCTCAGTACCACAGGTAAATTTATCCCTTGAAGGATACGTGGATTCTGCTCTGCAGATGCATTTACTCCCAGCAGACCTGGCAAAGGTGTGGCAGAGGGAGCTATTTTACATGAAACACAGACTGGAATGAAAACACCCAGCAAAAACCTGAGCCATGGAAAGATGACACCACATCCAAGAGTCATTCAAACTGGCACAGTTCTCCAGAAGATGGTCACTCATCAGATTGAACAGGCCATGGGAGCAGTAGAGGGAGGGAAGCTTTTAGAAGGAATGGAATGACCTTAAGAAATGGGAAATGTAGGTAAAATATTAAGAAACATGCCCTAAGAAAGTTCCAGAATATTACTTGCAAAAGAAAAGGGGTAGGCCTCATCTCTGGGGATAGGACTCATCATTAGGGATAGAGAATAAATGCACAGCTCTAGTGAGTGAGCTGCAAGGAACAATGCTTCACTCCACCCTGCTCTGGTGCTAAATGGGACTTGCTGGGGTTCTTCCCTGACTTCTTACATTTCACACTATTGAGATGATTAAGATCCAACAAAGGAGTAAAAGAACAAGATCTGTACTGACCTGAGGTGTCTCTCCCCTCTTGTTTTAAGTACCTCAGCATTGCACTCATGCTCCACTTGTTTCCATAATCCTCTACATCGGGATCATCACAGCTAAAACAAACAAACAAACAAACAAATGAAAGAAGCAAAATGACAGCACTAGCCTCTATGGACCTGCATCAGCCTTAGACCAGCTTAGGTATACGGACACAACCTCTAGAGATGAAGTTACATTTTTCAGTCAAGTACCTGACATAATCTCCACTCTTCTTGTTGACACTGTAGTTGGTCAGATGCATGAATTGGTTTTTAAAGTTCTTGGAGGCCTGGTCATACCTCACTGTTGCAAACCTGCAAAGAGGAATAAAGATCCACAGCATATCTTGATCAAGTGACCTGCTGGCTAAATATCACTTATTACACAGACTGCTCAACAATAGCAGCTAGGCAGAGAACACAGCTAATGAAACTTCATTAAATGTAAACTTGCCTCATGAAAGATACATTTGATCCTCAAAGGCCATATCCAGGTGCATTTAGTTTCCTTTTGGGTGTCTTAGAGCAGGAAGCTCTATCTGTTCTCCTGGTAGTTTTCACAAGCTACTATGGTGCACATCATGCTAGGCATATTTTTCTCTCAACTGCATAGATTTGTGGTCCTCAGGCATTCTGACCAAACAGGCCCCTCAATTTCACAGCAGAACCTCCCACAAACAGGTAATATTCACTGGTGCTGGGAAATGCAGACATTCAGAGCAATCCTGCTACGTATACATAACAAAGCCAATATTTCCTGAAGTTTCATACAAGCACAGGTCACTTCTTGTGTACTCCAAGGATGACTTTGGAAAAGCCAAGAGCAGTGTGGTAGTTTTAGGCTGATACCTAGGAAATTTCCCACAGATTGAGTAGAAAAGGGATAGAAAGTAAATAAATTACCATTGGATGCAAAACAAAAATAATGATAAGGTCCAAATAATCCCATTGGTCCCACCACAAGAAGGAAGAGATTTCTACCACCACCACAGACTACAACTGCCAAACCTCTTTTTCAAGGGGCATCCAGGAAACCAGGTACAACCTAAGGGCAAAGCAATTTGTCCAACAAGCAGCATCTGCTCCAAGGTGTGGCCATGCTCAGAAATGGCACAGCCCTTCTGGATCTCAAAGATGTCATCTAGCTGCATACAGTGAAAGAGACTATAGGAAAGATCACAATCAGAGCAAGACACTGCTACAAGCTTATCTAGCCTTCCAATGAACCCTGTTACAGCCAAGACTATCACATTTAAATCAGTCTGTTTGTTATGGAAACAGTGGTAACCTCCTGATTAAGATGCATGACCTGTTCTGTAAACAAGTAGCCTCTCACCATACCCTCAGCCATACAGTACCATCAGAGATATTTGTATTGAAATAAATCAAGGATTTGGTCCAGTTGAAAAATGGATTTTTGGTTTGTAAGGTGTTTGAGGGATTTTGGGGTTGTATTGAGGAGGAGGCAGAAGAGTGCAAAAGGACAAAGGTAGACCAGCTTCCTGCTCCATCTACAAAGTTGCAGCTTGGTAAGATATCATCCCCCTCTCCTTCAGTGGCCACCCAGACTTAAGCCATGCATATTCTTTCTTTAGCTATCCACCTTCATTCTACCTGCACAATACTGTCATGAGAGTGTCTGTCCTGCACAGTGAGCCACCTAAACCAGCATTTTTTGCTAAGCTGTTTAGCAAGCCAGGTCATTTTGCTGCAGGGGTAGAGAAATGCTTGTGGTGACACAATACAATGGACACCAGGAGATCCTGAATAAGCATAAGAATAGAGTACAAAATTGCACTGAAGCAATGTAAGCAATCCTATCAAGAGCACACCTCTTTAAGAAAGACTTCAATGAATGCTACAGCAATGTAAACTTGGAGAGAAGAGGAGGAGCTTACTGAAACCAACTGCTAGTACAGTTGCTACCCCTCCATTTCAGTTTGCACTGGGCAGCTAGATGGAAACTGATCACATAACTGTGCAAGGAAAGGGTCAGGTCGATATGACAATGGGAGCAGTAGCCAGTGGAAGAGTGCAGGACTGTTTCTCTTGATTGCCATGCCAGTTTAATGTGTTTTAAACCAAATCTTGTGCAAAAGTTGCTTTCTAAAGGTGCAGTTACACAATCAGCCTTTGCCAGCCTAAGGATGCACTGCAGCTAAAAGCTCATCACCTGCTCAGTTGGACACTCCAGCCACTCAGTCTGCTCCACAAAATACACAGCCACAGGCAAATCAGATCACTTTGCAGATCTGATTGAGCAGCCAGTTGAGTAAATATGGAAAGATGCCAGCTTTCAATGAGACACAGGTACATCCTCTTCCAGACATAAAAGAGAGTGTTAAGATGCAGTCAGAAAGCGTGTGGTGCCTCCATGTTAGAAGCAGGCCACAAAACTTATGAAGAAACCCCAGCAAAATAAATAAAACCATGAAACATCAAGCAGAGGATAACACTATTTGTGGCAATGTTTGTCAGACAAGGACACACCACCGAGTTAAGTATCATGGTTTCAGTTGGAAGGGACCCACAATGATCATCCACTCCAGCTGCAACCGTTTGCTTGTTCTACATGTAATCCATTCCTGTTTCAATACATATCCCTTACCTTGTGTTTCACACTTGCTTGGGATGGCAGAGCCTTACTACCACTGAAATATCAGTTCCAATTACCTTCAGTACTCCACAGTTCTACAGCTTTTCATAATATACTTCACTAGCTGTATACTCCACTGTAGCTAAAAGGCTGCTCCTCCACTATGCTTGTTCTCTCCCAGGAAGACAAGAGTGGCATGCTACAGAATGTCTTGCTCAACAGGAATTCACACGTTATTTTAGGAGACACGAAGGCTACAGGAAGAGGCCTTGCAGCAAGAACTGAAAGTATGAAAACTTCAATGCTTGTAAAATCTTCCAGGAGTTAATCTGAGATTAGAATGAACTCTTGAGAAATCTTGCAGTCTCTGAGAGGATCATTTCTTTTTGGGGGCCCTTCTTGTTCTAATTTCTCTTCAGGGGCAGTCTCTGTTCCAGTCTCGTGCCAGGACTGCTCTTCTGCCAATGTCATTTGGGGGCTCCATTCTTTTTCCCATTTCATTCTGGGGGCCTCTTTCATCATTTCATTTTAGGGCCCCTCTCCAGAAGACTGATATATGACTGATCCCTATAGCTCTATCCCTAATAAATACAGCTTATTTTACAGGGAGTTGGGTGGAAGTGACCACAAAAAGAATCTACTCAGCAACATCAGCACTTCTTAAGTTCTACTCAATGTTCTTTTAAGGGATAAACAAAACAAAATCCAAAATGTTTTAAAACGAGGTCTGCATCTGAAAATATTGTACTGAGAGAGTACTTTGGCCAGGGCAAATCAGTCATTCAGTACCTCCAGCACAAACCAAGCAACAATAGCTGAAGGCTTCGATACTCACTTTTGGGTATATACCCTTCATATCCCCTTCAAAGGAAACTTTTTCTTCCTTCTTCCATATGGAAAGGGAAACAAAAGTTACACATGCTGGTTCCATAATCCCTTTCTTCTCTTGAAACTCCATTCTAGATCATGTCATGACAAGCCTAGCTACGTCAAGAGAAACCATGCCTAAGGAAGTATCTAATCAAACATCAGAACTGTATAATACCATCTGATCCTTTCAAAAAGCTTTTCATCTTATAGTTTCCTGATAGCACTCCTTTTCTGGTAGAGGTCACTAACTTTACTGAAAGTCAGGTTCCTCTTCTACTTGGAACATGCAAAGCACACCACCAGAGGGGAGTATTACATTTCAGACAGACTAATAAAAGGCAAAAAAAAAAAAATATTAAGAGAACAACCCAAAAGAGGTCACCTTGACTACACTTCAGAGACTACCTCCCTTCAGAAAGCAAACTCAAAACATTGGATTCATCACAGTGCACCACAAGCATTATGGAGGTCCTAAAGTGATTCCTTTGTTCTGCTGGCAGATTTCCCCTTAGATAGCTCCAGTAGCACCTTTGATTCTAAGGCCTGATCCTACCTTCCAGCTCTCTTCTACAAATTGCTTCCACTTCTAAGGAGTGTGGGTTGGTTTTTTTCTTAAGAATGAAAAAACAGCTTCCAGTCCCAATGATTAAAGCATTTCCATCTTCCCACACAGTTTTTTTCCACACAGCTTTAAATCAAAACATTACATATTGTGTGAAGCAACAAAAGGGTTTCTCCCGGTACAGTACTGAATTCATACTCTTGCATGGAAGGCAAAAAAAGCTAAATAGGAAGCCAGAATCCAGCAGCTCGAGGTTCCTTACCCCACACCAACTCAATTTGCAAATCCAGGGTAGGAGGGGGAAAAAAAAAAGCAAAACACCAACTCGCAAGAGACCACTAGCGCCATCTGGAGGCCACACGAAAGTTTTGCGACAACCTCTGCTCGCGCTTGGCTGTTACCACAGTATCACGGAGTGGTAGGGATTGGAAGGGACCTCTGGAGATCGTGTCGTGTAACCCCCCTGCCAAGACAGTTTCACCTACAGAAAGTCACCTCTCTTGACCTGCTTTGCCACACTCCTCTTGATACAGCTCAGGATGGCTTCTTGGCCACAAGGGAACACTGCTGACTCATAGTCATCTCCTGCTGCACACCAGGACTCCCAGGTCCTTTTCCTCAGAGCTGCTCTCCAACAAATCAGCCTTCAACCTGTACTGATACATGAAGTGTTCTTTCCCAGATGCAGGACTTCACACTGTCCAGGACATACTGGATGGCAGCACAGCCTTCTGGCACATCAGCCACTCCTCACAGTTTAGTACCATCAGCAAACTGGCTGAGGGTACACTCTATCCCTTCATCTAGATCATTGACATAGAATAGAGCTGGACCCAGTAGTGACCCCTGGGGGACACGACTAGCCACAGGCCTCCAACTAGACTCTGCCTCACTGACCACAACTCTGAACCCTATCCTTCAACCAGTTCCCAATCCATCTCACCACCCAATCATCCAATCCACACTTCTTAAGCTTAGCTGCGAGGATGCCATGAGAGACACTGCCAAAAGCCTTGATAAAGTTGAGGGAGACCATGTCCACTGCTCTCCTCTTGTTTATCCATCTAGTTATGCCACCATAAAAAGCTATCAGACTGGTCAAGCATGTCAATACAGATTCACCAATGGGAAGTCTACTCGTGATAAGCCTCTTTTCCCCAGCATGCTTTGAGATGGTGCCATGAACAAGCTGCTCCTGTTCCATCACCTCTCCAGGACAGAGGTGAGGCTGACTGGCCTACAGGTACCTGGCTCCTCCTTCTTGCCCTTTCTGAAGATTGGAGTGACCTCCAAGAAAAGCTTGCCAGCACTCGCTGCACAGCCAGCCACAGAAGAAGGGAAAGGTTTAAAGGAAATTAAAGACACTGGTTGCAACAAATGCCTATCTACCATGTGAAAGCATTCAACTACAAGTCTCTCTTCAAGCCTTTAGCCATAGTTGACACTAGAGCTGAAAGTGCTCCATGGCTAGATGAAGTTTAGTAACAGAACTAGAGTTACCCTCCAGAGTCAGTACTGTCCTTGGACCAGAGATAACATCCCATTATTCCATCTACACCAGCCCACAGCTGTACTGGCACAGCTGACTGTATCACACAGTATTACTGAGATACCCAGTGCTACAGTCTCCACATAATAGCTACCTCTCAACAGACAGCTGTAAGTTGGGATGCAATCTGAGGGAAATGGTAAACTGCTATTAGATGTGTTCTGAGGTGTGCTGCATGTATCTTCCACTTGCCACGTATGTGGACAGAACATGTTCCAGTCTTGATTAGAGTTTGAACAAATGGTGTGCTGCATATATGTTCCACTTGCCATGCACATGGACAGCACATGCTCCAGAGTTGATTAGAGTTTAAACAAATGGAATCAAAACACATGTAAGATCGCTAAGGATTTTAGGACACTGAAAAGTAATTTGCAAGTATTACTGTCACCTGAGATCTTACCGAGATAGAGAGTCTAGAATTGCTGAGCCTGATGCTTCTGGATGAACACTCAGAAAGAAAATTTATTTGTTAACAAAAGTATCCATTCAGGGCTGGTTGCAATACTGTTTCAAGCTCTAGAGGTAATATTCTCAACCTCAAAAGAACAACATCAGCCAGTCAGCCAGCCAGCATTCACGTTATGGAGCAGGGACACCAATTCACAAACTCCAAGAAATCAGAGCATTACTTTAAGAGACTTTTTACCTAAGATCTGCAATCTTGCTACCAATAACACCTTCTGGACCAATGAGACTATCATCTTCCAGAAAAGTATTTTCAGGCACAACAGGACACAGCAATTACTGACAACAGTAAGCAAACCACCTCATGCTTGCCCCTTACAGAGGTGGATTTTTCCAGAAGTAAACACTTTTGTCACACTCAGAAGATCTACCTTTAAGACACTAATGATGGCACAAATCTTGTTTTGGAGGCCTGCTATGGATAGCCCATTTTCAGAGCATCTTATCAATCCTAGGCCATTCAGAGTTGAGAACTTGCTTTCTTTACTACATGTGTAAAAAAGTCCATCCCCAAAGATCTATATAAAGAAAACCGACACACAGCATCACAAAGCACCAGACGCTTAAACTCTGCAGAGCTCGCTGTCTGGCACTTCCCTCACTTGCAGCTGTGTAAGGAATACAGAGGGAAGGCAAGACATCTCTGGATCACCATGTGCAGGTACACAGAGAAAGAAGACATCTCCCCTACCTGGCCAATCCCTCCTCGTAGAGATAGATGACAAGGGGATCATAGGATGTAACCAGAACGTAGAGGCGCACGTCGAACTTGAAATCTGGAACACAGGTGCCAAAAGTCAGTGACTGCAAATATCTTCTCAGACATCAGATCCAGCTGAACCACTTCAACAGACTGAGAGCAATACACCATTATCTGCTGCTTTCCCTGTTGGAAAGCTTCCAGATTAAGGAATTCTCTAGTTAGAATTTTTCTGGTACTAGCAAAAGATAGAGCACTCAATTATGCCACTAAACTCTGGCATAATTGCAGAGATCCTCAGGTGTGGGGCTGGGAGAAGAGAGAAAAGCAGCTCCTGAGCACACTCACCGTCTATGAGCAGGGGGTTGCTGATGTAACGAGAAACCAGGATGTTGTCTTTCAGGACAATCTGGTTTGGCTACAGAAGAACAGAGAATCCAAAACTGAAAAACCAGGAGGCTTAAAGAATAAGATGAGCAGATCAAACCTACCACATTATTTTCCAACCTTCCCCTCATAAAGCCACTCTGCACCAACAGCTGTGTTTGGGGAGGCAGGAAACAAAACCAAAATGAAAATACACCACCATCAGTCACAACACACTTAAGATAGGTTAGATTCTAATCAGAAGCCTGAGAACTGCCAAAAACACACTGCCCATTGAATCTGTCAGTTAAGTGCTCTTTAGAGGAGAATACAGATTTAACAGCCCCATGGCAATCATGTAAAACAGGCAGGCAAAAAACACATCTAAAAAGTGAATGTCATTCTTTCTGCTTCTCAAGTGTTTAATCAAACACATGGAGGAGAGGTTTAGAAGACACTGGATAGAGTATGTAACTAGAGGTGGTAAGGAATCCACAACTGACAAAAAAACCCTCTTCAACTTTATGAGTAGATCCTGGGCTGTTATTCAGCCTCCTGCCTACATGCTTACCTATCTCCTAAGGAGATTCAGTTCACAGCAGGGGCTACTGTACCAGGAAGATACTACCCTCATAGCTCAGAGCAGAAAGTTATGACAAATGTACATCACATATTCATGTGATCAAAACAGTTTCTTGCCTTCCACTTGCAAAAGAGCCAAGAGGACCCCACCATGCTGCCTTTATTCAAGCTTGCAGGTATTCAGCCACATCACCAGCATCACAAGCAGGAGGCCTAGGCCTACAGAGTGCACACACACAAGCATGAGGGAGCAACCTCAACTTCCCTCAGCACATCACACAGAAGCGACAACCTCTTGCACCTCTTGTGCAACCACACAAATTCAGGGTTTGTTGTTAGGGGGGTTGGTTGCTTTGTGGTGGTGTTTGGGATTTTGGGGGCAGGGGGATAGGGCTTTATTGGTTTGGGGTTTTCTTAATTGATTTTGTCTGTGTCTTGGTTTGGTTTTTAAAACACTTTTGTATTGAGATTAGAGAACACTCCCTTAATGGCATCACACTGAAGGAAACCATAGTCTTTAGGCCAAACTAGATGAAGTGTTTCTCAAACAGATAAGCACAAAGGGAGATTGCTCCCAGAAGGGTCTTTTCCCCAGTTCGTGGCCAACTGACAAAGAAGCCTGAGCTCGTTCCTCTCTTTCAAGCAAGGAAAAAGCTGAGTGTAGCTCTGGAAACACTTACCTCATACACTCAGCAAATCACTCCCCTCTTTTAAGGGAGGTGAGCCAAGCAAAGAACAGATGAGGCAGCATGACCCCCTTCTCCCCCCTTCAGTGCAGGAGAGGTTAAAGGTGCTTGAGTGAGTGAAAGCAAAATGACTCACCAGTCAGTTTGGCTGCTGAGAATATTTATTGGAATTCCCTCATGTGTTTGGCTCCTGCCCAGATGCATTTTTTACCTACAACAACCTAGCTCCCTGCAAAGCCCACAATGGGCAAAAGACACTATTACCAGCACACTGAATTCAAAGAATCATCCCCATTACACCTCAGTAAGGGCATGTTGGCATTTAGACAACACAGCTCTAAGATTGATACACATCCTACTGTGTCACATAAGGTTTCATTTTAACTGTTCTTTTCCAAGGGAAGAGGGAGACAAAGAGACTGAGGACTGTTTAGGTCACACAGGGAAACAACCAAGGAAAGTTCTGGGAATCTTCCCAAGGCCAGCCTACTGTCAGACACAAGGAGAGTATGAAGCAGCACAGCTTCCCAAACTGTCTCAGGAGCATGAACTTGCTCCTAATAAGCTAAGGCTTGAAAGTAGGCTGTACAACAATCACATGATACAAAGAAATAGATTGCTTTTGATTATGCAGCATTGACCCAGGCAGGCTTTGACAGCTGCACAGGACTGTCAAGCTGCTCACCAAAGTGTGGTTGAAACCCAGAGCAGAGCCAGTGGCTGGCATACTTTTGCAGACAATGAAGAGCAGTCCTTTTGCTGAGCACTTACATTGTTTATCAGGTAGACACCTCGACCTCTGGAAGAGGCCACAGGCTTCACTATCCATAGGCCTCTGTCCTTAGAATAGGTATCTGGTAAAAACAAAACAGCACAACTCTGAAACATCTTCCATTTTGCTTATTTACAAGGGAGCAAGAATCAAGAACATTGCCTACACTAAGGTTTAGAGAACTCCATGAGGAGATCAAAGTCTACTTTTTTGTTTGTTTGTTTAAATGTCCTTTTTTTGATGTTTTCACCCCTTGGGACTCACTGCAATTATTACATCCCCTCCCTGAAGCCCCTCCTGCTACTCCAATAGATTAATTTCTGGGTCCTATGCCTCCTTTAGGCACTTTTCTCTTCAGTACCCCCTGATAGCAGTCAAGGTTATTGTAAAGTTGATTATCAACACTATGCACAAAGAGCTGAAGCCTTAAGCCCACATCAGCTTCTTGAAACAGGCACAGAGCAGAAATTATAAAAAGAATCACGAGGGCCTTCTCTACCATCTTTCCAGCCTCCCCTAATTTTGTTGCCTTGACCACTGGCATAATCAATGGGCTAGATTATTAAAAGTAATTTCCTTACCCCCACCCAGTTATTTTGCTTCAGGTCTGAGCACCATCAGCCATTCACTTACTGCAGAAGTCCTGGTACTCTGTTGGGAGGATAAAGGTCTGAGGTAGGATATGGAATGTCTTGAATCCATGGGCCAGCTGCATACGACTGACGTTCTTGTATAGTCTGTCCTTTCGTGTCAGTTCATATGACCTGAAGTCCCCAAACAAGAGACTAGCTATTTTTTGCCCACATGGAAAACTAACAGACACATTACAGCAACCCTTCAGACACATTACAGCAACCCTTCATCCAAGCTACACAACCATCTGTAGACCTGCCAGATGTCTAACCCGTAATCTGTCACTACTCTTCAGTTCTACTCTCTCAGTCCTGTGGTCCCATATTAATATTCATCCTTGTTTGTAGCACCTCTTGCAATTCCCAAGGCAGGACTGAAACACAGCAAACAGTTACAATGGGGTTCAGAAGCTTTAGCAGGTGATATATGACTCTCTGTAACTAAGAGCCTAAAGTGCCAAATACTTATACCACCAAATAAAGAAAAACTTGAAACAAAATAAATTCCAGTATTGAGGCCACAGTGCTTCAACTCAAAGCCTGTTTAGAACAAAGCCAGCACATGGCACAGGCCCAGTGCATTGAGTTTTCAGTATCATGTATATTCTGGTTGCTCTTTTGTTTATGTTCAAATTTTTGCAAACCATCAGAAAGATGGTCAGCAAAACATGGTACCAAGGCACCAAGGCCTTACCTAGGGAAATGATTGACTTTCTGAATATCTGTAAGGGAACGCAGCAAGTAGGGCTTCAAGTGTGATCCTGTCCACATGAGATTATAATCACTGCTATTGGGGTGCACCTGAAAAGCAACACAAAAACATCACACATGAAAACAGAATGAATATAGAATACATAGAATACATAGAATAAACCAGGTTGGAAGAGACCTTCAAGATCATCGCGTCCAACCCATCAACCAATCCAACACCGCCCAAGCAACTAACCCACAGCACCAAGTACCCCGTCAAGTCTTCTCCTAAAAACCTCCAGTGATGGCGACTCCACCACCTCCCCAGGCAGCCCATTCCAATGTGCAATCACTCTTTCTGTAGAGAACTTTTTTCTAACATCCAGCCTGAACCTCCCCTGGCGCAGCCTGAGACTGTGTCCTCTTGTTCTGGTACTGCTTGCCTGGGAGAAGAGACCAACATCCGTCTGTCTACAACCTCCCTTCAGGTAGTTGTAGAGAGTAATAAGGTCACCCCTGAGTCTCCTCTTCTCCAGGCTAAGCAACCCCAGCTCCCTCAGCCTCTCCTCGTAGGGCTTATGTTCCAAACCCCTCACCAACTTTGTTGCTCTTCTCTGGACTCGTTCCAGCAAGTCAACATCCTTCCTAAACTGAGGGGCCCAGAACTGGACACAGTACTCGAGGTGCAGCCTAACCAGTGCAGTGTACAGGGGCAGAATGACCTCCCTGCTCCTGCTGGCCACACTGTTCCTGATGCAGGCCAGGATGCCATTGGCCCCATTGGAATGGACCAGGTTGGAAGAGACCTTCAAGATCATCGCATCCAACCCATCATCCAGCACCTTCTAATCAACTAAACCATGCAACCAAGGACCCCATCAAGTCTTCTCCTAAACACCTCCAATGATGGTGACTCCACCAGCTCCCCGGGCAGCACGTTCCAATGGGCAACCACTCTCTCTATGATGAATTTCTTCCTAATGAAAAGCACTACCACTTGTCCTAGAGACTGTGACCTTTTGTTTATGAGGCTAAAGCAATTCTAACTTAAGACAACCTCCTCTACCTGTCTCAAATATTAGGGCAACTCCAGCCAGACTCCTGTCCTACTGTACAGAAGTGCAGGGAAAGAGCCATGCCATATTTTTCTAAACAAACTTGTGGGTTTGTTCTTTTTGTAGCCTACTTAAACCCAACTTGTAAAGAATTTTCTATTGCTTCAAGAAATTTGGGAGACCAGTTCCTTAACTTGGTGTTACTGAGAAGAAAATCCACCACCCACACATCTTCTGGTGTATAGGACATTCATTAGAGCAAGACCATGTTAGAAGGTAAATGTGAAATGCTACGTCAATACATTCATGAGCTGGCAAAGGCTGAGGGATTAAATCCTTCAGCTCTCCCCAAGGGCGTGCGATGACGCCTTAAAAGCAAAAAAAGAACACATGACCCAACTCCAGCATCACTTCTTCCCTAATTTTGCAGGCTTAAGGCTAAAGGGTACTCCTTTGAGAGAGCAAAATCACAACATACTTCCTGCCTGACTTAGCAGAGTATGTAAAAAAAAAACCCACCACCTCATAGAATCACAGAATTGTCAGGGTTGGAAGGGACCTCAAGGATCATCTAGTTCCAAACCCCCCGCCATGGGCAGGGGCATCTTGCACTAGATCAGGTTGCCCAAAGCCACATCCAGCCTGGCCTTAAATTCCTCCACCTCCCTGGGCAACCGTTCCAGTGTTTCACCACCCTTACGGTGAAGAGCTTCTTCCTAACATCTAATCTAAATCTACCTTCCCCTAGCTTGGATCCATTCCCCCATATTCCTATCACTACCTGACACCCTAGAAAGTCCCTCACCAGCTTTCTTGTAGGCCCCCTTCAGATACTGGAAGGCTACAATAAAGTCTGCTCAGAGCCTTCTCTTCTCCAAACTGAACAACCCCAACTCTCTTAGTGCTAGTTCTAACCCTACAGAGTACATTAAAAAAACAAAACAAAAGACCAGCAAAACCCAAAACATAATCATCATTGTCATTGTTATCAATCATTACCACCACTTCCCAGCCCAGCACATAATTAGATCTGAAGATCCTTGCACTCACCTCATGGAACCCGTGGGCAGTCAGAATGCTTCGGACCAGGCGGCTGTCTGTCCGCACAATCTTGTAGGACAAGTGGTAGCGCTCTGTTAAGAGGGCAAGAGACACAGTATTAGACTCTGCAGCTACAAGAACAAACCAAAGTTGCCTGTGCTACCAAAGAAGACAGAAGAGCCTCACAGGACTCAGCACACTACAGCAGCAGTTAATCCATAGTGGAGCATTCACATAGCAGGCAAAGACTGGGTTTAAGTTCTTCACTACAGAGTAGCAAATTTGTATTCTGGTCATAGGTTCTGACATGGCCTCCAAGATCAATTTGCAAGCAGATAGTTTCAACTCAAAACACATCAGGGCCCAACAGAGGGACAATTATAGACATCTGTCACAACCCAAAGACACGAAAAACATTTGCCAGCTGATCAAGCCTTTTGGAACATCTCAGTGCTCAGAGACAATTGTAATTTCCTTCCTAATCTGTCCTCTTCCCCACCACAAAGAGAAGAGAACATCAACTATGAGATTTTCACCTCATGCCCTCAGGCAAAAAAATGGTATGAAGTTGTACTCACCTCCAATCAGGCGGAGGTAGCTGTCGTTGGTCAGAATGGCTTCAGCATGAAACACCAAGACAGGGATCCGCCTGCAACCTCCACCGGTCCACCTGATACATGGATGATCCCTGAAATGGCAACAGTCAGCATAAGCAACTGCTGAGCCTCATACACACAGCACTTACAATGAGGCCACAGCAATTCTCTGTACTTGCCCGTGCTTGCCCACCTGCCCTGCAGACAGGACGCAGGCAAACACGCTGTGGGGAAACAATGGAAAATTGATGAGGAGGCCTGCAAACATGCTCAAGTGACTTGCAGCTGGGGTGCACAAAAATACACTCTAGATGAGCACAGGATGTTAGGGGTTGGAGGGGAACTCCAGAGATCTTCAAGTGCAACTCCCCCTACCAGAGCAGGACCATAGAATCAAGCATAGGTCACATAGGAATGCATCCAGGTGGGTCTTGAAAGTCTCCAGAGAAGGAGACTCCACAGCCTCTCTGAGCAGCCTGCTCCAGTGCTCTGACCCTCACAGTGAAGAATTTCTTCCTCATGTTGAGGTGGAACTTTCTGTGCTGTAGTTAACATCCATTGCCCCTTGTCCTATCACAGGGCACAAGCGAGAAGAGACTGTCCCTTCCTCCTTGACACCCAGCCCTCAGATATTTATATACATTTATTAGATGCCCTCTCAATCTTGTCCTCTCCAGACTAATAAGCCCTAGGTCTCTCACAGCCTTTCTTCATAAGGCAATGCTCCAGTCCCTTAATACCATCCTAACTGTTCTCTATCCCTGCATGTGTGACAATCAGAACATCTGTGCTCAGATAGCATAGGTCTGACAGATTGAGGCACCCTATCAAACTTGTTTGAGATCCCTGCCCTGCTGCGGGAAAGCTCAAAGCACAAGGGTAAACTCTGTCTCCTCAAAACGAGGCACATACAGCAAGTTCAGCAATCCTCCAGCAAGGACCAAGCTCCACGGTGCCTGTGTCCCCACTTTTGTCTCTGCCTGGGTGATGCTCCAGGGAGACCCCAGTTGGCAAGGTAACAAAAACAAATTTACTCTTTGCATTTCAGCTGTGGTTTTGTGGTTGTGCTGACTCACACACACAGACTAGGCACCCTTGGTACACAGCTCTAAAGGGAATTTTCCAGATCATCCTCTTCTTGGGTTGATTTTGCCAGTCTAAGTCAGAGTTCTGTTTAATTTGTATTTATTTTACTGAGGGTAATTTGGGGGAAACCTCATGAATTTTCACAGCTGCAGTTCTCTGCATTTATAGCCTGAAAACAGGACCTATCATTCAGGATGAACCACAGCTGCTGGTATCCACACAACTAGGCCTTCCAACGCAGGTTCCAGTCTCCAGTTTAAGAACTGCGAATTAGTGCATGCTGTCTGATTGTAATCCTGGACTGTAAAGTGCACAAAAAGGCACTCATGCAGAGTCTGAGAGACAACAACAGGCTTGTCTTAGCTCAAAACAACAGGCAAACTTATGCTCTTCCTTTTTAATTTCAGTGGAATATAAGCCAGCATTCAGTGACAACGCCCCCAGCCAACCACTCAAGCTACAGGTTTCAAGGTAAAGGGATTGGTTCTGTCCAAAACAACAAAGCTACATGGGTAACTGTCATCTCCTCAGAGGAATTAAGGACATGGACAAACCAAAAATTAAGATCTTAGTATATAAAATGTTATATAAAACCCTAAGATCATAGAAAGAAAACCTGTCAACCCTTCCTAAGCAGATAAAACTCAGATTGCTTATTACTCACTACACAAGGAAATGGAACCATGAAAAAGTTAAGAGACTGAATGGTTGAAGAGACACATTTTTGTCTACACAGACAAGAAGAAATAGAAAGATTGACAGCTACACAGAAACATTGGTCTGTAGACTATGCTAGATCATTTTCTGCCAAATATTTGGAGAAACTACAGAAAACAAAACACTTCCCATACTTAGGGCACAGGAACAGAGATAAAAGGGCCACTTTCTGATGCTGGGGTAAGTAGCATCTCTTAAGCATAACCTTAGCCTTCTTAACCCTATTTATTTCCAGTATCACCCATATAAAATAACTTCACAGGACTCCCATGGGCTTCCACCACCAGTGAAGAAAAAAAAAAAATTAAAAATTAACTACTGAGGAGTAGTACTGAGCTGGAAGGGACCCAAGAAGCTTCCAGAATTTACAGTACAGG
Source organism: Dryobates pubescens (assembly GCF_014839835.1). Taxonomy (NCBI): domain Eukaryota; kingdom Metazoa; phylum Chordata; class Aves; order Piciformes; family Picidae; genus Dryobates; species Dryobates pubescens. The sequence continues at coordinate 36,426,594 of NC_071616.1, forward strand.
CTAGAGCCTTATATAAGTGGGAAATGAGCTGAGGCAACAGGAGGAGAGTTTATGTTAAGCCTGTCCTGAGGATTTGCAGTAGGACTCAATCCTCCAGGTGACATTCATTCTTAGCATGACCCTTGGTCACTTGATGCAGACACACTGTTACTTTGTAGGTGAAGGCAGTCCTTTCCATCTGTGAGTGTCTGGCAAGTCTGAGCCAGCTACTTAGTATGAAGCAATATTCCTTTAAATACTTTAAGTCACTGCAGTTTGCAACTGGGCACCTAGCAGCAAAAAGAATCCAAAAGAAAACAAACTGGAGTTGTTAAAGTAGGTATTAAAGTAGGTCCAGCTGAAACAGAAAAAGAACTCCATTTTGGGAAAAAAGTGAAGGAGCAACTCCTTCAGAAGCAAAGATAAAAGAAGCTAATAAACAAAGACAGAACAAGGACTCACTAGCAAGAAAAAGGAAATCTAGGAGCTGAGTGCTTACAAAACAGGTTTTTAAAAGGCTATAAAGCATTGCATATTATTTTACTGTACATTTCCATTCTCCACAGGAAAGTAAAACCATAAACATCACAAAGAATAAAGGACATGCATTTTCTTTGTTTGCTTAAATACCATCACTAAAATTCCCATTTTAGGAACATGACAGAAGAGAGCAATAAAATTACAGGCAGGGCAGCCAAGAAAAGAGCTCCACCTTCAACCCTGATGAATACAGTGGTCCTTGAGGCTACAAATGTAGTAGCCTGCCTATAGGCTTGGGGCCCAAACCATCTTCCACTTAATGGGTAGGAGGGTAAGGAATGCAACTGTCTTTTCAGATTAGTACAAATCCTGCAGGAAGCACAGAGATAAAAATGGTTAAGAGGGGTTTTCCTACTTACTTCAACCCATCTACATCATCTTCCTCCTCTGAGGATGAGCCAGTTTCTTCCAGATCTCGAGCCATCCCAACTGGCATTTCCTCTGGGAGTTTTCATACAGCAAAGTCTCAGCAGCCTCCCAGAGTTCTTCCTCCAGATTCAACGGATTTTTCAAAAGCAGTTACCTGCAACCAGGATTAAAAGCATAAATGCATAGCTAAGCAGGACAGTAAGTGACATGAGGTAACTTAACTCCCACCTCCTGTCAATACATATTTCTCACAGGACCATCACCAAGCTTGTTGCAGTCTGTAAATTATCTCATCGCCAGGAAAGCGTAGGAAGAACCATCACCTTCCAGCAGATTATCTCCTATCTGCTCGTGAGAGTCACTCAAGCACATACCACTGAAGGGTCCCTGCCCCGTCTCCGGCCGCAGGACCGTACCAGGCTTAGACAGGCCTGGCCCAGTGGGAAACGCCGCCTTCTCCCCGGCACCGAGGCTCCCCCCGCCTGGGCTCAGCGGGACACCGTAACACTTCCACAGGGCCGGGAACTGACCCCGCAGCCCGGCCGCGCCCAGGGCCCGGCCTACCTCGCGACGGCCCCGGGAGAGGCAAGAGCGCCAGAGGGGCCGCAACTACCACGCCGGAGCCGGCGACCAACTGCCCCTCACCCTGAGGCAGCAGCTCCCTCAGCTTCCCTTACCTGATCCGACATAGCCCCAACCGGCGGGGAGGGCAGAGGCAAGCGGGGATGGCTGCCAGGCAACCAGGGCCTCGCCCGCCGCTTCCTCGTTACTACAACAACCGGCGAGCGCTGGGCCCGCCCCCAGCGCGCAGGCGCAACAGGCAGGTGAGCGCCCGGCCGTTTTCCCGCCCACCCCTTCCACAGGGAGTGAAGCCTCCTCCTGAGCGCTGAAGGATTCGATTGGCGGGAGAGGCCTCACGTCAGCGTGGTACGTGGGAGGAGCGTCGCTCCTGCGACCAATGGGCGTGCGAGGCGGCGGCGTGCTCGGGGGTAGCAGAACGGGCCCCGGTGAGAGCGCGTCTGGGGACACACGACGCCGGGTGGTGGCTGCGGCCCGATCCTTACAGGCAGGTTTCGTGCCGGCCGACCGGTCGGCAGGGAAGATGAGCCGATTCCTCAACGTACTGCGCAGCTGGCTGGTGATGGTGTCAGTCATCGCCGCTGGGAACACCCTACAGAGCTTCCGCGACCACAGCTTCCTTTCGGAGAAGCTGTACACCGCCAGCCCCGGGCTCGGTAAGGGCCGCGCCGGCCACCCTGAGTCTTGGAGGTCGCCTTCCAGCCGTGGATGCTGGGATCTCCTCTGGGCACCGCCTCGAAGGCTGCGCTCAGGCCCGGGAGTCGCCTGCTGCCCCGGCGTGCGCCGCCCTGGCGGGGATGGGAGGGAGGCAGGCGAGGCTGTGCATGATGTCCATGTGCCCCCTCCCCTCCCCCCTACTTTCATTGCGCAGTGAACGGGCTCCAGGCTCGGACCTTCGGCGTCTGGACCTTGCTGTCCTCAGTGATCCGCTGTCTCTGCGCCATTGACATCCGCAACAGGACGTAAGTACAGGAGCACTGGAGAAACCCTTTGATTTGTTTGCTAGTCACAACCTGACCATCTAGCTTAGAGGGCAGCGTAGAGGAGGTGGGGAATCAAAAGCTCTTCCTGTACTTTTTACGGGGTTGAAAGCGTCCCCCTGTGGGATTTGTGTGTTAACTGCTGCTCCTTCATGCCTGAGCTCTCGGTTTCTTAGGTGAGGCAGAAATTGGTTACAAATTTCTGAGCTCCAGGTTGGAAAACATTTGATGGTGTTGCTGCTCTTGCAATTAGCAATTGCTAAGGCTGTGGTCTGACTGATTCTTCTTTTTCTATGATAGCTCAGCTGAAGGCTGTGGCAGGTTAAGAGTCCCTTTGCAGCAGTCTTAACCACTGAGGACAAGGGGCCTGAGATGCAGCCCGATGCTGAGGCAGGCTATTTCTCCCTGTGGCAACAGAAATATTTCTGGGAGGGATTTTCAAGCAGGGTGCCTCTGGGTCTGTCATGTGCGTTGGAGATTGATAGAACTCATTCTTTTGTGACCACCTCTCCCAGCCCTTCAGCAGAAGTTCCTGTTTGCTTGTCAGCATGTCATTGGGTTGCCAGTGATAGGGGGGCAGTCTGCTATCAGCCATCAAGACGGTTGTTTCATAGGATTTTTTGGACCTGCTGCCTTTCCACAACTGTGGCCTCTAGAGGGTAGCAGAGCACAGGTGGGAAGATGAGTTGTCAGTCCTGTCCCTCACCCAGTTCTCAGCTCATCCAGTTCTCACCCTCTTTTCATGTGCATACGTGCTTCTCATTTCACCAGTGTCCTATTCTTACTCTCCCCTCTTCACCTGCCTTCAGACTGAACAATTCCTGTGACTTTCAATGCACCATTAAACACATGGCCCCATTCTCCTCTCAGCTGCTGCCCGCTTTTGCACTGCACTAGAAAAGGGACCAAATGTCATCTGTGCTGCCACAGTTTGCCTCATTTCCACTCAGCCATGCTTGTACCCATACTATGGGCCACATGATAACCTGTTTCTTTCTGCCCTCCAACAGCCTCTATTACCTGACGCTCTTCACCTTCTTTCTGGCCCTTGTTCACTTCCTCTCCGAGGTCTTCGTTTACCGCACTGCAGCCTTGACAATTGGAGTTATGGCACCCCTCATGGTAGCAAGTAAGTAGAGCTCTGCAGCTTCCCCCCACAAACTCCTTGGAGCTATGACCCCCCAGAAAAATGCCCCATGGAGCTATGAGCTAAGGGCAGGGAGGACATAGTGGGGGGGGAGTGTCTCATCTCCTGTGCAGCATTCTCTGCACAACTTCTATCTCCATCACAGGTTTCTCTATCTTGGGAATGTTGATTGGGCTGCAGTACCTGGAGGTAGAAGCACTGTCACAAAACAAGAAGAAAAACTGAAAGCAAGGCCCTGTGTAGGTCAGCATTGTCTGGTTTTACTACCAGACTTCCATTAAATCTCAGCTGAACTTCTCCAGAACTTCAGTCCCACTGGTGGATCAATGTTGGACTCTTTCAATCATTCTTCATTACCAAGTGTTGATTCTTGTCCAAGCAATATTTCAACAGACTGATGTCAAAGACCAAGTCCCAGAGGACTTTGTGTAAGAGCTTGTGGAGAGGGGCAGTTTGGTGACTGCCTCCTTAGAGGAGAGCAGCCACTGTCCCGGGCATGCCCAGTGCACTAATTCCTAGTGTACTTGTCAGGAGGTGGTGTAGAGCTACCCAGGATCCACTGAACACTTTGGACCAGAGAGAGTACATGTGCTGCCCCTGGCACTACTGTGTAACTTGCATGTGTGTGTTCTTCAGGGGCCATTTCTAATAAATGACAGAAATGTGTGGAGCCCTATTGTCTTTTTGCTACACAGCAGCAGATAAATGAAATACAACCTCAGAGCAAGCAGCAGTCTCTACTGTGTGTTGCAGGATAAATCACCTCTCTTTACAGCAACCCCACCTTTCCCCATTTCCCACAGAATTCTAGGTCTGACTGCTCACGTCACACACACCTGCAGAAAGTTGTTGCAGTTCTAAGTGTCTGTGAGACACCTTTGCAGTGAGCTATAACTACAGAAAAGATGGAGAAAAGAGGAAAAGGTTGCTTAGACCTGCTTGCCAGGGTGGCAGTGTCCAGAAGGTAGGGAGGAGCCAGCAGGATCAGCCCTAGCTAGGAAGATGGTGCACGTGCAGAAGAAAGAATAACACTGAAGGGAAGAGAAGAGCATAACAGTACCAAGCAGAAAGATGATTTTTCCATTCTGCAAAACATTTCAGGCTATTAAAAGAGACAGAGGTAGATGTAGACTGTTTCAACATTTTAATAGGAATGTTTCCCATTTCATTGCACATTCACATTAAATGTACAACGCTCAGAACTTCTGAAAAGCCATTTGAGACACACACACCTGCCCCCTTGCTCAATCCCAAACTATCAAAGATAGAGCCTGAACTTTTTAATGCACCAAAAGACTATAGTTCCACAGAGGAAAAAAAAAAAGGTTTTGTCAAAAATGGTATGTCAGAGAGGGCTATTTTTACCTGTTCCACCTGGTTGTGGTTTTTGTCCCTCCCACAAAGTGCTACATGCATAACTGCATGAATTAAGCAATATAAGGACACTTGATGTCTCCACCACTGGAGGGAAGCTGGAAAGGAAGGAGAAGGGATACAGATCTACATTTGTGTTTAGAAAATAAATAGCAGCATAGAGAGGGGCAATGTCTACAAGACACAAATGCTATCAAGAGGGATTCCCCTGTTCTGTTATCAAGTGGGAAGCTTCCACGCTGGAGCAAATCTGGATTCTCATTGTACTTAAAACATCTCTGTGGCTGTGAAGAGCAACACAGTCTTGGCTGGTTATTTCAATTTAACACTTCATGAAGGTGTTCATGTAGTAGTGAAACATACAAAAGGCACTTTATGATTAATGAGGAAGAGAGTCCTCAGCCCAGAGAGCCTGTAGTTTGACTCCTGCTGCTAGTGTAGTGATAGGGTTAGGCTTGTGGCTTCAACACAAACTGCAGAACTAGTTCTTGTCTCCAGGCAGAAGGAGGCATACTGGTATCTCAATTACTCCTGAGGTATAGGAACATCAGGGCAAGCTCAGTAAATTCTGAACAGAGGTTTATCCACAAAGAGTGCTTCATCTGGGACAGACGTGTAATAAAACCAGGGATGCCAGTGGCAGATGCACTGCTTCACACTTGCTGGTGATGTTCTGAGGCCTCGACCATCACCTGTGCCGCAGAGCGCCATAGGCACCGATGCAGAGCAATCCCTCTTCCTGAGAACCAGCTGAAAGCTCTTCCAGGGCTGCTCACAGAGTTAGCACAGTCCAGCTTCTGCATTTCATGTCACAGAGCTTGCCTGTGAGAGGAGACGGCCACATGCAGGGTGCTACCCTCATGTTCAGCGCTAGCCCAGAAGTGTGCAGAGTAGGATGGGGGTGAGGAGTGGATTTTCCCATCTTTTCCTCCCAAGCAGCAAAGTCTCCAAAAGAGTGAGATGCAGAGGTATAACTGAAGAGAGCAACAATCTTCTTGTTTTGCTCTTTCACTCTCTCTGCAAACAGGTGACTGGACTCCTGTCCTGAGGCTGCCCCCCCTGCCATGGTGTGTGTGTAACAGGAGGACAGTGTGGTAGCAAAGAGGGGAATGAGGCAGGGTGCATTTCCCAGCTTTGCCACCCCTCCACTTTACAGCTTTGATTCCTCAAGAACTATGGGATCACCATGGGCTTCTGGCATCACTTTCTGCAAATTAGACAGAGAAAAACAATATGGTTATAATCCTGAGTTGCCAGACTCAAGCTTCAGAGGCCAGCTGGCCAGAAGCTGGCTAGTACACAGCTCCCTGCTAGTGTGCAGAAATCCCCCAAGAATCACCATCCTCAGAGACTGCACCTGCTTCCCTCCTCCAGATTCTTCTCTTTCCCAGACAAGAGGCAGTAGGGCAGCAGGGCAGAACAAGGGTCCTGCTTCCCTTAAATTACTTGCTGTAGTTCTCAGACCACAGTTAATTCATAGAAGCCACACAAGTCCAGGTATCAGCCCCACAGCCAGCTCACTTGGAGACATTTTACCAGTGAAGCTGCAGAGGCAGTGTCTGTACAAGCACCAGAGAGAGCCTGCATCCTCTGCACCCTCAGGAGGTTCAGCACAGCAACCAGCTGTGCTTAGTCTGGCACATCTGAAGGTCTCTGCAACTCCCAGACAGATGCTGGTTCTGCTTATCTTCAAGTGTTTTCATCCCCACCCCCTGTTCAGGGGTGGCACCCTCTGCCTCGCTTCTTCCCTGTCCCCAGCTTGAACTCATGGATGGGATAATTCCACAGAATGGCACAGATAATACCTTCTTCAAAGTTCATTACTGCTATCTTAAACAGCCATGAAGAAATAAGAGGCAACCTTCCCCACCCTGTAAATCCTATGAAAGAATGAATGTGATTCCTCAAACTCTTCTACAATTTCTTCCCTCAAGCTAGATGTAGTCACTCCCCAGAGGAAGGGCAACCAAGACTGCTGTCCAATTACCTCCCTAGCCTGGGCTGCATGAAACAGCCAAACTTTTGCAATTCCATCTCAGCCATATTGGGTAGAGCTTGATGAGCTCCTCTGCTGAGCCCTTCTGGGCTGTATTAGGATTAGACCTAAGACTTTTCCTTTCCCCAGGGGACTTCAGATACCTCTCCAAGTTCTGACTCTGCTTACAGTGAGACACCCCCATAATCTGAATACAGCATGCAGACTTGCAAGGGTAAATGTGGCATTTCCCACAGCCTGGGCTCTAAGCTAACTCAATATGGGTCAAGGCTGGTATCTGAGGCAGAAGTGAGAGGTACACAAGAAAGAGACTCACATCCTCATTGCAGTTGAAGAGAAGTCCAGGCAGCATGGAAGCAAGAGCTATGAAACAGTTTCATTGTGAGTAGCCTCCTACACAAATTGCAGGTGAAAAGGTTTTACAGAGGTCAGCAGCAATATCCCAAAGCAGAGGAGTGAGATCAGGAAAGCTTCAAAGACATGCCTGGAAGCACTACCAGGGAACTACTACCAGGAGGGGTTAGAGGGATGCATGAAATAGTGCCAGAGGTAGGAGTAAGAAGAAAACTACATTTAGGCTTGGGAAATCCCACCAGAAATCATCATGGAAGCATTCTGGCAACTCTGGACTCCTTTCTAGGGTCTGAACCCACTCACCTGCTGCAGAGCTACAGGACAGAGGTTTAGGAAATCAGCCAGCCTGCAGAGCTCTAGTGCCTTTGGAAAGGAACGCTGCTTCCACAGCTGAGACTCATAGCATTGTAAAAGGGCATGCAGACAGCCTGCCCGTGGCTTTGGCATAGAAGGCTGCTGGCCACACATTAAGCACAAGCAAGGAAGCAGGGAAGTTCAGGAGGCTGGGTATGGGGTACACCTCATTTCCACCTACCACCCAAAATTCCAATTATTTTTTTAAAATTATTACTGGCATTATTTCACTAGTGAGTATGCTGCAGCTTGTAAGAGACCCTAGGGAGCTACTGAGGGTGGATGCTTGCCCTAATGCTCTAAATCACACCGGCCACGAGAGGAAAAAGCAACATGCTTCTTGGTATTCCACTGAGGTCCATTATATGCATCTTTGCATCTAGGCAAGCATACAGCCAGCAAAAAGAGGTACTTGGCCCTGATCAAGTCCTGACTTATCCAGGATGCAGTCTGAAGACACAGCAGGACTTCAGTCCTGCTTTGAACAAATCCTCTGCTCCAGCTGTACACCTAGAGCAGGTCATTGGTCATCCACAATCATCCACTCCTCATTGCTCAGCCCTGTTGGCAGCATAACACTCCAGACAAATGTTTTTAATTTTATTGCAATTTAAAAAAATAGATAAAGTCTGAAAGCACTTCACTCCCTCCTCTCTGCTAGAAAGAATAGGTTCTTCACACACACACTGAAAAATTCAACTGATCTACCACTATGAAAGACTGGTACAGAGTAGTCTGAAGTGTCATGAACACACATCAAGCAAATTTGCAAGTTTCAAAGAGGCCCAGCAAATCCCAGGTGGAATGAGGAGTCAGTCCTGCCATTTTGGAATCCTGCATTTTCCTGTGGTAGCTGCTTGCTCAAAAACCCACACAGGCTTACAAGTATTTCCAAAGAAATGTTGCCTAAAGACATTTCTGAGCCAATTCACTCCTGAGTCAAAACAAAGTATGGAAGATTCAGCAAATTATTAAATTGCTCATTTCATAATGCAAAGAAACAATGCTGGAAACCAGGAGCAGGCTGTAGGCAGCAGAGGTGTGAGTGAGGATAATATGTATGCTCCATCAACTGACACTACTGTGAAACCTAAGGCACAATGTTGGAATGGCTTCAGATGCACTTACAGCAAAGGCAGCCCACAAGAGACTCATTATCATGTAAACTGGGCATTTGACCCAACTGTCCTGAGATACAGAAAGCTAGCCCTGCTGACCTCCTGGGAACTGAGGCAGACAGAAGTGGGAGGATTGTTGGAACCACCATTACAGCTTTATTAATAGAGGACAAGGTGCCCACAATGCCATTAAGCTAATTTGGTTCCCACCACAATTTCTACTAATTGCAACATCTGTTTAGTTATAATCATAAACAGAGAAGGGTGCTGATAGAAAACAAACTACTTGTGAACACAAGGCAGGTCCTGCAGGAAGAAAGGAAAACATCCAGCAGCGTGGACACAGCGGCCAAAAGCTCTGACAAGTAGCTGCTGACAGGCTGTGATTCCTGAGCAGTGTCAAGTCTGATAAACTCTTGTCACTGAAGCTATGGCTTTATATGACTCTTGTCACTGAAGCTATTGCTCTTCTCCCTGCAAGTCAACAGTCTGATTCTAGGCTTTCCATTTCATCACCAGAAGCCACTAGTAGCTGGAAATAGAAGATCTTTCCCTGAGAGGATCATCATGTGGCTTTTCCCCTGGTGTGTTCCTTAATACACTGGGAAATCAAGCTGTTCCTCCTTGACACTGAAGCCACTCAATAGCTGAACATCCACCTGAAGGTTTTGACAGCCTTTCTGGACTTCTGTGCCCTTCAGAATTGCCTCCCAAGGGACTCTTTCAACCAGGCTCCTATCCAGGCTAAATTCTGCCCTCCTGAAGTCCAAGGTGGCAGTTCTGCTGACTCCTCTCCTTACTTCTCCAAAAATAAACAACTCTGCCATTCCGTGATCACTATACCCAAGATGGTCTCCAGCCTTCACATCACCCAAGTCCTTCCTTGTCTGCAAACAACACATCTAGCAAGGCACCTTTCCTAGTTGGCTCACTCATCAGCTGTATCAGGAATTTATCTTCCACAGTCAAGGAACCTCCTAGAGTGTTTCCTCTCTGCTGTACTGTATTTCCAGCAGACATCTGGTAAGTTGAAATCCCCCACAAGAATAAGGGTTAGTGATTGTCAGACTTCCCCCAGCTGCTTAGAGAATATTTCATCTGCCTTTTCTTCCTGGCTGAATGGTCTGTAACAGACTCCCACCACGATAATTATCTTGTTGGCTTGATTCTCTTACCCATAAATACTCAATCCTATCATCACCATCATTAAGCTCTAAACAGTCAAAACAAACCTTAAAATGCAGGGCTATCCTACTGCCTCTCCTTTCTTGCCTATCCCTTCTGAAGAGTTTATAGCCATCCATTGAGGCATTCCAAGTTGTGTGAATCACCCCACCATGTCTCCTTGATGGTAGCTATATCACACTGCAGTACAATGGGCTCCAGCTCCTCCTGTTTATTGCCCATGCTGCCTGTATTGGTGTAGATGCACTTCAGTTGGACTACTGATCCTGCCACCTTGTGGGGGGAAGAAGCCCTAATTCCTACATAACCATTATCAGGTGGTTCTGTGCCTTCCAACACACCAATAACCTTTGTGTCTTTGCTGCCACGTGGATCTCCAGCCCCTACCTCTACTGAGGCTGGAGACCAAAGGACCTCACCAGCACACCATCCCTCAAATATTGGCATGCTGCCCCCAGGCTTATCTCTAGTCAGCTTGGTTTCATTCCCTTCCCTCTCCAAATCCAGTTTAGAACTCGTTCAATGAGCCTTGCTAACTCATGTGCAAAGACTCTTTTCCTTTTTGAGGCAGGGGTGTCCTGGCTCTTGCCAGAAGGCCTGGTGTCATGTAAAACAAAATTCTGCCAGTGACTCCAGGCTCAGAGACAGCTCTTGATATGATGCCTTTCCCTGTTTATTCCTTCATTATTCCCTGCAACTGGAAGAAAACTATTTGTGCTCCTGATCCCTTACCCAGTTGTCCCAAGACCCTGAAGTCTCTCTTGCTTTCCCCAGGACTTCTTGTTGCAACATCATCACTGCCTACCTGAAAAATCAATAATGGATAATAATCTGGGGGCTGTACCAGGGTAGGAAGCTTTCTTTTCACATCTTTAACCTGAACCCCAGGGAAGCAGCAGACTTCCCCAAGAAGTGGGTCTAGTCTTCAGAAGGGAATCTCCTCTGACAACAACTCATTTCTTTTTCTTTATGGCAGAGATTTTGATGCAGGGTGTATACAACAATAGATATGCCTGAGGCCTGAGCCCTGCCGTGTCCATTTTGCAAGTGGGATGTCAGTGGCAACACTGGCAATTGTACCAAGTAGGTCTGATAACAAAGGTGATGACAAAGACTTCAGCCATCAAAAGAGTACCAGTCAAGTAGGCTTGCCTACAGTAGACTTACCTAGGTCACACAGCTACAGCTTCTTAAATACTTAGTCCCAGATCAACACCATACAAATACCCTGCTAAAACTGCTACAGGCTGCAGCATGGAGACAACTTCAGAAGCACTCAGCCTGAAGTCCAATCTTTCCCTGCCCATGGGACCCTTCTTCACACTTATATCAAAGCATGACAGCTTCACCCTCCCCATAGCACACATTCTAGTTTTATCAGGATATTAAGGCTTTTTTTCCCAGCAGACTCGCTCTACTTTTGCCTGTTAGTTAGTCCTGTTGGCTGTGGCACTAAGTGATGCATTCACTTGATGAAGAGCTTGAAAAACAAAAGGTAGTGTGGTTAACTTGGTAGATCAGCCAGTCAGTGTGAAGCAGAAGACAGATAAAGCGTTACAACCTGAGCAACAGCTGAGAAGATGCCAAGTGCCATCAAGATTCACGTATCAGCAAGCACAGAGCTTTACAGTTTGCAGTCATTCTTACATTGAAAGGCACCAACCCAATGACTCTGTTATTGCTATGTTTTTAAACTTCCATCTTGAAGTCATCTGTGCACCCTGGCTTCTAGCAATGTCAACTCTTCTACAGGACTCCTGGTATCACTTTCCAGCAAGAATCTGGACTGTAAAATGCCAAGAGAAGAGTCTCCAAATGCCTGCATCTCCTCTCCCCAGTAGCTTACTGACAACTCAGTTCTCCCCTATTTCACATGAGTCTGGTGGGATCTTGTGGCCGTTTGACGCTGTGCCTTTAAGGAAGGGGCACACTGGCTAAATGTTTATAAAATATTTTGGTATTCTAAATGAATTTCATTGGTAGGATTGTGGGAGGTCAGATTGGACCCGGGGGAGCTGGGAACTTTCTCTCAGTCTTCCTTCCTTCGCTGTCCCTTTTGGCTGGATCTGCTTCTGGGCTTCTTGCCAACTAAGATAAGAACTAACTCCCTGTGCATAGGCCTCTGTCTGTTGTGCTAACTCCCTTTTCATCTCTTCTTCTACCTCTTTTGGGGGAGAGGGGAGGTAGGGGGGTGAAGAGGGCACAGGGGGAAGCCCCCTCTGTGGGGGGTCTGGTTTCTGGTTGAGTTTATTTGCTGTATATCCCTGTATATATTGTAAAATACCTGTATTTGTTGTGTTATATATAATCTGTTTCCTTGTAAAATATACTCTCATTTCTCCGACTGGGTTTAGCCGTGGTCTCTTTCTCAGTGGGGGAGGGAAAGCAGAGCCTTTCCTTTCAAACCACCACAGATCTCAACTCTGTTCTTGAAAGCTGTTTTGTCTTTCTCTTAGGGGCAGGTGGGTACCCCTAGAAGGCCAGAAAGATTCTTGGTACTCTATGGCCATTGGTGCCAAGCTACAGGTGCCACTGGCTTGGTGCCTGTGCAGCCCATGAGCATTCAGAGAAGCCGATAGTGTGATTCTCCTACCTTTGTGTGTGAGCTAGTGAGCAGGAATGGGAATTCAAGGGGTTAGGGTTACAAGCTACAGTCCCATAATCCATGATCTGATTGCTGCCTTGGAGTCTCTGTAACAACAGGCACAAGTCAAATCTCAAAAAGATAGGAGCAAGTTGGGAAGAAAATGGCAGGGAGGGGAAATAAAAAAGGAAGAACAGGCAAAGGCAGAAACAAGTAAAATGAACCAAGCATGGGGAAGGCAGCTGTACCATGTAGGAAAGCTCCAGCACTTGACACCATCAGAGGTCTCCAGAAAGGCAGTGCACGATGCCCAAGCCCAGCTGGCTACTGCCCTGACTGAGACATCCATGTTAGCAAAGACCATCAGGTTCAGCCCACATTCAGTTGGTCAAGCACCTGGGGTTGTGTGTGAAACCTGAGTACTCAAGTGAGCTCAGCCATGTGGAGGCCACTTTTGGGAGTGTAGTGGGGTGTTCATCATAAGTTCTCACAGCATGACTCCTCAGGGGGAAGGAGCTGCCAGCGAGGTTTTTGACTGGTTCAGAGCTGTTACCTCACACACATCTCTCTGGTTCTTACAGCAGTCAGTTCTGCAGGCTTTTAGGATTAGATAAGTTACACATGTACCACCTTTACTCTGATCTCAATGTCTTCCCCACTCCAGCAGCAAGCTCTTGCAATGGTATTTATATTAAAAAGATTTGTAGTAAAAAAGGCTTAAGCAAAAGTGTACAATTCACCACAGAAGTGTCTGAAAAAGGTGAAAGACCTTACTACTACTGCTACTAAGCCTCATGTTCACTGCCAAAGGACCTTAATATTTCCTGGGCCTTCCACATGCATTATGAATTAACCCTTGGTGCCACCACCACCTCTCTTTATAACTCTGCTGCCTCAGGTCTTGCTGAGGATAGTTTGGTCTTGCAATTCATCTTCTGCCTTTGACATCAGCACTATTCATCAAGGCATACAAGCAGTCTGGTGTAGCTCAAAACAGGCCGGTCTTTATCCCAACTCAACTTAGCTAAACATGTTCCCATGAGCCCCATTCACAGCAGGATTCTGGAACAGCAGTTTTCTTCTAGCTTGCTCCCACAGACCATGATGCTCACCACTGCAAAGATCAGACAAAGTTTTAAGCAGAAATTATTTTTAACTTATGACAAGGTGGGAGGCCTTTACCTGAACTAGATAACTTATAAAGGCTTTTTCCTGCCCACCAAGTCTAGAACTGCATGCACAATAACCACTCAGGGCATCATCAGTTCCCTTTACTTATCCTACCCTCTACATTTGTGTTTAGATAGTTGAGTCAAAATAAAAAAGTATATAATTTGTACTATACTGCTGGAGCAGAGCTGCTTCTTGGACCTTCTGGTCTTTCTCCAGATCAGACTGGTTAGATTATTTGGAGGATAGCAGCACTATCTCCCAAAAAGAGCTGACTCAAGCCAGCAGAGAGAACTGAGCTTATGCACTTTCCTAGTCATGGTCACTGATGGCTTCATGACTGTTAAGTGGACATCTCTGCTAACATCATAGAAGAGGAGCCTGCAGCAACAAGGAAAAGAGTCTCAAACAGCCACCAGTCTCCTCCCTTTCCCTGCAGGCAGAGCTTCAGCAGACACCCTCTCACACATACAAACATATGCATTCATTGTACAGCATGCCACAGGGACATCATAACCCAAGCACTGGTGCACACATGTGAACCAACATCTTTGTCTGCAGCACTGCACAAAGTGTGGGGAGCCAGGCTGCCCAAGCCCTCATTAGGGATTTGCCACCCAGCTTCCTCCAGTCCCACACACTGAACCCCCACCTGGCAGCTGAGAACAGGGAATGAGGAACAACCTGCCTTCCTAGGGGCCTGGAGTAATTGCTACAAGGGCATAAACAAGGGCATAGCACTGGAGGTCTCGGTGCATTGCCAGGGGAGAGCAGCAAACACAGCGCTGCCTCACACTTGAGCCTGGCCAGTAAGAAGATGTGTGAAACCCTGCAGATTCCCAAAGGACCAGAGCCTAAGGATTCTGTGTGACATTAACAGCAGAGAAACAGAGGCCCCAGTGGCTGGCAGACCTGGGATCACAACCACCTTGTCTGAAAATGCCAACAAGGAGCTTCACCACAGGGTGGGCAAGAAATGGTAGGATAAGAGAAGTGAATTGAAGCTGCAATCATAACTCAGAAAGGACAAGCCCCATTCCCAGAAAGGAGAGAGGCTGGGTGTTGTCCTGAGCTAAGAGCAGAAGCACAGCAGGGATTGAAGGGAGGTTTACTCACTGTCTCTTGATTATCCAGATTGGCCTGCTGTCTTCGGAGATCAGCCTTTATGAATGCTGCAAAAGAGGGAGGAAAGAAAGAGATGAAGGCTGCACAGAGCCCAAATCAATCTCCTCAGGATTCAAAGGGGCAGCAGAGGCCCCAGAGGAGATAGGAACACATTACAGTAAGCAAGGGAAACCACTCTCCTGGAAGAGACAACACTTCTGAAACAGACAGGATAGAGACTCCTTACTGCAGCATGTAGAAGGTGCATCTTTCAAACCCCAGCCAGCAGCCAGGGCAAGAAGCCTTGGATCTTCTTTGTAACAGAACAGATGCTTAAAGAAGCACAGCAGCACTGCTCTGGGACTGTGCTGTGGGCCCTGTCCTCTCCTTCAAGCACCACTGCACGCAAAAGCCCTTCAGTTCATGTATCAAGCCCAGGGGGAAGAGTCACAGCAGAGGAGCACTGAAAAATGTAATTACCTGTCATAATGGTCCCCAGGAACAGAAAGGCACAAAGAAAGAGGTTTCCTGCCTTCGTCCCAAAGTGATCCATGATTTGGCCTTGGCTGATGGTGAAGGCAATACCAAAAATCTACAAACAAACAAAGGCAGTATCAAGCTGTGCTGTTAACACAAAGCAGTGTGGGCAGCTTCCCAGCTTTATCAAGGTATCAGAGCATACAGACCAGCCAAGGCTAAAGCTTTGTTATAGAATACATAGAATACATAGAATAAACCAGGTTGGAAGAGACCTTCAAGATCATCGCGTCCAACCCATCAACCAATCCAACACTGCCCAAGCAACTAACCCACGGCACCAAGCACCCCAGCAAGTCTTCTCCTAAAAACCTCCAGTGATGGCGACTCCACCACCTCCCCAGGCAGCCCATTCCAATGTGCAATCACTCTTTCTGTAGAGAACTTTTTTCTAACATCCAGCCTGAACCTCCCCTGGCGCAGCCTGAGACTGTGTCCTCTTGTTCTGGTACTGCTTGCCTGGGAGAAGAGACCAACATCCGTCTGTCTACAACCTCCCTTCAGGTAGTTGTAGAGAGTAATAAGGTCACCCCTGAGTCTCCTCTTCTCCAGGCTAAGCAACCCCAGCTCCCTCAGCCTCTCCTCGTAGGGCTTATGTTCCAAACCCCTCACCAACTTTGTTGCTCTTCTCTGGGCTCGTTCCAGCAAGTCAACATCCTTCCTAAACTGAGGGGCCCAGAACTGGACACAGCACTCGAGGTGCGGCCTAACCAGTGCAGTGTACAGGGGCAGAATGACCTCCCTGCTCCTGCTGGCCACACTGTTCCTGATGCAGGCCAGGATGCCATTGGCCCTCTTAGCTGCCTGGGCACACTGCAGGCTCATGTTCAGTCTACCGTCGACCAGCACCCCCAGGTCCCTCTCAGCCTGACTGCTCTCCAGCCACTCTGACCCCAGCCTGTAGCTCTGCATGGGGTTGCTGTGGCCAATGTGCAGAACCCGGCACTTGGATGTGTTAAATCTCATGCCTTTGGACTCTGCCCATCTGCCCAGCCTGTCGAGGTCCCTCTGCAGAGCCTCTCTACCCTCCAGCAGATCAACTCCTGCCCCCAGCTTGGTGTCGTCAGCAAATTTACTGATGATGGACTCGATGCCCTCGTCCAGATCATCCATAAAGATGTTAAAGAGCATGGGGCCCAGTACTGATCCCTGGGGCACACCACTGGTGACTGGCTGCCAGCTGGATGTGGCACCATTCACCACCACTCTCTGGGCTCGGCCCTCCAGCCAGTTCCTAACCCATCACAGTGTGCTCCCATCCAAGCCATGGGCTGACAGCTTGGCCAGGAGTTTGCTATGGGGAACGGTGTCAAAGGCCTTGCTGAGGTCCAGGTAGACTACATCCACAGGCCTCCCCACATCCACCAGGCGGGTCACCTGATCATAGAAGGAGATCAGGTAGGTCAGGCAGGACCACATCCAGAGACAGATCCTTAGAATCACAGCATTATTAAGGTAGGAAAACACCTTTAAGATCATCAAGTGCAGCTGTGACACAGCTACCATGACCAGTAAACTACATCCTGAAGCTCCATACCTACAGCTACTTGAACACATCGAGGGATGGCGACTCCACCACCTCCCTGGGAAGCCTGTCCCAATGCCTCCCCACTCTCTCAGGAAGTTTTTCCTATCGTCCAATCTAAACCTCCCCTGGCACAACTTAAGCCCATTTCCTTTCACCCTATGGCTAGTTATTTGGAAGAAGAGACCAACACCAGCCTCACTGCAACCTCCTTTCAGGTAGTTGTAGAGAGCAGTAAGACCTCCCCTTAGCCTTCTCTTCTCCAGGCTAAACAACCCCAGCTCCCTCAGCCACTCCTCATATGACACCCTCCAAACCCTTCAGCAGTCTCATTCTCTTCTCTGGATATGCTCCAGGACCTCAATGTCTTTTTTGTACTGTTGTGCTCAGAACTGAACACAGTACTCAAGCTGTGGCCTCACCAGGGCCAAGTACAGGAGCACAATCACTTCCCTACTGCTGCTGGACACACAGCTTTTGATACAGACCAAGATGCCATTGGCCTTCTTGGCCACCTGGCCACACTGCTGACCTATGTTCAGCCAGCTGTCCACCAGCACTCCCAGATCCTTTTCCACTGGGCTGCCCCAAGCCTGCAGTGTTGCTTGGGGTTGTTGTGACCAAAGTGCAGGAGCCAGCACTTGGTCTTGTTACATCTCATTCCTCTGACCTCAGCACATCAATTTAACCTGTCCAGATCTCTCCACAGAGCCTTCCTGCCCTCAAGCAGTTCAAGGTTCCTGCTCAATTTAGTGTCACCTGCAAACTTGCTGATGGTGCCCTTGATCCACTCATCCAAATCACTGATAAAGATACTGAACAGAACTGGCCCCAGTAGTGAGTCCTGCAGGACACCACTTGTGACCAGCTGCCAGCTGGATTTAACTCCATTTATCACAACTCTTTGGGCCCAGCCATCCAGCCAGCTTTTAATCCAGCAAAGAGTCCACCTGTCTAAGCCATAGGCTGCAAGTTTCTCAAGGAGAATGCTGTGGGATCCTTGCAGCAGGTGGGAAGGCAGGTGACCCTTAAGGCTGGAATCTCATCTCTCCCTGGAGAATAGCCAGGTGTTGGGCCTTTAGGAGCAATGTTGGAAAAGGCAAGGATGACTTGCATCCCAGTGGATTTTCCTGAGCAGAAACAGAATGGATGCCACTAGATAAATGCCATGAGAAACACCATCCAAAAAGCCAGGCCCTGGAGTGCTTAGATGTGCAGTATGTTACAATAAACATGGACAAGAGGCTGGGAAGTACAATTTAATCTCTCTACCTATAAGGAGGCAAGCAAAGGGGAAACAGCAGACCTACCTGTGCTGAGACATTAAGGAGCCCTGATGATGTCCCTTCTGATTCTGGGTATGTCAACTCTGCAGCAAATTCAAAGCCCAGGGGAAGGTAACCTGTCATGAAAAACCTGTAAAGAAACACACAGAAAGGAAGACTCAGCCAGAGGGAAGACTGAAGAGGCACAGTGTGACATACATCCCCTTTGGGATGCTTCACAAGCTGCACAGGATGTTTGCCCTAGCATTGACATAGAGTCCAAGCAGCTGTTTGACACTCCCACCATGGCACAGGGCTTCCTTCTACCCAAAATTACCTTTGCCTAGAGCCTCAAGGCACAGAGCCAGGCCAGCAAGGAGCTGCTACAAGGATGAGGCATTAAAAGCATCATCTCCTACAAGTAACTCTAAAGTGCATCATTCCCAGTATGGTCAAATGGCTACCCAGGCCCCACATGGTTTTCATTCCTGCCCATTGGTCATCATTGCAGCTGTGGACCCCTCCCTTTCCAGATGCTGTCACTTGATTAACAGGAACATTTAAGGCAGCTGCAGCTAAGCAGGGCCACACTGATGTCCCTGACTCAAGTGAAACACATACAAGAGAGAGATGGAAAGAGGAGGTCATTTTGTCTTTAAATCATGCAGTAGCCACACAAAGGCTACTGCTCTCCCCAATCCCTCCTGAGCCATGAGCTCTGCCTCCCTGCTCAACCCCTGCCAGCTCACATGTAGAGGAAAGCAGCCTGCACATGAACTTACCCCAGCATGCCTGCAGTCACAAAAACCACCCAGAGGCGGCCTAGGCTCAGGGTGAAGGTGTAGACTAGCATTCCACCCAGAGACATGACATAGACAGCTAGTGTTGTCTGTCTGCAAGGAAAAGGAGAGTCAGAGAGTCACTTCATCCAGTCCTCCTTGGTGCCCACAGATCTTGGTACAGTTTGCAACACATGGTTAAAAAAAATAAATAAATACACATTTATAAGTTGCACAGCTTTCTGACACTTACCACAGAACTGGGCTGACAGAGAAGATGGAAGGCCTGCACACACAGCAGAGCAGAAGAAAGAAAAGGACCTAGGGGTTTTCACATCCCTACCTCGTGACTGCAGGCACCACAAGAAGAGACTGGATGGGGCACTTGGTGCCATGGTTTAGTTGATTAGATAGTGTTGGGGATAGGTTGGACTCGATGATCTTGAAGGTCTTTTCCAACCTGGTTAATTCTATTCTATTCTATTCTATATCTATAAGGAGGTACCTATGAGGCAGCCAAGAAACTCATATCCTGCCATGGTCCTGTACAGTACTACATGGCTCTTGACAGGGAGAACAAGATCCAAACCCTCTGTACTATAACCAGTTGGACACACTTATAAGCAGGACCTGAGGGGACTGAGTATTCCCAGACAAGAAAGCCAAGGGAAGAAGTGACAACACTGATACACTGTTATAGGACTGTATTCTTCAGTGCTATCCAAAACACCTTTCATTGTTGCTCCTTTCTGTGTTTAAACTGCCTACTATACTTGAAGAGGTGAGACACAAGCCAGATGGCCCTCACAGTCTCACCCTTAAGCCACAGGATCATTTAGCAGGGCTAGTGCTAGTTCCATGGCCCACAGCAGCTAAGCCACAAGCTCTCATGTTTGGGCAGAGAGGATAAAGAGATCCCCTGCCCAGGAAGCATGCTCATGCTCATATGTCAATTCTTATCCAAATGAATGTCTGAGAAGCTGATTTCAGACTTTGATCATCATACCATGCTCCAGATATATTTAATGCATTGAAACATTTTGCTGTGGCATGTAATGTTGGTTTGCATCAAAGGGGTAGGCAAATCCCTTAACCTCCAATAGAATAGAATATATTCTTTCTAATGCTTCCATAGAAGAAAAAAGTCATCTCTGAAGGCAGCATAATGGGGCTGCTTACTTCTGCTATAACCCATTCTGGAGAGCTGCTACACGGCCAGCACACAGCCTGGAGGCTGCAGAATGAGAAGAGCTTAAAGACTGACAGATGAGTTAGAGAGCAGTCCCAGAATGTGAAAGACATGCAAGTAAAAGGTTTTTTCTGCTCAACATAGGTCCCTCAGATATCTCCCATGAGTTCTTCCTTATGCCTCCTTTCCCTTGACAAAGAGCTGACTATGGAAGGAGCTCAGGGCTAAAATTACAGCTCCCTGGGCTGCACAGGCAGAGTTTGAACTGGGTGCTCCTTCCATAAACAGGAGTCTCCAAATTACAGAGCAAGCAGTGCTAAAGTACAGTGCAGGACTCCAAGAGATGGCTGTGCCCCTAAGAAGCTTAGTCTCTGCCAGACAGGACACTCAGCACATGTGGGTTGATGGGTTTTTTTTTTGCTCCCCACAGCCAATTTTGGTTTCAGTGCAAAAATGAGACACAAAATCCCACCCAGATTCCTAGGCTTCCTAGGTTCAAGTATTTTACATGGTTCTGATTCACTCTGTCATGGCAGTTGCACTTTGTCCCTCATCTCCAGGCAAAAGAAATGCACAAGTTAGTGTCCAGTTGTGAACAGGACTTTGTTTCACATGGATGCTGTCATTAGTCAGTCTGGGAAAAAGAAGTTCCCAGAACATGGAGCACTGAGCAGACAGGTTCACAGCAGCAGGCAGCTCTAGAAGATGCTCTCCACTGGGACTGCAGAACTAAAGAGAGGGACAAAATGGCAAAAAATCTTTGATCTGTTGCACACCAGCTGACTCTAGGAGACATGGTCAGATTCTTGAGAAAGATCAAGACTCCAAGTGGAGTGGAAATCACACACCAGGAAGCACCATGAAGCCATGCCCTGAGAGGCTGCTGCTCATCACAGTCTCTGACTGGAACTTGAACAGACAGCACTGAATGCAGTTCCCGTTGCAACAAATGGCCTCAAGCACATAAGCAGACTTCACCAAGATCCTGCTCCCCTGAGCATACTACTGATGACAAAAAGGAGTTGTAGTGCCCAGCATTTTGAAAAGGGTTTAACTGAGACAGGTAGACACTAGTCCATAGGGGAACAAAGAAACCGCAGAGAAACAATGTGGAGGCAAGATGTTTCTCAGGAAGCAGCCTCTCACCATGTTCACTGGAAGACATGAAGAATTCTCTCTGGCCCTAGAGGCACCACGGCAAGGAAGAATGCCCAGTTCTGCTTGGTAAGCCTCTTGTGATAACCATAAATACCTTAGAGGGGAGAAAACCACAAAGGAGGAGAAGCAGATTCGCAAAGGGCATTCGCACAGCATTTTGGTGTTTTTAGCAAGCTGGTCCCACGATGGCCCTACAGAGACTGATAACTGTCTGGAGCAGGTGCCACCAATCTCCTTAGCAGGCTGACTAGCGCAGCATGTGCAGGCTGGAAGTTACACACCTTAGGAAAACTGGGGTTAACCTACCTCTGTGCTCTGGGGTGTGGGAAGGGAGCCCAGCACAGTCACGTGCAGCAGTGCTTCACAGGCACCGGCTGCCACATCGCTGCGCCAGAGCCAGAGGGAGATCTGTGAGGGAACTGACACACTTGTCACTTATGTGAACCTAAGCTACCCTGACATTCATCTGCCCTCCAAGCCACAATCCTTACCCTTCTGAAGAGGTAGATTAAAGAACTCACACAAAGAACTGTGAGAAAAGAGGGACCTTGAAGGAAAAAAAACCAGCCAGGGCCAGCAACGGCTGGGAACACCAATGAAACGGAGAGCACAATTCCTGCTGTTCATCCAGCTCCAGGGGAGGCCCTGGAGTAAGGAAAAGGCGTGACCTGGTCAGCCCAACCCAGCCCAGCAGTGTCTCACAAGGTCATCTGAGGCAACAAATGAACAAGGGACAGGCAGAAGGCCACAGTCAAGTGCCACAGCTTTAGCTGTGCCGTGGGATGTTGTGCAGCTCCAGAGAGCTCTGCTGTGTGGAATGGGATTACAAACGGCCTCCACAGGCTTTGGCACTGCACAAGACGCTGAACGAAGGCCCTGTCTCTAAACTCCCAGCTGATCTCATTGCTGAAGGCACTGAGGCGTCAGATGTTGGAGAAGGGAAGAACTGGAAAAAATTGGTTTGATTTTCACTACCCCTCATACTTTATCACTCAGTTTTATGCCACTTTCTTCCTGTAGGAAGGTCACAAAAAAGAACAGCCTTGGTGAATCATTTACATAAGACATCATATGGCAGGACAGAGTGAAGGCATATCCACTGTACAAGGACTAACTTGGAAAAAGGCTACAACAAGAAGACCCACACTGTAGGCCAGACTAGGCTGAGAGAGCATTCACCTTCCAGTGGAAGAGACCCAAGCACCCCATTCTCCAACATCCAGGTCTTTCCTTCCTCCTTCAAATCTTAATGCACTTAGCACTCACACAGAACAAAGTTTAAAACACCACTCAAGGTCCTCTGCTTAGTCATTGGAGAGAAATGGCTATTTCTGGCATCTTGCATCTTTCAGAGAGGTATTGCTGACAGCAAAGAGCAGTGTCTGGAACCATGTGGACCTGAGGCCATGTGAATACTTCACTTAAAAGCAAACCATGGTCAAAGAGAAGTGCTGATCAATCCAGTTCCCAAACTCCTGATTCCAGACACCCCTGCAAATATCAATCCACCCAGCAGTCTCCAAGTATTACAACCCCATTCCTCCTCTAAACCAGGAACCTGAAAGATATACATGGAGCCTCATAGAAAGAGTGACTGGCCATTGGAATGGGCTGCCCAGGGAGGTGGTGGAGTCACCATCACTGGAGGTGTTTAGGATGAGACTGGATGGGGTGCTTGGTGCCATGGTTTAGTTGATTAGATAGTGTTGGATGATAGGTTGGGCTCAATGATCTCAAAGGTCTTTTCCAACCTGGTTAATTCTATTCCATTCCATTCCATTCCATTCCATTCTTCCTCCTGTCGAAACGAGTTCTTTCACAGGAGGTTCTCAACAGGCCATTCCACCAGAGGCAGCCCAGGTTGTGGGACTGCTCAACTGTCACAACATATCTCAGATATTTGTGTGGACCAAACCTGCACCTGCCAATTCCAAACCCAAGAACGGCACAGGAGCTGCTGCAGGGGCTCGCCTGCCAAACAAAAGCGAATACGCAAGGCCACTTGGTGCCAGAGCATAACAGATGGGGAAAGCCTGACTTAGCATAGCCTCACCCTTTCAAGGAACTGCTGATAGGACAGTAAAGATCAAACACCCATGAACAGCTCTGCAGTTCCTTCTGTTATTAACCTCCCCTTGCTCCCCTCAATCACAGCTGGATCCCATTCATTTGCTTCCCTCTCTCTCTCTCAGAGCTGACT
Source organism: Dryobates pubescens (assembly GCF_014839835.1). Lineage (NCBI taxonomy): Eukaryota > Metazoa > Chordata > Aves > Piciformes > Picidae > Dryobates > Dryobates pubescens. The sequence continues at coordinate 36,450,080 of NC_071616.1, forward strand.
GAAAAAGGGGCCTGACATCTTCCCTTTCTGATTTTCATGTGCTTACCATTTTGTTCCCAACACTCTCTGAGCAGCAGAGGGAAGGGGGAGGGTACCTACCTAGAACATCTGGCATTTTGAGAGGGTTTTTTAAATAGACTTTTAAATGGGGCTAAATAAAGACTCTTGAGCACACAGGGAGGAAAAATAAAACCCGCTCGTTCCACAGAAATCCAATTCGTGGGCTACAACGGAGAATAACATCTTGGCAGTGCTTTTCCTCACCTAATGCTAGTCCCTGGAGTCTGTAGGATAAATCTATGGATGGCATATCCTATTTTTCTGCATTCTCTGCCCACCTGCCTGGTCCCTCCAAGCAAACAGGGGCTGTGAAACAATTCCAGGATATCTTTTTTTTCCCCTCCTCTCTTGCATTCTGCCACATTTCAAATCCCAGCTCTGCTTGGTGAGCCACAAAGCTCTTCAGCCTTCATGCTGCACCCTAGCTTCACTTAGAATCAGGAAGACCACCCACTCTAGCAGTACCAGCTGAAGCTACCATACCACTGGCCCAGGGCTAGAAAGAGGCACAAGTTACATTGCACAGTTAGCTAACGCAGTTCATAACAGCTGTGTTTCTATATCCCAAGACTCCCAAAAGAGAACTACTAAGAGGCACACAATGATCTAGAAATGGCAACAATCACCCTGCTAGTCTGATTTAATTTCCTGCTCCTCTTTCCCAGCGCCCTGGGAGTCCTCAGCTGCCATTCCTTCTTGTTAGAGAAGCCCATTGCCTCTCAATTTTTGATCCCTGCACTTGGCAGCTAGGGCCAGAGGCCTCTTCAGAAGCTGCAAGTCCACAGATTCATCTAAGCTGCCCACAATGAGAACATGCTTTTCTGGCACAGGATACCAGGTAGGATAATAGGCAGTGGGACTTCCTCAGGTGAAAAGATGCTGGGGAAAAAAAAAAAAAAAAGAGAAAAAGCCCACTCTGAAGTTGGCTTTAGCTCATCACCAACACATCACCAGTGAAGACCCCTGTCACACAATCTGGTCAGACAACAGAGTTCTCAAATCCAGCAGTGAAACTGCAGAGCTGGTTATACAGACCCCAACATAAGGCAGGAGAGGCATTCTCCATCACCTGGGGCACCCTGTAGAGGTCTGTCAGTGAGATCCAGGTTCCTGAGGACAAGGAGCTGCAGGACACCCAAAGACTCTTAGCTGTACCTTTGCAGATGGGAGGGTTTGCTGGCCAAATCTGCCTTCCAACCCATCAGGCAGCAAACCCAGAATCATCTACCCACAACCCCTATACCCCTTATGCCTGCCCTAAATAGAGCAACACACCCTCACACAATGCCTCTGGGCACTGGATTCAATGTGCCTTTCATTAAGCTAGACAAAGATGCACAGAAGCTGATTTGTAAGGGCTGAGAAATGGTCTGGTACAGTCTTGATTCTGCTTGTGCCAAGAACTCTCTCATCCCAAACAAAGCAACTGCTGGGCTGTCTCATCCTCTCCCTATGCCTCCCTAGGAAGCACTAGAGGCAGACTTTTTATGGGCCCAGTGCAGGCTAACACACAGCTCCAAACTTCACTTAGACTAACTGGAATTTGAAGAACCACATGTTTTCCTACAAACCCTCCCAATGGTGCAGGCCCTGGACTGCCAACTTGCAACTGCACACAGTTGCTCCTTGCACAGTACAGGGGAAGAGTACAGTCACTAGGAGCACAGAGGCAAATCAGGGACTTACTTGTAGGTTTTGGTTCTGTCCAACCAGATGCCGGAGATCAGGGCCCCAACCATCCCTGACAGTACAATGGTGAGTCCAATCCTGCCAGCATTCACCTCCTCCCCCTGCACACAAATGCAGAAGCCAAGTCATAGCCAGCCAAGAAGCAAAGTGTAGATGGGAAGAGACACCAGAGTTAGTGTCCCATGCATGTCCTCTGCTGGTAACACACAAACATTTGGGACATGGTTTTGTGGGCCTGGTGGTGTTGGGTTGATGGTCTTGGTTTTTTTCCAGCCTTAATGATCCTATGATTTGCAAGAACACTTTTAGGCCCACTATGCCCCATGTAGAGAAGTGGTTTGGCACATCAATCTCAGCCAGCCTAGAGAAAAAGGTGAGCACTGACCAGCTTGAATAGACCCTCTCAGAGAAGTCAGCATAAACCATATGAAACCTGCTTTCTGGTGTTAGGATTTGGGCCAGATCAATCAGGAAATATTGGGCCCACTATACTCTACCATGAAGAAGAGCTCTCCAGCTTGCAGCCACAGCAGTAAGCTCTATAGCAGCTGGGCTACTGAGGCATGTCAGCCTTCTGTCATCAGAGCATGAGTGTGGACAGCCTCCTGGTACAAATCCTGGATTTCTACCAGCCCCCTGGTAGAAATCACTGTAAGGAACAGGGCAGAGGCAATGGCTGGAAGAATTTCTCAGAAGAAGATGCTCTCATTTAGGGTGTAAATGAGCTGTCTTCATCAGAGCTCACCAGCTTTTGCACAGAGTGGTGTAAAAACTGAAGGAACTAATGCTTTCCTGCCAGCCATCCAACTTGTGCCAAAGCTAGCCAGAAATGCTGTGGCACTGCATTTCTCACTGACTCTCTTCTGGCAGCCAGCACTGGAAACCAGCAAGCATCAGAGAGCCATGAGGGTTGGATAAACTTACTGGGTAGTGATGGATCACCATGCGGCTCAGCAGAGTGGAGAGGGCGTAGAAGCAACCTGTATTCAGACCTGAGAGTGGGATAAAAATGCAGCACATTCAGAGCCTGCTATTCTCCTGCCAGGTAGGAATGTAGAGAAAGAGATCTTCAGGAGAAGCAATCCAAGTAAACCAAGCAGCAAACCCAACAAGGCTGCTGAGTTGCAGGAGAGACAGCTGAACTGACTAGACACAGAGTACTGAAATAAATGCAGACCCAGGACAGCCAGATCTCAGCATACAGGAGGAGGCATCCTGCAGTTTCAGGATGGCTCTCACCTGAGCAGCTAGAGGTAGGGCTGTGCACTGGAAGGTCTTGTAAGTTCTTCATAAGGTCTTAACCCTTCCTCACACCCATATTCATCTTTAGCATTGGATTTTTCTCCTCCCTCCAGCCAAGGTAGAATACCAGAAAAAGCACCTGCCTCAGCATCACATCTTTAGCAAGGGAATTCAGTTAACCCCAGTGCCATTAACATGTGTGGTTTCTTCCCAGTGAAGTCTGATAGCAGTCCCCCTCCTGAAAGATAGTAAACAGCATTCTCTGCAAGCCAAGAAACACCAGAAGACAAGTAGGAGCAAAGCTGATAGTGAAGCAGACACAGCACTTCCCCCAGGCACCTGGTGTGTGTCTGCAAGGGAAAGGTCTTGTATTTGAAAAGCTATCACTGAAGCCTGGGGGGAGGGGGGAAAGAAAAAGACTAAAAAAACCCGTGAAAGTAATTGTCTTTATGAAAGGGAAGTTAGATTAACTGTTACAGGCATCAGCCACCTGCTGAAGGTTTCTCAGTATCACCCAAGGTGAGAATGGAAACCATTGGGGTGATACTGGTCAAGACCCATTCAGACACTCTGCTCCAGTTCACATGCAACTCTGGTTGAGTTAAACACCTTCCCAAAAGGCACAAAACCCAAGAGCTCTCCTTATAGTAGACAAAAACATCTACATAGATGCTGGGCCAGTAGTACCACAGTGGCCACATTCTGACCTTGGGTCATACTGAGAAAGCCTCCCCAGCAAGTCAGCACAACTTTCTTCTCAGGAAGTCATTTACATTTGAAGTTAGTGTCTCTTCAGTGGGAGCAAGGACAGGAACACAGATTTCAGCTTTGCAGCTCACACCTATAGGCTCCATAAAGAGGCACAGGTTTAAACTCTGGCTTGGATATGTGAAAACCTGACAGAACAGATACATATCAAGCTCCCATTTCCTACTTTTCCTCTTTCAGCCTCAGCTAAAAGCAGAAACATTGCAATGCAGGACACAGAAGTGCAGTCTAAAAGGCAGACCTATGACAAAGGCAACAAAACCCTCAGCTCCACTAACCCTGAAGTCCTCCAGCAACCCTGACCCTCAGCAATCCTGTGCCTAGCCCACTCCTCCACTGGGACACTGGATACCCATTGCCCTACACAGCTCAGGAAGCATCCTGAACAGCCACAAGATTGGCAGCTGGTGGACACATCACCCTTTCTTTACATGCCATCTCTGACACCAAGCAGAGCTCACTCCACAGCCTCACAGCACAGAGAGCAGATGAAGAATCTTACGCAAGAGATCTCAAATAAGTCAACTGCCTGTGATAATGCTCTCTGCTCCAAACATGTGTGTCAGGAGAGACCAGTAAGATGAGTGATAATGGTCTTCAGGCAGGAGGAATCCACCCAGTCCTTTACAAGAGTCACTCAGAAAGGCTGGAAAATCCAGCAGGGGCAGCAGCCAGAGATGAGGGAGAACAAGTGGAGATCCCACAGCAAGGAGGTACCCTCCAGCCGCAAAAGTTTGCCCTTTGCAAACAGCTATGGCAAAACAGCCCACAGGAGCATAATTCCACTTCATCCCATTTCCCTCTCTGGAGCAGCCTGCTCTCTAGGACACTCCACAAACTGCAGTGCCAGGGCATGGCAGTGTGGCAGATCAGCACCAACTCTACCCACTACTGCTTCACTTCAAAGACGGGCATAAAAATAGACCAGTCATTTCTGCACCTCTATTTCTCACCCAGCCAGGAGAGCAGCAGCCTTGTGGAGACAGAAAGACACAGCTCTGGTAGCTGATGCTGTCAGTACACCAATTTCACAGCAGTTCTGTGATGCATGCAATTTCCAAGTGAGAGAAGGGCCCCTGCTCCCTGGGCAGAAAGCTATGCAGAGTTGGCAGCAACACTTGGCACCGAGTCAGGCAAAATATTCTAAGAATCAAGACAATGTGCCAAACTTGCATTTGTGAGGACTTGCAAAAGCTGTAGGCATTTCAGAGGTCACAGCTGCTCTGTGAAATTTCAGTGTGAATTATAGCTGTTTGAATGTCCATAAAAGAGGCCAGGAGTATTATTTCCAATGGGACGGTGCTCATTTGCCCATACAGGTGAGGAAAACCAGAACTGGTAGCTGGAAGCAGGACATCTAAAATTCCAGCACCTCCTGATTCATTAGCTAGTTACCATGGTTTGCTTAGAATATGCTGCAGAAGAACATTTTTGACACTTGACAGTGTCTCCTCTTACAGTGACCAGAAAGAGGAAGTCTATCCCCTGTGGATCCAGAAAGAATTTTTATTAAGCATCAGACTAGAACCCAAGTCTTCTATACCTAAGCAGTCTGTTTCCTACATGACAGGCTATTGGTTTCCCTGTTCTTGACCCTCATCATCCTCCAGGACAATGGTTTCTTATGCAGATCTCACTGCCCTGCCACCTCCTCACTGTCCCATCACCTTTCCAAATGCTGATGCTTTGGTCTCATCTTTCCCATTTCTCACCCTTTTCCCACCTACTGCCTCCCAGTAGCAACATGCTCTCCAGTGCAGAGCCCAACCCAGTAAACTCCAATTTCTGAATGTCCACTCCAGGTTATGCCTTAGCTTTATGGCAGCAACATCAGCAGGCTTTGGGAAATGGCTTCCTGAGGGTGGCACTAACACAGTCACCATGCCACTGACGTTTCCAGGGCTGCAAGTCCTACCACAGCGAAGGACTTGGCAGCTGCTTGTAATACCAAGACTTTAAAGGTCTGCAGACCTGTTCTGACCTGGCACCCTGTAAGGGTAGAGCCAGGGGAGATAAGTGAGCAGCATGCTTCCCCCTCTCTCCCCTGACACACACTGCACTAATACTAAAGCTAAGAGAGGCTGCCAGGTATCTTTGTGTCAGCTAGTGAGGATGACTCAGTTGCGCTCACATGGCTGCAGATGTCTTAAATCTTGGTCAACATAACTTTTGACTTGAGTAGGAAAAACTGTCCCTGTTCTAAAGCCAGACTAGCTTAGAAAAAAAAAAAGTTTCACTGCATAGTTCCTTCTCTGAGTATCAGTCACTGCCTCAAGTCAAGCTGGAGATTGACAGGAGTCTGACACAGAGAGGAACAGAATAAATGCACAGACCATCAGGAAGACAGACTGAATTGTGAGCCACTGAATATTTTATCTATGTTGTTTGTGACTGCTAGAAGTGAATTATCACAGAATGGTCAGATTCTAATGTTCTTCATACTGAGAGACCTTCTCCCTCCTCTAGCACTTGTTTATGCCTATTAGAACAAATGCTTTCCCCTTTCTTTTTTCCTGAAGGCTAAGTGCAAACTGAGCAGATGACACAATCTGACTTCTAAACACAGTTGGCCTGAGAGCTTTTTCTATCTTCACTTTCTGAAAGGACAGCATGTACTATAAAAAACAACACAAAACAACCCAGTGGCTGCAATGCAAACCAGCAGAGCTTAAGGGTGATCTGAGAGGGGCATTTCTAGAAGACTGCTATAGTGAGAATTGTACCCTCAGCAGGTACAAAGCCACCATCTCACTCTCTGCAACATCGCTACTCGTCCACCAGCTCCTTTAGGCACAACTGCTGGCAGAATTTCCAGTACTATTTACCTTTCCTCCATGAGGAGCTTCCACAGCAAGCTGGTAGGAAGCTTGGTCAGAACTCCCTGCAGACTCACTGGCAACTGTATATCTTATCATGCAGCCAGGCACAGATCACAGTGGCCTTTGTGCTAAAGAGAAACCTACTTTTCCATGTGACAATTCAGCATCAGGAACAGACTGAGCACATCACCCTGTCCCTCAGAGAAGCAGGCCAAGACTGCTGAAGGGAAGCAAGCAGCAAGGCCAGTGTGCAAGGACAGATGGCAAAAGACAATATTCTCCAATCTGTTTGCTTCATCAGGACTGCCAAGGCAGCTGACGCAGCCTGCACATCTGTATGCTCCACATGACCTCCACTGGGATGCCTGGCAGCCATACCCTTGCCTTGGGAAATGACTTTCACTCAGTGTTGTGACTTGCACTGACACACAATTCTGGGTACTTCTTAGATAAGCACTTGGGTTAGTTCATTGCAAGTAACTAACTGACCAGATACAAAAGACAACAGGATAACAAAACTCCCCAAACAGAAAACAGTCAAAGGCTGGGAAAACAGTAGTGAGCGCATGTCGTCCTTCCCGTGCTTACACTGCTTTTTCCTCTTCCCTCAGTATTTGCTTCTGACCTCTGCTGGAAAGAGACCCAGTTCTGGGGCCTTCGATTCAAGAAAGATGTGGAGTTGCTCAAACGTGTCCAGAGAAGGGCCAAAGAGCTCATAAGGGGTCTGGAGCACAAGCCCTAGGAGAAGAGAAGGCTCAAGAGAGACCTTATTGCTGTCTACAACTACCTCAAGGGTGGTTGTAGCCAGGTGGGGGCTTGGTCTCTTCTCCCAGGCAACCAACAACAGAACAAGAGGACAGAGTCTCAAGCTGTGCAGGGGGAAGTTTAGGCTTGATCTTAGAAAGAAGTTCTTCCCAGAAAGAGAGATTGCCCATTGGAATGGGCTGCCCAGGGAGGTGGTGGGGTCGATGTCCCTGGAGGTGTTTAAGAAGAGACTGGAGGAGGCACTTAGTGCCTTGGTCTAGTTGATTAGTTAGGGTTGGGTGATCAGTTGGACTTGATGCCTCTTGGAGGCCTCTTCCAACCTGGTTGATTCTGTGATTCTGAAATGACAGCACTGGAAGGTCTCCTGGTCTGTGGCAGCAACTACCCAAAGGGAGACTGGAGCAAGGGGGAGGCTCTCCTTGGTGACAATGACAGGACAAGAGGCAACAGTTTCAAGCTGCACCAGCGGAGGTTCAGGCTGGGTATTAGGAAATATTTCTTCACTGAAAGGGTTATCAAACACTGGAATGGTCTGCCCAGGGCAGTGGTGGAGCCACTATCCCTGGAGGTGTTCAAGCAGTGTGTGGACCTGCCACTTAGGGACATGGTTTAGTTCTGGGTCAAGGGTTGGTCTGGATGATCATTGAGGTCTCTTCCAACCAGATGTGTTTTGTGATTCAAGCCAGTTACTGCCCTGGCAGAACATGGAGAGGGAGGGAGAAACTAAGCACGTCTAGCAGTGATAACTGCACAGAAGAAAGGCCAGACCTTACCATAAGTGACTGTAAGCAGCAAGAAGTTGGTATTGCGGAGCAGGCGGAGGATTGATTGCCTGTAGGAATACTCCTCTGCTGGTCTTGACTGGATTAAGGCCTGGGCTCGGCTGGGAGGGTGCAGGGGCTTCTCCTTGAAGACTGAAACCAGACACAGAGTAGACTTGTTAGTACAACCAGGGAGGCTGAGCACACACTGCGGGTAGAGCCATTTGAGGGACAGCAGAGGCACCAGTAAAACCAAACCTACAAAACACACCATTGTCCTTGAGCTTTGATCTCCATGCATGAACTTAATCAGGAACAGGGAAGAACCAGGCCTCTCCATCAATAACTCCTGCCACTGGGGAAAACACCTTGTCTTCAGCTAGCTTTTTCTGTGGGCAGTGCCTGGCAGCAACAAAAGAGTTCTCAGGACTTCTGCTACCTTTATCTCCGTGAGGATGGCCATCCAGCTGCAGAAGTGTTGCATGGAATTACAAAATGGAATGGGAAAAGGCAGCAGGCAAAGGTGTCCTGCAGTGTCCAGTGGTTAGGAAGCAATGATTTATGCCAGGTTTTATTTCAGGCCTGCACTCCTTAGGCTGGCCAAGCCTAACTAGCATTAAAGCAGCATACAGAAATTCGGGTTGCAGGCAACACTGCCACAGCAGGTGCCAGACAACTATCTTGGTACCCAGTCTGTTCCCTGCTCAAAATTCTTTAAAGCCTGCATTTGATTCAGCCACCAGGCAACATAAACAAGCTGGCAAGAGAAGTCTATGAAAAAAATAAAAATATACAATCACATGGAGGCAAGCTCTGCTCTTTGGTGAGCATGCCAGTCTTTTAAGCTAAAGCTCTGCATTCCACTTCACTGGTTGAGAATTACACCTCTGGTGTCCTGCTACTGCCCTTAGTGTTTCCTTCTCTCTACTCACAACTGGTTACCCTTTATTTCTCCTAGGAACAGCTTTCTCTTCCTGTGATGCTTTATAACCTACCTCTTTCTCCCTACATTTAAGAGGTAGTCAAGTCCAAGACATAACCCAAGGTTCCAGCACCCTGTTTGCAGACAAGATGACTATGAAGGTTGGAAGATTTCTGTTGGATTTCAAAGGACTTGTACCAGGATTTTATTTATGTGAGCAATCAAAGGAGGAAATTAATAATTCAGCAAGTTCACTCACAACCTCTTGTGCTCTGTTCTTTGTATGTTGTTCATCAAGGGTTTGAATCAGCAAAATATGGAATCACAGAATCATTTCAGTGGGAAAAAAGCATTAAGATCATCAAGTCCAAACATTACCTAACTCTACCATTCTAATCTAAACCTCCACTGGTGCAATCTGAGGCCATTTCCTCTTGTCCTATATCTTGACCTTGTTACTAGGGAGATGAGACCAAAACCTATCTTGCTAGAATAGAATAGACCAGGTTGGAAGAGACCTTTGAGATCATTGAGTCCAACCTGTCATCCAACACCACCTAATCAACTAAACCATGGCACCAAGCACCCCATCAAGTCTCCTCCTAAACACCTCAAGTGGTGGCGACTCCACCACCTCCCCAGGTAGCCCATTCCAATGGGCAATCACTCTCTCTATGCGCTGCCTTCAAGGTTACTTCTAGTAAGTCTGGTTTTGTGCCCTTCCCCCTTCAAATCCAGTTTGAAGCTCTTTCAATGAGCTCTGCTAGCTCCTGTGCTAGGATCCTTTTCCCCATTTGCAATGAGTGTATCCTGCTGGTTGCCAGCAGGCCTGGTGTCCTTTAAATCAACCCATGATTAAAGCACACGAAGTCCTGCTGGTGACAGCAGGCTCAGAGCCAGGCATTGATCTGCTGGCTCTTCTTGTTTATTCCCTCATTACTCCCCACAACTGGAGGGACAGAAAAGAGCACTATCTGTGCTCCCAACCCCTTAACTAGTAATCCCAAGGCACTGAAGTCTCTCTTCATTTACCTTGGACTTCTTGTTGCTACTTCATCACTGCCCATAGTAGATGGTAAGCTGAGGGCCATACTAGGGAAGGAAGTTTTCTCCCTACATCATTAACCCAGGACTCAGGGAGGCAGCAGACTTCCTTAAGAAATGGCTCCAGCTTACATATCAGACCTTTTGCTTGCTTCAGAAGTGAGTCACCTGTGACAATGACCCTTCTTTATTCAAGTGTTTTGAGGTGGGGTGTAGGTGGGCTAAACCTTGGCCACACCTCCAAACTGAGTGAACTGTCATCCTTATCAACTATCATCCTTATCAACCATCATCCTTATCAACCATCATCCTTATCAACCATCACCCTTATCATCGTTTGCTTCCCCTTGTAGAATATTGTACCTGTCCTGCAAGGGCACCTGGGAAGGTGGAGTAGTTACTGGGGAGACACACCTGCACCAGGGAGGAACTTGTTGCCATTCCACACCATCCTAAGCCACCGTGTGTAGTCAGGTGGAAGGAGAACAGGGAGTTCTCCATATCACGAGCTCCATCTGCCTGTTGGGTGTCTTTCAGGGCAGATAGGGCATGTCTATTTTCTCTCTCACATTCTCATTACCCTGTCAGCTGTGTGGTAGGACACTTCCCCAGATAACCTCCCAGGCCCATTTTCCAGTACCCAGGTCCCTCACACCCACAGGCTGATCTTCTCAGACCCACCTGGTTTCACATGCATGTTTCTACTTCCTTACCTATGATGACAAGGATGAACAGGGCTGTTGCCACGCCTGCAGTCATGAAGAACATGATACTGATGTGGTAGGCCAGCTTCTCCACATCCTTCACATTAGGAACCAGAACTGGAGGCAGCAGAAAGCCCACAGCAATGCCAAGCTGAGCAGAAGAGAGGGAACACACAAAGGTATGACATGGAATCACAATGCCACCACCCCACAGCTCAGCCCCCACGGTGCCCAGTAAGGGCTCAACTAATTACACAACCCAGGAGAAAATTATCTTTCCCACCCAGCAACTAAGAAATAAAAGTCAGGTACCCCTTGCAACTAGGCCACAAGGGAGGTCTCTGCTACTGCAGTCCCAACCGTGAGGACATTTGAGGCAAGGTTTTACAGCAGACTTGAGCATAATGAATCCTCACTTCCATCAAAGTGGAGGTCTTGCTTTCCCTGTCCTCATGCCTGTATGTTCCCATCTCCACATGCATCCCACTCCTTCTCTTCTACCTTCTCTGGTGCTGATCTGATCACCTGGTAATTCAGTTTTGCCCATTAAAAATGACAGAAAACAAGGCTGTCGAAACCTACCACAAGTCTTTGCTGGGTTAATGAGTTGAACCAATGCTAGACAAACAAGACAGAAACCTGCCCACTCCTAATGAGTGAGATATTAATCAGGCTCAGCCACTCTATGACACTTTCCTAATGAAGCCGCTCCCAAGCCAAGGCTCAGCCTATGACCACTAGAACCTAGAAAAACATCGAGGCTGAGGGAAAGGAAGTGCTGGCAGCACGTATCCTAAACACTGAAGTTATGTGATGGGGCTCAGCAACTGCTCCTGAATAAAAAGCTTGGCTTTTAAGGACTTCAAGAAGAAACCCCCACAGCTCTGGCCTCTACTGTGCCAATAGCCTACATGTCCAGCTGAGGAGCTCCTGCAGCGGCAGCATGCACTTCAGTGAGGACATGAGGACTCCATAGCTAATTCTCCAGGACAGCAAGAAGCAGCTGTAGCAGCACAGGCTTTGCCACACTGGCAAGTGGCACTGACAGGGGCACAGAGAGAAATGAGATGAGAGAGAAATAGCTGGTTTGGTGCTTAGGAGCACACTCTTCTTTCCATAAAGGGGGAGCCAAAGTACACTCAGCACATTTGTGAGTCCTGCAACCACAAGAGGAACCTATAAAAACTATTTTTCCCCACTTTTGTATTTCAGTGTTTGTGGCTACATTTCAATCACCAGGTGGTTACCAAGCACTGCATATTTCCCTCTTCCCCTGGACCTTCCCAGGGGAAGCCCTCTCAGACACCAGAAAAAGAGCTACGCTCAAACTCAGCTCTTGCTTGCTCTCGAGGCTCTGCATACTCACCCCTGTTTGTGGCAAAAGCAAGATTTCACAGAAACACAGAATGTTAAGGGCTGAAAGGGACCTCAAAAAATCATCTAGTCCAACCCCCCTGCCAGAGCAGGATTACCTATGCCAGATCACACAGGAACGCATCCAGGTGGGTTTTGAATATCTCCAGAGAAGGAGACCCCGCTACCCCCTGGGCAGCCTGTTCCAGTGCTCTGTCACCCTCACAGTGAAAAAAAATTCTTCCTCATGTTTCCATGGAATTTCCTATGCCTCAACTTCCACCTATTGCCCCTTGTCCTCTCATTGGGCATCATCAAGCACAGCCTGGCTCCATCCTCTTGGCACTCACCCATTACATATTTATAAACATTATTGAGGTCAACCCTCAGTCTCCTATTTGTTTAGTAATAGCTTCAGTTTTGCTATTTCCTGGTTTAAGCCTGTGTTTGCTGTAGTGAACCACTAGTGACAAAGCACACACAGGAGCCTCCAATAGACAGAAGGCCTGAGAAAACACCCAGGCAAGAGAAATGCCAAGTGCCCTCATCCTTGCTCAGAACAGCAATTTCCAATCTCTTTTGCAGGCTGTACCATCTGCCTGGAGATAGGAAAGGGCTAACAGTACTAGAACACTGCTAACCAAACAAATACAGACCAGCAGCACAAAATAATCCCACCCAAAGTGGTTACTCACACTACACCAATAGAGCCTCTTACAGAGCCACTGCCCTCAGTGCTCTGAGAGGAGGGAGGAGTACACAAAACATGGAAATAAGGATTATAGTCAAATCGAGCCCACTGTATTTACTGTTTCCTTAAAGGGTTCTCAAACATGGGAATGGCCTGCCCAGGGCAGTGGTGGAGTCACCAGCCCTGGAGGTGTTTAAGCAGCTGTGGACCAGGCACTTGGGTACATGGTTTAGTGTTGACCCTTCAGAGCCAGGTTGAGGGTTGGGCTGGATGGTCTTTGTCGACTCTTCCAAATGGATGTTTTCTGTGATTGAATCAATAGGAATCAATTAGCACCACCATGACTAGCTGTCACAGGATCACAGGGTGTTAGGGGTTGGAAGGGACTTCCAAAGGACATTGAGCCCAACCCCTCTGCCAGAGCAGGACCTTAGTGATACTGAATATTGACTACTGAATGTAGCACAGGTTGCACAGAAATGTATCCAGGTGAGCCTTGAAAGTCTCCAGAGAAGGGGAGCCTGTTCCAGTGCTCTGTGAGCATCAGAGTGAAGAAGTTCCTCCTCATGTTGAGGTGGAACCTCCTGTGCTGTAGGTTATATCCATTACCCCTTGCCCTGTCCCAGGGTGCAAGTGAGCAGAGCCTGTCCCCTCCCTCTTGACCCCCAGCCCTCAGATATTTATAAACATTAAATCCCCTCTCAGTCTTCTCTTCTCCAGACTAAAAAGCCCCAGGGCTCTCAGCCTCTCCTCATAGGGCATGTCCCAGGGTAATGGACTGGAGAGGATACCAGGTTTGCCTCACTGACGTCTGAACAGCAGCAAGACGTGCAGTCAACTGCTGCCCTACAGAAGGATTCTGTAGTGCTCATTGTCTTCACAGTCCTTGGAAGGGCTGTGTTACTCCACAGGTATGGAAAGCAAAGGCTAAGAAAAGGCAAAACTACGCTGCCCATAAGCCACATCCAAGCATGTCAGCATGCAGAGCAGAACAACCCAGGAGCCCTGTAACCCAGGTGTGATGAGTTCATGCATGCTGCCTGGGATACTTTCTAGCAAAAAATTCCTTGTGCCTTCTGCACACTTCCTCTGTCATGTGCCCTCGCTTCTGGAATACCAGTGGATTCATTTTGGAAGACCCACTGACTGGCTAGGACCAAGATCACAGAACAAATACATTTCAGGTGCCACACCTGGTAGTTGGGCTAAAAATATGCTCATTCCATCCAGCCTCACAAAACCCTCCAAGAAATCCCACCTCTTTCATTCACCTGGTGGATTTTAGAGACAGGATGAACACTCATGTTTCAAACAGCTCTCTGCTAGACATGGACACCCTGTTCAGCTTACAAACAAGTAGCTTTCAACCACACCTGGTCAAAATTCTCCTGCATCAAACAGTGCCTCCATTGGGGCCTGGAATAGCCTGGGTTAGGACTAGCAAGAGGCATCATAGGAGGTTCCAGGTAAACATAAGAAAAAATCATTTCATTGTGAGGGTGACAGAACACTGGAATGGGCTGCTCAGAATGGGCTTATGGTGTCTCCTTCTCTGGAGACATTCAAAACCTGCCTGGATGCATTCCTGTGTGGGTGATCCTGCTCTGGCAGGGGATTGGACTAGAGGATCTTTCAAGGTCCCTTTCAACCCATAACATTCTGTGATCTGTGCTGCCTTCACTCTTGGCACTGGAACATCACAGGGAACTGGGAGAAGAGTCACCCAGAGATTACAGATGTGCCCCACTGGTTCAGGGCACTATCAGGAATAAGAACATTCAAGGATTGGTTACATGGATTGAAAACCATCACAAGTTGTACTGTCCCAGATAGTGAATCAAGGCCTGAATGAGCTTTGGAGGAAACTAAGAGACCACTGGGAAGGTTAAACCTTCCTAACACCCACATGGCACAGGCCACCTCTGACACAGGACTAAACTTGCCAGAGCTCAACTTTGTTCATACAAGGCCTATCCCCAGCCTCTCATCACAGTGAGCCAAATGTGTTCTCCTCTGCAACGCATGCTGACCCCAAAGACTCACTATCAGTAAGCACAATATCAACTGGTTTAGAGGCTTCAAGCTCTGATCTTCATTAAATTGTATGCCTCCCATTTTTCTGCACCAGGCAAACAAGCCTGCAGCTGCTCCTAGAGGGTAGAAGCTCAATTTTCCTTTTAGCAGGTAGCCTGTGACTCCAGCATGCCTGCTCAGCCTGGGACACAGCCACACTGGGCTTTACTCTTACCTCTTTAGCTTTCCCAGTAGTTCAACTTTCAAGGAAAACTCTCAACATTGCCCTTTTCCTTTCAAGGAAAAGATTCTACTAGTTCTTATATACCAGGTCTCACATGTGCTGATCCACCCTTTACCAAACCAGGTCTATAAACACCTTCCTGGAAATCACTCCTTTGTCTTATCACCAATTCATTCTTGGAAGATCTGGGCTGGATTTCTGTGCTGGGTGCCTCTTGGCTTCCTGCTCTCTGCTGTCACATGCCAGAGAGGGAGGGAGAAGAGAGGGAGAAGAGAGGGAGAAGAGAGGGAGAAGAGAGGGAGAAGAGAGGGAGAAGAGAGGGAGAAGAGAGGGAGAAGAGAGGGAGAAGAGAGGGAGAAGAGAGGGAGAAGAGAGGGAGAAGAGAGGGAGAAGAGAGGGAGAAGAGAGGGAGAAGAGAGGGAGAAGAGAGGGAGAAGAGAGGGAGAAGAGAGGGAGAAGAGAGGGAGAAGAGAGGGAGAAGAGAGGGAGAAGAGAGGGAGAAGAGAGGGAGAAGAGAGGGAGAAGAGAGGGAGAAGAGAGGGAGAAGAGAGGGAGAAGAGAGGGAGAAGAGAGGGAGAAGAGAGGGAGAAGAGAGGGAGAAGAGAGGGAGAAGAGAGGGAGAAGAGAGGGAGAAGAGAGGGAGAAGAGAGGGAGAAGAGAGGGAGAAGAGAGGGAGAAGAGAGGGAGAAGAGAGGGAGAAGAGAGGGAGAAGAGAGGGAGAAGAGAGGGAGAAGAGAGGGAGAAGAGAGGGAGAAGAGAGGGAGAAGAGAGGGAGAAGAGAGGGAGAAGAGAGGGAGAAGAGAGGGAGAAGAGAGGGAGAAGAGAGGGAGAAGAGAGGGAGAAGAGAGGGAGAAGAGAGGGAGAAGAGAGGGAGAAGAGAGGGAGAAGAGAGGGAGAAGAGAGGGAGAAGAGAGGGAGAAGAGAGGGAGAAGAGAGGGAGAAGAGAGGGAGAAGAGAGGGAGAAGAGAGGGAGAAGAGAGGGAGAAGAGAGGGAGAAGAGAGGGAGAAGAGAGGGAGAAGAGAGGGAGAAGAGAGGGAGGGAGGAGACCCACAGCAACAACCGAAAAACCAACTGAACATAAAACAATCACACCAACAGCCAGCACTCAACTCAAAAACTGGACATTATTCCTTTGATCAAAGAAAAAGAAAAACACAGCAAGAGAGACCAAATCTAAAGTGAAATCATAATTAGGGCACTAATGACAATTATAATACAAACAGTTTCAGATACAAGCTTGAAAACAAATCCTGTGAGGTTCTTCAAATGAACAATGAGAACCAACCAAACAATATTATCACTAAGGAAGCTAAGGTTCCTGGTGAAAAGTCAACAAAGTAAGCCTGCACACTGCAACCATCTAGAAATTCCATTTCAGATAACCACCACAATCGCCTGTCTCCACACCAGCCGCACAAAGCAAGTACAACAGCCAAAGCTGTGCAGTAGCAGATGAGACTGGATCAGGTTGTCACACAGCCCACAGACCAGTACAAAGTTGCAGAACTTAACTGGTAGTGGCAAAGAGGCACATCTGACAGGTAGGAGGAGGGGAAAGATGCACAGTCTGCTGGATCTGAACAATGCACCTACTGTTGCAGCAGAGAAGCACTTGTGAAGGGGAGCAGAAGGGCTCTCCTTGTCACTGTGTTGCTTTTACATGTATGAGAGAGGGTAAACTTTGAAGCAAGCTCAGTACATACAGGACCTGTGCCAGTTGGTGCCTCTCTAACAGTTCTGCCAACATAATTCAAGGCATCAGATCTGAATCTCCATTCACCCAAGGAACCCCTTTGGGAGGTACCTATGCCAAAGTTCTGGGCAGCACAGCCTCTTCCCTGACTCTCATCTGTGCGCCAAAGCTCTGCCCTGTGGTGCTCTCTCCTTTTCTAAGCACAGGGCTGTAATCATGACGTTTCACAGTAGCAGCTAAACTTTCTGACCCTACAGCTCCTGTATCACAGCCTGCAGAGAGCCGCTCCCTTCTCACACCTTGTGATTCCTACCGCCCATCAGCTTCTCAATCCTTTGCTATCAGCACCAGTCCCAGCTGCCTTTCTATACAAAAGGCTACAGCAGGGCTGAAAATACACAGCTGAAGAGCTGTGTGAATCAGAAGCTGCCAGTGCCTACCCAGTATACTTTTGCTCAGATCACTGTTCAGAATATGCTCCTTCTGCAAGAGAGCCTGTTGAACACACACATATTCAGGAAGCCAACATATGTAAAAGTTCACAAACCCCAGCTTAGTCAGCTTTCATGACGTGTTTTAAGGAGCAGAAAAGTCCCAAGCTGTGAAAGGACAAATCATGATCTAGGCCTTGTGACAAGATAAGATAGGGCTTAGGCTCTTTTCTACTCTCCCACTGATATGAGAGATAATATAATTTTTTCAAACTGCACTTGCACAACCAAAGCTCTTCTGGAAGCTAACTCCCTTCCTCATCACACTTCTGCTTCTCTGGCATCCTCTCATCCTGCTTACTAGGATGCAATGTTGTATGACGAAGACTGCTTCTCATTCAAGCTCTCTCAGCACTGAATGCACCTTCTCCCAGATCAGAGGGAAATACACACAGCGCAGCAAACCAACAGCAGCAGATAAGACAGAGTAAATCAGAAGAGAGGTTTCAGCTCTGACAGCCACCTCAGCTGCTGCTGGATATAATACCTTGACCAAGGAGCTACTATAGTCACTTAACAGAACCAGCCCCAGGGGACCCTGGAGGACAAGTGCTGAAGGAGCCATAGGGCAGACTCTCCCAGAAGAAACACTGCAGCCATACATTTAACTCCCATACAGCTTCTACAGAACATAACCCAAAAGCCAGCTGCTTCTGTGAGGGACAAGGGGGACTTGTCTTTGGTGTAAGGCTGGGAAGGGAGTATCACATGAAATGAGTAGAAGTTGTTCATTTCAAACTCTAGTATCCCTTTATAGAAACGTAAGCATTCCTGGGCAAGCCACGCTGCTCTTTGGTCAGCACAGCCACCCACACTGAGCCACGTCCAGGATCTCGGAGAGCTGGCCACACAGCACTCCTTGTGATCCAAGTGCTCTGATCCACCCTGCCTTCTACAGGAAGAGAAAGGAGCCAGGGCTGGAAAATGTCAGCCATTAACTACTGCTAGTACTAGCTCCTCTTAGATCGTTGCTAAAATCTTCTCTATTCTAATAGTTAAAACCCTGGAACATACAGGGCAACACTGCAGAGGGATGAGAGGCAGATCACCACCTGGCCCTATTTCTAACAGGGATCAGATCTCATCTGAAGAGGTGGGAACCCTCCAGCAGGAACAGAACAGCCAAAGAGATCTAGACGACCACTGGAAGACAGGAATTTCACAGGATGTGCTCTATTTCCACAACACTTCTTAGACTTTCAGATGCTGCCTTCCCTGCGGGGCAAAAGGTACAAAACAGTTAAGGGTGAGGCATCTAACAGCAGATGCTGAGCACAAAGGCTAGTCAGCACAAAAGGAATGGCCCTTCAGATCTCATGGACCCATGTATTGGCCAACACCCACCCCACCCAATACTCCATGCAGACTCTTTCCCCCAGTTCAGAAGAAAGGGACCAGCAGGAGAGACAGAGCATTTCCCTGAAATTCCTTCATAGTTTACCATCCATTTTGTCCATTTCGAAAGCCATCAACTAGTCACTGCACTGATACTCTCAGCAGCCTGCAGATAGCACCTAAAAGCTCTGCCTCAGGCCCTTTCTGTTATGGAAGTCCCAGATTTCTGAAGTGGCATGCCAGCTGCATCAGAATGAGGACAGACTCCACCTGCAAATCAGTGAGGTGCTGCATCATTTTTCCCCTGAAGCAGAGACAAATATGAAGCTTTCTTTGCTCGCAAACCAAATCAACAGCCTTTATGAACCCCTGATTTAAAATGAAAAGGCAAAATCACAACAGGAAGATCATTTAAGACACCCCCATTCCCACTCTCATGCCCCTCAGCTACTATTTTTCCGTTGTCAGAATAGCAAGAGCCAGGAACAAGGTCTATTTCAATCATAAAAGTAACAATACAAGTGGCAAAGCAATACAAAGTCACAAACACAAATGTTATTTCATTGGTCCTGTGCAACAGGTACACAATTCTCTGTGTGCTGCCCACATCCCTTGCCCATCAGGTGACAACAGAGAGATACATAAGTAAGAGATACACCTAAAACCAATGTGCCTGGAGAGGCATGGTCCAAGCACAGCAGCTGAAGCAGAGAGCTGGTACCTGGACACCATGGCAGAGCTTACGAATCTCAGAAAGCCACAAGAATTTGTTACCTGAACATTGCCACCACTGTGTTAGTTCCATCATGCCACAGCACCATGTTGCCTCATACCCAAAGACAGCAAAGTATGCTAAAGGAAGGGGCAAGGCCTGCTGCTCCAGCAAGCACATACTCCTGCAAATCCTGGTACCTCAGGAGAGCTTTCTTTTCCACTGTGGAACTCTCACTAGAGAGGATGAGGGAACAGCCCTATGAGGAGAGGCTGAGAGCCCTGGAGCTGTTTAGTCTAGAGAAGACTGAGAGGGGATTTAATAAATGTTTATAAATATCTGAGGGCTGGGGGTCAAGAGGGAGGGGACAGGCTCTGCTCACTTGCACCCTGGGATAGGAAAAGGGGTAATGGATATAAACTACAGCACAGGAGGTTCCACCTCAACATGAGGAGGAACTTCACTGTGAGGGTCACAGAGCACTGGAACAGGCTCCCCAGGGAGGTTGTGGAGTCTTCTTCTCGAGACTTTCAAGACCCATCTGGATGCGTTCCTGTGTGACCTGTGCTAGATTCTATGGTCCTGCTCTGGCAGGGGGGTTGGACACAATGATCTTTGGAGGTGCCTTCCAACCCCTAACACCCTATGATCGTATGAGCCTTCCTCCAATGCAGAAATCAAAAGCCCATTTGCTGCAGCCTGTTAAGTCTGATCCACAGTCCCAAAGAGGGAACCGCCTTATGAGTCAACACACCAAAGTGGAGAGGGTGAGAGCAGAAAGAGAGGGCATGTTTGAAACAAAGCAGCAGGGACACTGTCCCTCTCCTCCATGCAGCTGGTTGCAATTCTTGAACAGAAGAGGGACATCAGTGCTTGGAATTCCATAATAACAACCATGATAACGACTCATGACAATTTTCTTGAGGATCTGTAACTAAGTGACATGGAAAGGAAAACCATACAGCTGTAGAGAAACGAGCACAGGGAATAATCTGCCATACGGGTACACTGCAATTACAAACCAACTGTATTGCACCCTTTGCTAACACTCCCTAAAACACAGTTTTTAACTACACAGCCAGGAAAAAAAAACAGTGCTTGTTTCTTCCCCCTTCCCAGTATCACCAGTGAGCCACATAGCTACTTTTCACTCACTGTAGTTATGCACCTCAGTACCCTTAACTAAGGGAATGATTTGGCCTTTCTTATGAAGCACACCCTGCCTTTACTCATTGACATTTCTTACTCCTCTGATTCTCTAGAAGGAAAGAATGGCAATGACTATATAGAGAACTGAAGTCTCATGGCCACGTCAGTTCAACCCTCAGAGCAGCGTGGAGCACCAAAAGTGTTGCCAAAGTTTGCTTTTCACAACTGTTCTACTAACCCTCTCATTTTAGGATGATGAGGGATGGATGCCACACACATGTATAGCACAGGCTGAAAACCTCATTATCTGGGTCTGTTATGCACATGGAGTGTGCATATTTTGAGTAATCCCATCTGAATGATTAAAAAAAAAAGGTCTTACAGCAAAATGCTCAGTTACTTATTTACTCCTAAATCAGCATAGCACTCATGCCAAGTTAAATGCCTTCCACCAAGATTCATTCTAAAAACACTAGTCTAGGTAATAAGAGAGAAGAGGATAGCTCAGATCCGTTCAGTGACAGGTATGTCTTCTCCTCCCAAAAGATGTAGACCAGAATCTCCTTCATTCCCTAGTGCTGTTCCATGAACTTCAGTAACATCTCTCAAGCATTCACATCTTTTTGCCTTAGTGGTATCTAACTACATACAGAAACCCAGGAATGTGGGGAAGGGAAACCTCTAGCCCACTGCACAGAAAGTTTTCTGTGAGGAAGAACTGCACATTAAAAATTATCTGAATTGCAAACCATTCAAATCTGATTAGCAGCCATCCACAGGCTGAATCAAAGATGGTCCAGGGTGGTGCAAAGAGTCATGCATATATTGGGTCTCAAAGCAAGGGTCACAGGTCCAGCCTAGCAGCTAATGCCAGGTTCTGCTTCCCTCTTCTTCGTGTCAGCAGTACAGAGCCAGGCTGACTTCACTTATGTCACATTGCATCAGTATCGGCCTATCTGCTTCATGCAACAGGGATGCATGGATGTTCTGAGGCAAGGGTCAAGAAACTAATTTCCCTGATCCTTTCAAAGCTGTGGAAAAATTTATTTCCTCTGAGCACTGTCTGGCTACAAGAAAAGACCATCACAGCTCAAGCAAGCACAGGTCACTGGCCTGCCTGACCTGCCTTCCTACAAGAGTGTTCAGGGAGCTTACCTTGCCCTAGCCTGATAGAAGGTTTGTTTCTTTTCAAAGCAAATGCCTGTGGAAACTGTACCTACTGCACCTACTTTTAACAGGTGTGAAAGTGCTAGAGTCCTTTTCCTCCAGGGTTCAGTGACAGTACTCTTCAGCTGACAGCTAACTTCCTTCTCCCCTCTAGTTATCAGCAGGAGGAGGATATTGCAGTGTCAAGTCCAGATGTAACTGCAGATCAGAGGTTTGAAGGACAATGCCTAAAGCATTCCTCAACACCATGCATTCCAGTCCAGCCCATCCATGGTTCTACTGAATCATACCCTTGGACTGGAGACACGTGAGTAGGCAGGCACTGGATAAGACCTCCAAGTCCAAACACCTCTCAAAGCCAAAATCATGCCCGACTTCCATGCTGCTTTCAACTTTTAGACTTAGGTTCTACTTGTCTCTGTTACCCACCATCAGCCCACAGCCATCCAAGTACCAGCTGCATTTCCCAGGGGGAGTTTCGTATAAGTGACTCTTATGTCTGCTGCTACCCTCCAGGCCCTCTGCAGCTCTTCCCCTTCCCTGGTCTGGCCCTCAGTACTCCCAGCCTCCGGCCCGGCGGATGCCCGCCTGCCCAGCCAGCGGCCCGTTACCTGGTTCCCAAAGACAGCGATGGAGCAGGCGGTGGAGACCTCGTGGGAGCCAAACCAGACAGAAGCGATGCGCGAAGGCATGCCTAGGATGAAAACCTGGGCCAGGGAGCAGATGACCTGCCCCAGCACGGTGATGGGGAAGAGGTGCGGCTTTAGGCTGCCTAGCTTCACCCAGGCGCCCAGAGCGTTGAGGGCCGAGCCGACCAGGGCGATGAGGCGCAGTCCCCTCTTGTCCAGCAGCCAGGCAACAGGGAAGAGCAGGGGGATGTAGGTAAGCATGTAGCTCATGGAGAGCCAGTCGATGGCGAAGGCGTTCACTTCGTAGAAGTGCACGAAGATGTTGTTGATACTGCCGTACTGGATCCACTGGAAGGCGTTACACAGAGAGTAGCTGCTAAAGAGCAGCACCACGGCCCAGCGACGGCGGGACAGCCGCACCTCGACGGTGGCGGCAGCAGCCGCCCCGGCCGCCGCCAGCCCCGGTGCCCCGGTAGGCTCCTGCTGCACCATGCTGGCCGCCTGACTCCACTCGGCGGCTCGCCGGCACGCACCTGGCCGTGACACCCGGCCGGCCGGCCCCGCCGAGCTCACTGGCTGCCGCCGCACGGGCAGGCGGCACCGCCCCCCGCCCGCTCCACCGCCCCCCGCCCGCCCCGCCCTGCCGTGCCGCGGGGGCGGGCAGCGCGTCTGCCCGGCCGGGACGGAGGCGGCCTGGCGCTAGCCCTGTCGCGGTGCCTGTGGAGCGGCAGCAAAGGCGTGGGCCCTGCCCGCGCCATGGCAGAGGGGTCGTGACCCCCCCGTCTTTACGGCCCGAATGGGCGTGAGTCTCATTTGAGTTAACATAGAATCACACAATTGTTAGGGTTGGAAGGGACCTCAAGGATCATCTAGTTCCAACCCCCCTGCCATGGGCAGGGACCTCTCACACTAGATCAGGTTGCCCAGAGCCACATCCAGCCTGGCCTTAAAAGCTTCCAGGGATGAGACTTCCACCACCTCCCTGGGCAACTTGTTCCAGTGTTTCACCACCCTCCTGGGGAAGAATTTATTTCTAACATCTAATATGAATCTACCCCTTCCTATTTTTTCCCCATTCCCCCTAGTCCTATCATTACCTGACACCCTAAAGAGTCCCTCACCAGCTTTCTTGTAGGCCCCCTTCAGATACTGGAAGGCCACAACAAGGTCTCCTCAGAGCCTTCTCTTCTCCAGACTGAACAGCCCCCATTCTCTCCGTCTCCATAGGATACAAGCTCCAACCCTCTGATCACCCTTGTGGCCCTTCTCTGGACATGCTCCAGCATGCCCAAATCCTTCTTGTAACAGAGGCTCCAGAACTGGATGCAGTACTCCAAGTGGGGATTTCTGATGCTTTTTTTCATGACAACATCCAGTGAAGTCAAAACATCTCAGTGTGGCTTAAACAAAAGAGCCAAAACTTATCTTCATTTTCACCCTCGTGGGGAATTCACAGTTAATGAGTCAGCCCTTATTATGCCATTCATTTAGCAACACAGCAGTTACAGATTCCTGCCTGGAGATCACAGATGAGCTACAGCTCGTTTAATTAACATTGTTATCTGAACTGTAAAAACATTACCCAGCATGAGCTTTAAATCATGGATGTGGTTGCATGATAGTGTTCTTCAGCTCTCTTCAAGTGTGAAACACACAACTCAAAGTTCACTTGGAAAAATGTAACCTGTCCCTGGGATGTTGTATTCCTGAAACAGATGAGTCAAAGAATGAAAAAGTGAACTTTCTCTGGCTTAAAATAAACTCCATACTTCCACAAACCGTTTACTTTGTGGAGCACTGTTAGAGGTTACTGATGCTGAGTTGTCCACCTGATTACATCCAAGTGCAAATGCAGACACTCAGCTTTGGTGCCTTTAAATTCTTATTTCCCATGAGAAAAAAAAATGAAGTAGCTTTGGACAAATTATTCCAAGGCAGACCAAATACCACCTTAAGTGGTTCTCGCTGCCTATCCTCACAGAGCCCACTTCTTGCTGCCCACTTGGGTTTCCTACTCACAGCAGTGGCCAGAAGCACAGCTGGAGTAGAGCAAAGCCAGCACGGTCTTCCCTATGTGCTGTGCTGAAAGAATCACAGGGCAGAGCTGCAAACCTTCCTACCCTGTCCCTCCTCAGCCCAGTTCACTTTGCCAGTGAACCTCCAGCCTCACCCGGGATGCTTGTTACGATGCTTATGATTGGCCAAGAAGGCTCAATGGCATCCTGGCCTGTATCAGGAACAGTGTGGCCAGCAGGAGCAGGGAGGTCATTGTGCCCCTGTACTCAGCACTGGTTAGGCCACACCTTGAGTACTGTGTCCAGTTCTGGGCCCCTCAGTTTAGGAAAGATGTTGACTTGCTGGAACGTGTCCAGAGAAGGGCAACAAAGTTGGTGAGGGGTTTGGAGCACAAGCCCTATGAAGAGAGGCTGAGGGAGCTGGGGTTGCTTAGCCTGGAGAAGAGGAGGCTCAGGGGAGACCTTATTGCTGTCTACCACTACCTGAAGGGAGGTTGCAGCCAGGTGGGGGCTGGTCTCTTCTCCCAGGCAACCAGCACCAGAACAAGAGGACACAGTCTCAAGCTGTGCCAGGGGAGGTTTAGGCTGGATGTTAGGAAGAAGCTTTTCATAGAAAGAGTGATTGGCCATTGGAATGTGCTGCCCAGGGAGGTGGTGGAGTCACCATCACTGGAGGTGTTTAGGAAGAGACTGCATGGGGTGCTTGGTGCCATGGTTTGGTTGATTAGATAGTGTTGGATGATAGGTTGGACATGATGATCTCAAAGGTCTCTTCCAACCTGCTCTATTCTATAACATAAGCCTAATGTAGCTTTTTTGCATCATGAACAAGAAAGGCAAATGCAGAAGCGAGAGCCAGAAGAGAGGTTTTCAGTTCTAATAAAATTGTCATTTGAGTTTATCAGGAATGCAATAAGGAATGGTAGTGGAGTGGAGTGGTGAAATAGCGCAGAAAAGGGGCTGTCATAGTCCAACAGCTGCTTAGTCTGAGATCTCTGAGGATATATCTTAAAATAGTACAGAAAATTTAAATTCTAAGTTCATCAGATTTGAAAAGGCTTTTAGAAAACTCTTCACAATCTCAAGGACAAATCAAAGTCACCCAGAGGTATTCACTGTTGTTCATTAAAGAGCAATCAAAAAGCAGAAACCCAGAAAAGGAAGGAAGAGGCAATTTTTAGCACGGCAAACCGAGTTTGCTCACAGGGGGGTCGTTTACTAATAAGCCCAACGACAGAGTGAGAAGCAAAATTTGCAGAGAGTAAGACATTATTTAATTCCCTCAGGACTAACTTAAATATTGTCACCTACATGTTGTGTTTAGGTCTGTGTGATTTCAGCTAACTGTAACTGGAAATGTTATCACCCCATGGCAGTCTGCTGTGGCCAGAGGTCTGTAGACAGCAGAGAAGAAAACACTAAGAACAGTTAAATTTCTTCAAGGTGACTTAAATAAAAAAGAAAAAAGATTACACACATGGAAAAATCTTTAGATATATGAGAAAGGAATAGGAAACATACATTGGGTCCTTTCTCTCCTGCCAGCCCTACTCAAGACTGGAGTCACAAACAATCTGTCACATCTTTCAGCTGTGCTTTAGTTTTAGTCCCACCTTCAGCTCCTAAAAGTCCTCAGGTTTTACCCATCACCCACACAATGTCAGTAGCAAGCCACAACCTGCCAAGCAAGGAGCTGCTTGCTTGCTTGCAATAAACTGTCTTAGTCCCATCAGGAAAGTCAAGTGGTAAATCAAGAATGAGTAAACCACAGCCCCTGCTGTGAATCACAGCTGAAAGCAGGCTAAGACAAAGTAGTGCCCAGCTTCTGGTGACTGCAGCCTGTCAAGTGAACACCAGCTAGGCAGGGAAGCAGCCTTGGCTGCCCCACAGCAAATATAGGCAAGTATTTTTCACCCATATAGGCCCACACTTCCCAGAATCATTCTTCTGATTTCAGGGCTGCTTTGTTTTGTTTCTGGCTCTGTGAACTGTTCAATCACCCCTTTACGTAGTGTGCCACTTTCTGGACCAAAATAAATCCCTTGTGCCTTGCATTTCTTCCTCTATCCATTGCCACATCTGCTTCTATTCAAATGTTCTCCTTTCCCTTCTCAAAGCAACATAGCAGCTGCTTTTGGATTTCCCTCATCAGAGCATCTTTATATAAAAAATTCTTAGCCATGAAAAAATTATTCCTATTTCAGGACAACCCCTTGAAGTGGATTTTAAAGCTAGAGGGAAATCTCCTTTACACAAAGATTGGCACAAGTGCTAAAAAGGTTACAGGATCCTGTACCCAAACATATCTGTGAAAGCTGGAAAACCAGAGGCAGTAGCATTGCCCAGGGAGGTTGTGGATGCCTCCTCCCTGGGGCTGTTCAAGGCCAGGATGGATGAGGCCTTGAGCAACCAAGGCTAGTTGAGAGGCATCCCTCCCACAGTGGGGAGATTGGAGTAGGTGATCTCTAAGGTCCCTTCTAACCCAAGCTATTTTATGATTCTATGAAGTCATTAGACAGAAACCAGAATCTTTGGCTTCCATACTGATCTCAAGAAATACAACTTCTGACAGCTCTGCCTTTATGACCACTGGATACATAGAATTCATTTGTGTTCCATAAGAACTGAAGAATGTGCCCTCCAATAAGCTTGGTTTTCTCAAAGCCCACCTGAGGAACATAAACACTAGGGATGATGCTGGCAGTGATAATCCAGCTTTCAATCTAGTAGATGACAACAGGCCTCAGTGACAAGCAAGGCCATAATGAATGGGTGGCAGAAAAATGGCTTAGAAGGTGTGCAGAAGACACATCAGAAAAGTACTATGAAAGGAATAATTCCTTGATGACTTTGCCACACTGGATCGGAGATCCAAGTAGTAGATGGAAAAGAGGGTACTCAGGGCTCTACTGGATATTCCACCTTTGCAGTTCCTGCAGAGACCTCAAAGGATGCATTGGCTCCCTTTAAATCAGAAGCATCTAAGTTTACAGGATCACAGGACATCTATTGCTCTCCAACTCACAGCACTGTGATTTGTGCCTCGTTGACCTTAGAAGGCCTAGTTAGCACAGCTCTTAAGTGGCTCTATCACATTTTGGCTGATAAAATTCAGGCCTAGAAGAGATGCCAGAGGATTGGTCACTCTATCCCACACAGTCTTTCACAGCAGATGTTGCAGGGAAGATTACAAAATCTTTGTTGAATCTTTGAGGGAGAATGTTTTCTATTGGATTCCACACCCAAACTGCTTCAGTGGAATTCTTCACAAGTCAGATAGTTGTATCATCAGACTAAATCACAAGACTCAAACAGCTGGAGACACACTGAGCAGAGCAGGCTGGCAAGGGTTGCCATGTTAGACCAGGGCAGCTTGTTCCTCCCTAGAGCAGGGAAGGCTTCAAACCCTCTGCTGGTCCCTATGGCTTTCTGCCTCCCAGAAGCAGGAAAGCAGCACCCAGTGTACAGCTGATAAAAGCAGTGGAGTACTTGGTTTTGATACTCCAAACCCTTGTGAATCCTTCCTGCTGCATTTGCTGTGTAAAGACCTGGGCACACATACTGTGATGGACAGCTACATCGCTAGCAGTACAGCAGGCAGCCTCTGCAGCATTCAGAGCTTTGCAAAAATTACCTTCTGCTGCACAAAAGATGTTGGCTTAGTTGCACAATCTAAAACCTCATCCAGAGAATACTGCAGGCCTCAGAACCACCAAAGCTGTGCAGGGGATATCCTTGAGCACCAAACCTATCCTTTTCCTTACCCAGGAAGGGAAGTAATGTTTTGTTCCCCTTCAGCACATCTCATGTGTAGCTCTCTGAGAACTTCACAGAGGAAGCCTGGCCTGCACCTGTTTTATAAGGGAAAAGAGGGCACAAAGAGTTAAGGTGATTTGCCCGTGGTCCTGCCATGGGCTAGACTCTTGTTCCCCACTGCCCCTTCCAACCTTCCCCCCCACCTTCCAACCTTGGCTTGCCCAGCTGCAGCCTGAACTCCCACCCCTTTGCAGATCTAATCTGCCTTTAACACAGCAATGGCTTTAACTTAACCCTGCATAGTGTTTGCATGGTTACCGCTGAGCTGCAAAGAGTACCTGGGGAAGGCATGGCTGAAGTGCAGCTATTCACTGCTCCCTTCTTGCAGCAAGAAAAGGGTTTAAGAAGTAGTGCACCGATGGTACCTCAGATGTGCTGGTTGTTGGTTAGTGCACCCCTCAAGACACAGGGTGGTTATGCTACCTCTGCATGGCCTTCTGCAAACAGCAGCTTGCTCTGCCCCAGACTCTGATCTGGCCGGATGAGAACCAGCTCTAATCCAAAAGCTGTTTAACTGTGGTTAGCCTGCTGCACTGCTTGAGCATCTAAGCCCAGCTCTTGACTTTTGCTTGTGAAAAGCTGCAGAGCTATAGCCAGGTATGAGGAGAATCTTGCATAGGCTTGATTTGCTTTATTCTTGGAGCAAATCCACCTCACTCTTCCTCTGTGCACACGTCATGCACATGGGACATGAAGATCACTTCACTCAGCTCAGAATAAAAGAAGTGAGAAAAGAGCCAGCTAGACTCAAAACTCAGCCACAGCCTAGATTTACATCCCCAGTCCAGATCAGGGTCACAGATTAACCCTTAATACCAAAAGCTCAAAGTATATAAGGCCTTCTTACTCAGCACCCTCCAGTCTCCAGCTCAGTGAGTCATGCCCGTTCATGCCAATGACACAGAAAAGGTTTCAAATCTCCTAATGCATGCAGCTGGCATTAATTAATTGATAATTAAAGAGTGCTGAAAATGTGCATGGATCACTTATGAACTCAGGCACATTCCTCTTCTTCCTCCCACTCACAGTACAGCAAAACCACAAAGCCAGGACAAGTCCAGGGGACCATGGCACCGTACCACCGCTGTTACGAGGGGACGAAAGTTGATTATGTCTTAGGCAAGAGTACAGGACCAGTGCAGGAGTTGGGAGGAACGTGTGCTGTCACTGTATGGATGTCTCTGAAGCAGCAGAACTCTCAGCAACTGGCATCTTCAGCCTCAGAGGTAAGAAAAAAAGATGGTCTTGTGTAGCAACATTAGCACACTGGTTGCAGCCCTGCCCTGGCAAGAAATGGATATACATTCCCTACTGGTGAGTTGGACAGGGTTTTGATGAACCTTAAAGAACTTCAAGTGTACACATCACTGCCTCACTGCTCAGATCGTTAATCAGGATGGTGACAACAACAGGCAGAGGAAGAATCCAGAGTGACCACAGCATAATGCTGTTTCTAGGAGCAAGTCTCCCCATTTCATGCCATGCTTTGATTTTTCTCTTCTCACCAACTTCTGATTCATAAATATACTTTGCTAGCAGTGATTACTCATCTTTGATTTCTGTGTGCTGAAATATTAGCATCCAGACAGCATTCTTGTATCACAAGTGCTGCTTTGGACACTGCAATCATTGTAAGAGGCAAAGAAAGGGCTGGTGCTTTAGTTCAGTATGCAGGAGACTGTCCTCTGGCTGATGCAGGCTGGCAGCACTAGCAGAAATTGCTTCTGAGATGGGATTTGCAAAAGTATGTGTGAATACTTTGGAGCCACAGCACAGTGAGTGGCATTATTAAGGGCACGGACCCCTGAAGAACACTTGACAAGATTTGCAGGTAGCTCAATCCCCACAAAAATGGCAGCAGAGGTACTTAGTCTGTTCTTGGTCAAACTGAAGATGTGCCTCTACTTCTCTTCTGACTCCTTGCATACTGTGCTTGGGTATTACCTCTTCTTCTGTCCCTCAAGAGAGAAAAGTCATGCATGAATCAGCCAAGCTCATAACAGCCCCAGACAATGAAAGCACCTTCCCCTGCACTGGCTGACTGCCTCCCCACCTTGGTACCTGGCATACTGGAAGCCTGCAGCTGAGCTGAAAAGGGTGAATCAGGAAGAGAATACCAGGCATAAAGACTTGCCCTGGGCCTCCCATCTGGGGAGCAAAATTAAGCTTAAGTCAGCGCCAAATGTCTTATCTTTATTTATCTTACCATAGAAGCAGCCCTGAAATGCTGATAGCAAGTGCTTGTAAAGTGCTGAGCCTGTGCTTTCAGGGGGATGAAAAGGGAGAAATTACTGAACCCTTGATGTTTTGTGACTTGCTGTCCTTTTACACAGAGTTGCCAGGATGCCTTGAGCCACAGGAGACACTGAGATTGGGAGAAGGCCATAAAGGAAAATGTAACTCTCATGTCTCCCAGTTCCCATCTCCACCCTCTGACTGTATCAACAGATGTTTGCCACACACCTCTGGTTTGTTTTTTCTACAGAGAAGACACCAGTCAGCGAGTAAATGTGGAGGCAATGGTCACTAAGGCTTGAAAAACACCCATGGTAGTTGCCTTGTAGTACCATGTTCTGCCCTTGCTGTTCTCCCAGCTGGCTTTGCCCAGAGCGCATCCACAGCAGACACCCCATCCCACCCCACACGCCCCCAGGACAAAGCTGCTGGGCAGAAATACAGCCCAAGTGCTTCTACAACAGCTTTCCTAGGTGTCAAAACACGGAAACCTACCATTCTCATCAGGGCTGCATCCAGGTCTGTGCTTATTGAAGCAAGTAGCTGTTATCCCTCCACCGATGATGCCTCCCAGCGTTCAGTGCCTACATCCAACTCAGCATTACCTTCGCACAGCTCTGCAAGCCCCGCGGGAGCTGAGGAAGGTGGGGGACACCAAGGCAAGCTCCCCACACCCTCGCATGGCAATGAAACACGCTAAGACCACAAAGCAGAGCTGGCCCCTCTCTCGAGCTGCAAGATCTTTGGCCAAGGAAGACCACGGCCCCACGTTTCCACTTGGACCTGGACTTGCCCCTTCAGGCAACCTTACCCACCCGTGGCCTTCGCAGCGTGGGTGCAGGCTGGAGGAGCTCAGCGTTTGCCCAGCAGAGGCCAGCACAAACGCAGGGTTTCGGCAGGCTGCGCTTGTGGGGTCTCTTTACTTCACCTTCTCCGGCTCCCTCAGCCTTCAATGAGCCTTCGTCTCTTCACTGCTTTGAAAGAGTTGCGACGGAAAGGCTCGGGCATCCTACTTGGCTAAGGCCCAGCCATCACCCAGTTTTTCCACTTGTGTGCCTCGAAGCAGCCTCTCGCCAAGCAGCAGCAAGCGGCACGGTGCTCGGGGAGGCCGGGACCGGTCAGTTAATAGTCACACTACAACCCAGATGCTAGGGAAATGATTTGCGGGTAGGAGCAGGCAAAGGAAAGCAATCAGGGGTGATTGCCCTCGCCAACACCCTGCCCTTTGCTCCTCATTTGAGATCATTAACAGTTTATTTTCTGAAACACCACGCCGGAAGATAGGCTCTCGGCTACTTAGCAATCAAAGCTAGTTGAGTGAGGAGCCTTGGGCAGAGGCCAGGAGCTCGGGAAAAGAGAAGCAAGAGACAGCACGGGTACAGAAATGAAGGATTCTCTGCACGGAGACTGAAGAAGCAGCTTGTGCAGATCTGTAAATAGCTTCAGGAAACGATCCTTTCCTCAGTGACTCGTTGAAAGGGCTGACGGGCCTGAAAGCATATGTGGCTGCTCGTTGCTTGGGTGATAAGGACAGGGGAGCCCTTCTTCACAAGAGAGACTGCATCTGAGACATCTTGCCATCACCCAGATGTCAACAATCGCTTGAACCATGCAGATCATCTTCTGTGATCAGGATTTTGAGGGCGAGACTGGGGTAAAGACAAGTCAGATTGGAAGATGTGTCCCTTAGCACCAGCATACACCCAGTGTTTGGCTGAGCACAATGGTGCCTGGAGACCTTCCAACTCGTAGCCAGTCATGCAGAGAGGAAGGGCACCTTAACTGAATGATGCCAAGAATATTGTTTAGGTTCTGGAGAGGATGTTGTTGCAAACCCATCTAGTAGTCTCACCACTTACCACCTATTTTCGTTCTGAGTTGCAGGAATAAGTCTGAGACGTTACCAGTGAGCAGTCTAGCAATTCTGTGGGCATCATGCAGAACCCCACCCAGCCTGCAGGATCTCGGGCTTTGACAACTCTGCAACAAAACTGTTGGCTTCATGTCTGTGTAGGCATAGGTGACACATATACATCAAGGTAGGGCCTTTTCCATCTGCAGCTAAAATGAAGCTTAGCATTTTATAGCCACACAAGGATGGAGGTTTCTCATTGTAGGTAATACTGCGTTCTGACACAGCACAAGCTTTGCTGGGGTTCTGTTGCGTCCTTCAGTGAGGAGCATGAGCCTGTAGTGCCCTGCACAGCAAACTCCAACCAGGGGAGCAGTAGCTTTTTCTCTCTGATTGTGTAGCCCAGGAAACATAGGAGCATCAGAGCCCTGAGGAACAGCAAGTTTGGGAGCAAACCCACCAGAAGCTGAAGGAGCAGAAGCAGAGCCGGTAAAATCAAGCTCTGCTAGTGCTGCAGCCAGTTGTTTCTCCTAAGCTTAAGGGGCCAAATAACAGAGAAAAGTAGTTTGGAAAGGGCCCTTGTAGCCTGGGTGGTGGTAAGTCAGCAACCCTGTTTGTTGTAGGGGTAGATGGAGCGAAGCCTGCTGGTGTGAGATTTAGCAGAGGGTGGTGGTGTAAAACACACTGAAATTGCTCCTGCTGCTTTTTTGTATATGTGGTTAGAATCTTTTTGCTGTCTGTAGATGTATTCTGCATGTTCTGTATGCAAAACCCCAACTGCCCAGCTGGAATGATCACCATCCTCCCCTATGCATGAGTGTCCCCCTCAGGGCAGAGCTGCACAGACCAGGGCCTGTACAATCCCCTCTTGCCTCAGCACTGCCTTTGTAGGGCGGTGACACTCAGGCCAATGTGCTGACACCAGGCATCTCTGGCCACACTGCTTCCCATGCTGGCACAGAAGCTGGAAGCAGGAAGTTCACAAGCCCCTTAACAGGCTGTGGCAGAAGAAAGTGCTGTGCTACCTGCACTGTTCCCGAGAACAGCTTGCTGAAGCCTGGCAGTGTTTGGTGTGAACCAGAGAGAGAAAATGGGCACAGTCCATTACAGACTTTTCCCAACCACTCATGAGGGCTATGAAGATAAGACCAAACCCATCTGGAAATCTGCAAATTGGGTCCATTTCGTTTAGCTACAAGCCTATGTCTGCAGCACTGCTCCATGGAGATGGCAGCAGCCCTGAGCCAGCATTAGCAACTGGACCTGCACTGGCAGGTGGGCTTCAGCCTTGCGTATAGAGTGGGGCTGATAGGTGGACTGCTGGCTGCTGGGGTGTTAACTGCAGAGACTGTCTCTATGGACCAGCTGTGTTTCCACTAGATTAGCCCCAGCAGAACTAATCTATTCTTCACTGACCTTTCAGGTTTTATCTGCTTCAGTGCAGCAGCCTTTTGTGGAAGGGGAAACAGTGCAGGCTGCAGCTACATGCCTTACAGCAGGGTGCCTTGAAGCAAGGATTCTGCTAGGTGCTGCTTCCCCTGTGCGGTCCAGCATCACTCCCCTTCATGCTGCAATGTGCCTTCCCAGCTGTGCTGCTGGTCAAGCTGAAGGCTCTACCAGCCCACCAAGCCCCACATGTGTGGCAACATGGGATGGCAGTGGCCTTCCACACACACATGGGGAGCACGTGGAGGTCTAGCCATCAATGGCAGGGAGCTGAGGGGGTCAGCAGGGAAGAGACCTGTGATGCTGCATCAAACTCATCAGCCAGGTCCAGCCCTGCAGCAAGGAGTGAGTCTTCTCTCCCAAGGACTCCATCAACACACAAACCATTGTCCCTCAGCTTGCCCGGCCCATGCACATGGGACCTCCATCTAAATGTCAGGATCCAGCTGCTGGTCCTGGATTAGACACCAACATTTGTAGGGCTGTTCTCTGGACTCCAAGCTCTCTGCACCTGCTGCTTGCACCCTCACTGTGCCATGCTGTGCCACAGGAGAGACTCAGGCCCTATTTAGGAAACACTTAAGCATTTTTCAATATTTATTTTACAAAAATAAACCACTTTTGCCCCGGTTCTCTGTGCCCCCCAACCTTCCCCTCTGCCCCTGCTCCCATGCCAGCTCCTCTCCCTGGAGCTACAGCTGTTGCATGCCACAGCCAGCTGCTCACTCAGAGGCTGCTGGTGCTCCACACTCCTGCCATCATGCCCAAGCAAGCACCAAGGAAGGGGGTTGGTGAACTTTTGCAAATGACTTCTCTTCCCAGGACTGAAGTTGGAAACTGCCCAAAAATGCCTCCTGGTGTCTCTGCCATTTCTGGGCATCTCACTCAGAGTACACACTTTGAGAAGAGGTGTCTGTCCATCCTTCTCTCTTGGATGGAAAAGCAAGCCCCACAAAGTTGCTTCCTCCCATCAGTGGAGCTGGCAGGCTGCCCTCCCACCGGCTGACTCAGTGCTGGAAGCGTGGGGAGCTGATGTGGGGCTGGTGGAAGGAGTGTGTGGCATAAAGCACTTCTGGAGGTGGTGGAGGGGAGGTCAAGATAGAGCAGAGAGGTTCGTGGGAGCTCAGCATTGAGGCAAAGTGCTTCATCTCCTCTGTCAGCTGCTTGATCTCTCGGCGCAGGGCAGCGTTCTGCCTCTCCAAGTCCTCGCTCTCCTGAGGAGACAAGACCACAAGGGAGCCACAGGAATGAGCTGAGGACATGGGAGCTGAAGATTATAGAATCATAGATGGTCTGGGTTGGAACAGACCTCTGAAGGTCATCTAGTCCAAGCCCCCTGCAGTAAGCAGGGGCATCCTTAGCTAGATCAGGGTGCCCAGAGCCCTGTCGAGCCTCATCTTGAGTATCTCCAGGGATGGGGCCTCAACTACCTCCCTGGGTAACCTGTTCCAGTGTTCCACTACCCTCCTGGTAAAGAATTTGTTCCTACCACCCAATCTGAACCTACTCTTCTCTAGTTTGAAACCATTGCCCCTCATCCTATCACTGCAGGCCTTTGCAAACAGTCCCCAGATCCCATGGCTCTCTGCCCTGCAGAGTTTCCAGCATGAGCGTTCTGTTAAACTCAGCACAGAGCCATGCCTGGGCAACCCCCTGTCCCCCCACCAAGCAGGCCAGGTGCGGTGCAGAGGCGCTGCTGGCGGCCCCAGCCCCGCTCCCCAGGCCTGGCTTACGAGAAGTGACTGCGGCCTGCTCCCACCCAGGCTTTCTCGCTCCCTCTCACGCAGGCCCCGAGCGGCGCTGGCTTCCCGGGCCAGGGGGAGGGCAGGCTGAATAACCGCCGTCTCTAACCAGAAAACCACCTGCCACAGGAAACCTGTCATTGCCCTGGAAAGAAAAGACTCACTGCTTCCTGCTAGCAGCCGGGGAAACCAGCAGCGCGGCGGGGAGGAGGGGGAGACACTTGAGTCAGAAGAAAAGAGAAACTGAGGCCCCAGAAGAACTGAATTGCTGTTATTAATGAGAAGAACAACAAAGGGGCTAACAACGGTGCTCAGCCTTGTCCCAGTGATCCCAAGAGCGTTGCAACCTCTGCTACCTCTGCTGCAGCTGAGGTGCTGCTCCGGCATGGAGCTTCCCAGGCACCAATAGACCATGGAGCCAGCAGCCTGGGCAGGACCAGAGAGGGAGGAAGGACACGGTGACAGGCTCTGCAAACTCATCCAAGACAGCTAAAGCGGGACCCAGTGCTCTGATGGACTGGAAAGCTGTACCATCACCTCAGCAAAGCAAACTTGTCACCCTGCACTCGCTCCTCTGCTGCCACACCGACCTCTGACGGTGCCCACTCCCTGCGAAGGGGTTAAAATGCACCCAGCAGCTGTCACAGGAGGGGGTCACTCAGCAAACATCTCTCAGATGTGACTAAATGCTTTGGAAATCACAACTGGTGTTGAATTCAAGAGCTAAAGGGGCTGGGAGCCATGACTCATTCCCCTCTAAACACAAGCTACAACGACCTGGGGCAGATGGGGCTGCTGGTTCCTTTCATACCACCGCAGCTCAAGCTGAGCAGCTCTTCTAGGCAGAATATCAGAGAAGCAAATTCCTTCATGCAGAGCCAACCAAAGGCAAAGAGCACTCAGGGAATGAACCCAAGAGCAGAAAGAGGTCACTGTCCACCAGGAACCAGAAAGATATTTACCATCCATCCTCTACTTGCCTCTCTGCATTTCTCCAGCTGCCTGCCAGGGTCTTCTCTGTCTGAACCAAATTGGGCTTAGGACCCCTGCTCCCATTCCAGTGGGAAGACAAGGATTGTGTGCTATCAATGCTAACTGAGCAGTAATAATCTTGTAAGCAAATGGTTTGTCTTCTTCTCTAAGATGAGCAGTCTCATTCTTCTTGGGGCACAGCTAGGCAAGATTTTCCTGCAGAGGAAAGAGCTCCAACCCCAAAGAAAGTGTGTCTCTTCACCCTTCTCAGGCACAGCTGCTCAGAGCCATTGCTGCTGACAGATGTCATCCAATCAGGCTAGAGCCATGTGAGCTTTAGAAACATCATCAGCTACTGAGAAGTCTGAAATCTCCATTTTAAACCCAGGTCAAACCATGTACTGAGTGCACTATGCAAGGAGGAAGGTCCAGAACTGACATCTCAAGAATTCTTCCCCATAGTGGGGATCTGGGTGAATATGAAGACCACTAAGTCAAATGATGCTATTTTGAACAGAAGCCTGACTACCCCTTTTCAAAGGGCAGCCAAGCCCAGTGCAGGGATAAAGATGGGTCTCTGCCTGCTGCAGGCTGCATGTTCTGCATCCTGCCCACCAGCAGCCCAAAACACACAGGACTGCACTTGTGTGCAAAATGCGAAGGAGCACAACCCCTGTGCTCTGGCACTGACCACACAGTCCTGCCCAAACACACACAGCCAGAAGTGAACTGAAAAGCAGATGCCTAATTCTGACACTGGGAAGAGCTGCAGGGGTAGCCATGGTGCCCCAGGAGAAGGCTGGGACAGCAGGGGGAAACCAAAGGATGGAAAACCCACAGGCCACAACAGGAAAAGCCTCCAGGCACTGCAAAGTGTGCAGATGTAGGAAGAGACACAAGTGCTGCCATGGGCACATTTACAAATATTAGAGAAGGGTTGATATTTATTTATCTACACTGCACAGCACCTCAGGGAGCAGACCAGAGGCCGTGGCACAGTTGGCTCCACATTACACCACCATCCACACCAGTGAAGACAGAGTCCTGCCACCTTGTAGGTGGTGCATCCTTGTGCACTGTTGCACTACTGCTGAAGCAATGGCACAGAGAACCAAGCCAAGGGAAGGCAGCCAGGGTGAGCCTGTGCTTTTCAAAGATTGAGCTGGTCAGAAGAGGTTAGGAGAGGAAATGGGTAGTGTCAGACTGAGAGATAAAGATGGATTTAAAACTAGCTGCAAACCAAACTGCTTCAGTGCTAGTCATCCTGGGCTGTGTGCTCTCACTGTGAGCTCCGGCTCCTACATCCTGCCCTGGCCTCACTTTTCCTGTCCTGCCCCAACCCAGCCTCTCTGCTCCAAGTCCCCAGGGTAAAAGCACATTGTTCCCTACAGGAGCCCTCGGTGCTGGAGATGGGAAGGGTGGGAGTGCTCACCAAGTGCAGGGTGTCTGCTTTCTGGGTCTGCCTCAGGCGGCTCTTCTGGGCAGCGATGCGATTCTTCTCCCTCCTCTGGACTTTCCTCATGTCATCAGAAGAGTCCTAGGGAAACAAGGCATGGAAATAACTGGGGCATCCCCTCCCTTGTCTTGATTCTCCTGTGCAACAGTAGGTGAGAAGTGGGCACAGCAGATAGTATCACTGAAACACAGGACAATGGGATATACACTCTCAGCACCTGGATAAAGCTGTGTCCCAGGGATGTGTGATGCTTTTGGCATCTCCATTGCCAGGAGGGGCAATTCTGATACCCTTGGGCATCCCAGCACAGCTAGGAAATAACCACTCTCCCTCCACCAAGACACAGGCCTGGTATATGGATTCAGGGACTAGAGAAAGGAGCTCTCTCTGGAAAAGAGACAACTAGAATTCATTGTACAGAAAACATTTCCCTTCCCCATCTCTCCATGGGGATATGGCACTGCAGATGAATATTCCAGTTCTTGGCTAAACCATCTTCCCAGATATTCAGCCTATGTTATACTCCTTTTATCTCTGTGGGTCCCACCCTTCTCCCTCAGGCTTTATTTGTTGCAGAGCCCTATGGTTCAACTAGATGGACTCAGGGCTTTTGGTTTTCCTCCAGACTGTATGTGCTCCAGCTCTCTGATCTCTGTGCTTGCTCTCTTCTGGAGTCCCTTGGTAGCAATGTTTGCAATGCTGACTGCAATACTCCCAAGCCCCTTGGGCAGAGGAGAGCACTGATGTCTAGGTTCCAGGTCATGAACTTCAGGTAACAGACATTCTCTGCTGAGATCTGGTCCTGCTGCTGCCTTCTGACAGTTGAAACCATCACCCAGGCTCTTTCAGCTCCTATTTTCATGTTGCACTGCCTCTCTAGGGGACTCTCTAACATTAACACCACCACTTCTCCACAGGACTGCAAAACTCAGCCACAAGAGTTATCTTCCCAGCCCATCAGTCTGTCCACATCCTCTCTTCCCTCCAACCCACTCAAGATCTTTTATTTTCTTTGAACTTAACCATTTTATCCTTGACTTCAATGCCCTACAAATGTCTCAGAACCAGCAGCTCCCACGTACTGCACCAAGTCCAGTCCCTGTGCTTTGGCAACCCCTGCACTCTACCAGCATGCTGCTTCATCCCTGGCTGCAAGCCCAAAATCAGCTGCCCTGATCATCCCCAAGGTTTCTGAACAAAGCCTTGAATACTTGCCATTGTTACCAAGCCTAGATAAATGGCAAATGACAGAGAAGTTCTATGATCCTATATAATAAAGCTTAGCCAGAAAAGGCAGTGGAAAGACCTCAGACTTGTGCCAGCAAAAAACCTACCATGAAAGTACCCCGTGTAACAATACAAAATCTGTCAAGCACTATTGAGATGAAAAATCTCTGAGGCTGAACAGAAAAGAAAGCAGTTCCAAAGAGGCAGGGCTTTTCTGGGTTTCCTGAGAAACAGCAATGCTGCTCCTGAGGTGTCCTAGTCCATGGTGAGGAGATGCCTGCTCAGGCTCCCCACCAGAGCACCGACTTTCATGCCAAAGCTTCCTGCCTGCTGCCTGCTTGGTGTGTATTGTAGGGCCCACTGTGCCTAAGGGTCCTGGCCTCTCGGTTGCCCCTGACATAGCCCCAGGAAATAAAGTCTCTTCTCTCCACCTGTACCCTGCTCAGTGGCTAGGGCTCTCCTCTCAGCCCCACATCCCTCTCAGCACAGCTGTTCCTAGAAAGCCCAGCCATACTGCACTGTGCAGAGGCCAGCGGTGGGTGCCACTGCTCCTCCTGCCCACCCATGGCCCACCCTGAAGGACTCGCAAGCTGGGGAGAGCTGGGGGAGGGTCCTTGCTTTACCTGCTTGCTGGGAGGGGGAGACTGGCTGAAGCTGCTGGAGTCACTGCTGTCAGAGCTGTGGGGCATGGCTCCTGCCTCTGGCTCCCAGGGCCTCTTCAGCTTCCTCTCTGCTCTTGGAGTGCTTGTCTTCTGCTCCACTTCACTTCCCTCTGCCCTGCTCTCCGTTCTTCTGAGGCAGCCCTTGCCTTCCCAGCTCTTGCCCCTTCCAGAGGCACACTGTCCTCCTGCCCCACACTCTGCTACTTTCTCTGCCTCTCCTCTCAGAGCCTCTGCACCTTCCCTTTAGGTCTTGGCCTCCTGTGGTTTCTCAGAGCCTGGGGGATGCAAGCTGAAAGTCACGTGGCCGGAAACTTTAAGGCGAAGAAGAAAAGTCACAGAAAACAAAAAAAAAAGAGAGAGATTAAAAACCAAAAGAAAGAAAAAGGCACATCTGGGAAAAATGCTCTTCAAAATAGCCTGAAAAACCCCCGAAAACCACCTCCAGGCAGCTGAAAAACAGCGCGCTGGATTTCCTCTGAGCAAAAGAGCAGAGATGGAAAGGAAGAAAGCCCCAGCTGTGAAACCTGGCCTGCCAAGGAGGGCACTGCGGAGGAGGGGCTGCCAGGAGCCCCAGAAATTCCAGGGGCACCACGTGCCAGGCCGGCCCTGCGCCCCGGCAGCTCAGTCCACGTCCAGGCAGTCCCTGCAGTCCCAGTCCAGCCAGGGAAACTCCCAGGCGGCCACCCACCTCTCCACAGCCCAGCCCAGCCCTCCCACTGCTCCCAATACCATTGATGCAAGTCCCAGGCAGGGGATGGGTACTCCCAGCAGGTGCCACACAAATGCTGTTTGTGCACAGCTCTCGTGTCCATGATGAGCCACCAGTGCCACCCAAGAAGAAAGGCTTAGGAGCACTGAACATTTAGACTGGTTTGGGCAGGAATTGCACTTCCTATAAGGCAAAATTCTTTAGCACTTTAAACCACCCACTGGCCCATAAGGGGCACATCAACCCTGGCACAGAAAGGTTTATGGACCCAGAAGCTAAACCTGAGATCTAACTCTCACTCCACACCATGACCTTGACTACACCCCGGGGGGGTGTGAAACTCTCATGCACTGGTCCTAACTCCCTGCCTGCTCCCCTTCATTCCCCTCTCACCATAGCTGCCAGTAGGAGACAGGACTATAGGGAGACAGGAGCATTATGGCACATTGGAGCTTGGTCCCTCTGCCAGCACCCAGCTTGGGCATGGGCCACGCAGACAGCAGCAAAGAGAGGCTGACTTGTATCCCCTTGGTTCTACCCTGTTCTGTGCTGTGTGGGACTAGTTCCATCCTCAGTACAAGCTTCAACAGACTGAAGACATGCAGGCAGTCCCTGGGACAGCAGTGCTTCAGGAGTGCCCTCAAGGTACACCAAGCTAGCTGCTCTGGAGGTGACAGGACAGGAACAGGGAGTGCCAAAGAAGCCATTTGCTTTCTGATCTGCTCACCAGACCCAGTAGAGTGAACCAAGGCCCCACGTCAACAGGTCCTCAAAACAACTAGGTTCTCACATGTGCCATGAGGAGTAGATACAGAAAGAGGCACAAACCCATACAGAGAAACCCACTCCTTTGGACAGCAGTAATTCCCAGCTCCCACCTACTGGGTTTTGTTGCACATTGGTGTTTTGGTTGAGTTTCTCCTGCCTCAAGCAGGGGCAGTAAGGAAGGCTCAGCAGCAGGTCATCAGCATGGGCATTTCAGATGCAGTTGTCATTAGGGCAAAAGTACTGACAGCTCTGGGTTTGCAGCCATGTTGCAGAAGAGAAAATACACACAGAGAAGCAGACTCTTGGAGCACAGTGCACACTTGTGTGGGTACTGGCAGCATTTCTTCTCAGCCCTGCTGCTCATGGAGCCAACACAGGCAAACATGACCAAAAGCAAGAACTGCATGTGGCTGCCTATGAGCTTGGGGAAATCACTTGCCCTAGCTCCAGCAGCAAAGCTGCTCCATTTTGGCCCATTTCCCTCTTTAGAAACATCCTGTACAGGGCACTGGTGCACTACCCTTAGCCATATTGTCTGCACATTTCACAGCCTGCAGTATACTTTTTCTCCCAGCCTGCTGGGATCCTCCACACTTCCAAACATGGCTGTGAGGATTTGCTTGCTTGGCAAGAGCCACTCTGAGGGATCTCCTCTCCTGGCAGTGCAGCCCCCTGTTGCAGGCCAAGCTCCTCCAGCATAGCTGCACCTGGGAATGGAGCAGCTGAAGGCACCTGAGACAAAGGGCTCACAGGGCATTGAGTTCATGACTCCCAAGGCACTGGCTGGTGGCACAGCCACTGGAGGATCCATTTGCTTGCTGTATTGCTACACTTCTGAACTCTGCAACGCTGCGTGGCACTTCCTTTCCAGGAAGCACACCGCTGGATTGCCACCCTCCTGGGGAAACCCATGCTCCTCTGCCAAGGTCTCAGAGACTGCCTGGTGTGCTCTGCTCTACCTGTTCCTCAGGGCAGGACAGCGGGAATGCCTTCCTCAGGGAAGAATATCTTGGTTCCATTATTGGGCAAGTAAGCTGATATCCTGCTGCCCCTCCCCAGGCCCTCCCTCTGCACTGCTATCAGGAAAAGCCTCAAGAGCCAGCCACCTAATCTCCATGCTTGATTTATGTGACTAGATTTACAGGTTTCCTGACTCTCTCTGGGATCATTTAGGTTTTTTGATCTTAATCACAGCTGTGAAATTGCTGTCAGTGACACTCA
This sequence comes from Dryobates pubescens, assembly GCF_014839835.1. Lineage (NCBI taxonomy): Eukaryota > Metazoa > Chordata > Aves > Piciformes > Picidae > Dryobates > Dryobates pubescens. Next base: position 36,492,453 of record NC_071616.1, read on the forward strand.
ATGAACTCACAAGTGTTACATTAGTGCCACAGCAGCAGCTTGACTAGGCAGGGATATTTCCAGAGGTTTCTAGGGGAATGTTGGGGACATCCAGCTCTGTGCTTGTCCCTTCTGAATAACAGTGGGTGCTCCTGATAGGAGTCCTGTTCTTTCCTGAGGGGTCTGGAGCACAAGCCCTATGTGGAGCAGGTGAGGGAGCTGGGCTTGTTTAGCCTGGAGAAGAGGAGGCTCAGGGGAGACCTCATTGCTGTCTACAACTACCTGAAGGGTGGCTGTAGCCAGGTGGGGGTTGTTCTCTTCTCCCAGGCAACCAGCACCAGAACAAGAGGACACAGTCTCAAGCTGTGTAGGGGGAAGATTAGGCTTGATTTCAGAAAGAAGATCTTCACAGAAAGAGAGATTGCCCATTGGAATGTGCTGCCCAGGAGGTGGTGGGGTCAATGTCCCTAGAAAAAACTGGAGGAGGCACTTAGTGCCATGGTCCAGCTGATTAGATAGGGTTGGGTGATCAGTTGGACTTTATGGTCTTGGAGGTCTCTTCCAACCTGGCTGATTCTGTGATTTCCGATACAGAGTGGCTGCAAGGACTCTGGAAGCTGGGCTTAGAGCTCAGCTGTCAGGTTTGAAGGCAGCAAGGTGCAGTTCAGCAAGAACAAATGCAAATGTAAACCAAAGTGAGGTGTAGGCAGAACTGGGGAATAACCTACTGGGCAGCAGAGAGGCAGGGAAAAATCTGGGGGTTGCAGAGCATCGTCAGCTGAATCTCCCCCAGCAGCACGGAGGCGTCGCAAAGGGGCCTTGGCCTGCGGTGCTGGGGGCAAGGCAGAGGAGGCGACTGCCCTGAGCTGCTTGTGTAGTGCCAGGACCCATTCAGAGTCCTGAAGAGGAAAAGTCCAAAAGGAAACAACACAGTGGATGAATACAGAGAAATCTTGCACAAGAGAAAAGAGTGAAGAAGTTGAGTCCATTTAGCCCAGAAAAGAGAAGTCCTGGGGGCGGGAAGTGGGTGGGGAGGAAGGAGCAGTCTTTGATACCTTGTAATGGAAAAGGTGGGCACATGATTTCTGTGCAGCCACCCAGGGCAAGAAGCACCAGGCTCCAGCTGCAGCAGGAAAGATTCAGGCCTGAGGTGCAAAGCAAGATGAAGTTAGGAAGACCTTGGGATGAGCAGTTCATGTAAGTTATTCAAGCTGCTTCATACGAAGTGGCTGGGAACAAAACCTCTGTCAGAAAGGGTTCAGGTTGAATCCTGCCTTTGTGGGACAGGTTGGAGTTATTTTCCTGGGGTTTAACTAAGGAAAAGGGAAGGTTTTTTTTTTTAAAGCCACTAAGGTAGGATCCTCAGAGCCCAGAGAGCACAAGGGCATTTCTCAGCCTTAACTGCAACCAGTCCCTTTGCCTCCAAAGCCCAGTGCATGCATCCCACCTGGTACAAACAGCTTCCTCAGCACAGGTGGTTGCTAGAGTTTCCTTCTCATGCTGCTGCTCCAGCCCTCTGACCTGCTGCAGGCTTACAGCAGCAACATTCAAAACTGCACCTCACCCCTTCCACCTCACCCAGCCTGTCTGCATTCAGTGCACAGAGCTCTTTGAAAATCCAGCCAGGAGCAGCTACCAGCTTCAGCCTCCAAGGTGGTTTTATTTCACATTTGGCATTTTAGCCAAATAATTTCTTACAGTACTTGGCCACTTGCAACACTGTCTGATAAGAGAGCCTGCTGGTAAGAGGTGTTATGTGAATGGTGGTGTTCAACAAAGTCCTTGTTCTCTACCAGACAAGCCACTCTGTCAGCACATCTTGGTCCTGCCTATGACATGGGCAGCTTCCCCAGCTGGCAGGGTGACTTGCCTCCATCACTAGGGCATCCTAGCCAAGCTGAGTGTGAGAGCCAGGCTGTGGCAGGAGAGCTCTAGAATAATTCCACCAAATTCATCCCACTTAGCAGAAAGCAAGTTCCCACCACAGGAACTTCAGTCCTTGCTGGGTGTAACCTGCTAATATACAGGAAATAGGTACTTTACACCCCAAATGTCTGATAAATGGCAATCAGACCAAAGTGTGGAAATCCCAGAAGTGTCTCCCTTAAGCACACTGCATTTGCACCCCTATGCCATGCAACATGCTGTGCTCTCTAACTGCACCATCCACAGAGGTTTTTGCTCTGGGATGGCTGTGTTACCTTCACTGCTGTCCTGAGGTCAAAGCCTGCTCCAACATCCTGCTTCTCCAATTCTTCACAGACTCTTTCAACTGCTCATCACTTCAGCACTGGGTGAATACTTCAGGGCTATTAATGAAGCTTTTTTCTCAGGTGCAGGGGTGGAGCTATCCCTATTTAACAGCTGCAAAGCAAGAGACAAAGAAGCATTTAGGTCACAGGTACTCATCCATTTTGGACATAGTTTGAACCAACTAGTACCTATCTTTTCCAGCAGTTTTGGCTCTGTATAGTACTTTAGTTAACCAGCTCCTGATGTCTGGTGACTGTGAACTTTTAGCACTTCTGCAAACCAGTTCCAGCAAATGAGGAAGATGTGGCTGCTCCTCTGAAAGCTCCTGCCTGTGTGGCTCACCGACTCACAGATTAACTGCAAGACAGGGGCAGATACAGAGCAGGCTCTCCAGGGAGGCACCAAGTGTTTACCCAGGGAAGCCTCCTTCCTTTCTGCAGTCCCTTGCTTCACCGACTGGATAGGAGCTTCCCAGCCCTAGCTGACCAGCTCATCATTCCCTCTAGCTGAGGCCCAGGCTGAGTGCTGAAGAGGTAGCAGCCCTGGGAAAAATGCAGGTGGTGATCACATGCACAAGACATTTGAAGCAAGGCTGCCCAGGCAAATGCATTTCTGGCAACTTCTAGTTGGTCAGTACTTGGCTTTGCCACTTTCCTGGGGCTTTTTGAACGTCATTAGTGATGCTTTTTACATCTATGTGTTAAAAGAAGGCAACTATAGAAAGGAAACACCAAATGTGCTGGCTTTCCAGATACAGACATAGAACTCCAGGTAGCTGCAGTCTGTCTGACCTTGCTGGAGGTGGAGAGCCTCCCAGCTGAAGGGTAGGCAGGAGTTTGGCAGTGTCTGACCTTCAACATGTAGAGGAATTTCAGTCTCAAGACAAAGACAACTGGAGTCCAGCTTGGGCTGCTGAAGGGATGAACCAGAGTCTCCTTCTCCTGCCCTGTACATATGGACTGGTCGGGTAAGCATTCGAGCCATGTCTAATCTGTTCCTGGCAAGGATTTAGCAGCTCATCAGCAAGTGTTCAGATGTGCACTGACATGACTCCCCAGGTCAGCATGTCTCAAGGGCTGGTAAAGCACATCCACTTCAGGCAAAACTTTTTCTCACTGCTGTCTTCACAGGCTCTGTCTAGCTTCTGGGGTCTGGTCAGAAAGAGACTGGAGCACTCAGCCAAGCTGGACACATACACACTTGGGGCACCAAAAAGGCTCAGCCTCCAGACATCCCCCAGGCCAACCAGGGCTCCTTGGCTTCCGCCGCCCGGGCTGAGCCCACCAGCTGAACTATCCAAGCGCATGGAGGGGCGTGCGGAGGGTGCAGATGGTGTCTGACGGTTTGACTCATCTGGGTGGCAGTCTCGTTCAGCGATGGTGGGGAAGGCCCCAAGAGGAAGGGCAGTGACCCGTTTAACCAGAAGGGCTGATCCACCCCGGGGTAAGCTTCGCCGTGCTGAGGGGCCATAGCCCCGGCTTCCTTGGTGCTGCCCACCGCGCGCTCGTCCAGGCTGCAGGAGGGCCGCAGAGATGTGTGTCAGTCCAGATGTGTCAGTCCAGATGTGTGTCAGCCCAGCCCTACCTCTGTGGCAGCGAGACCCAACCTAGTGCTGCCGTGAATCCAACAGCCAAAATCGCGCTCCTAGGATAGGGCCACAGCCTGCTGGGGCATTTGACACCCACCAGGCACTGGTTTCAAACATCACTCATGGCATGGGGGCAGAGGCTGAACACATTGCCTGTGTCTTAAAGCAATACATGACTCCTGTATGCATGACTCCACTCAAGAGGAAAAGGTTCTTCAACAGCACTCATCACCAGAATACATGTTCAAGCCCCCCAAAGACTGACTGCAGCTTCCTTAGGACATGTTCTTGCAGCTAGAGACTGAGACACCCATCCCAGGAGGTGACTGTGAACAGCATTCACACTAGTACTGTACTCCCACCTCAAGGGGATCTGCTTCACTTTCAGCTTGGGGGGGATGTATACACTGGTTCTCCTTTCTCCACCCCATTTGGTGGGAAAAAGTACTTCCCAAAGCCTTTGTCTCCCGCAGCGTGGTTGCAGGAGGTGTTCAGCACAAGCAGGTGTGCCGACTGGCACGCGTGCAGTGAGCTGGCACCGGGGCCGTGCTCAATGCTTGTACAAGCAGTGCTGGAGAGCAGCGCGCTGGAGGTGGCACAGGGGAGGGCAGGCAGAGTGGAGTGAAGGGGAGGGCAAGGAAGCTGTGCAGAAGGCACACTTGGGGCTCATGTGAGTTGAACTGCCCGGCAGTAGCACACTGGTAGCGTGACCAGAACACGCACAAGTGTGTGTAAGCCCCATCTGCCTGGGTGCTGCACAGGCACACCCACTGGCCGGCACACACAGCTCCCACTTGCCGGCAGCTCACCAGCCCTTTCCAGAGCGGCCTGCTGGGGCAGAGTTGTGTCCCTGCCCTCCACTTGGTCCATCCCCTGGAGCACTGGGCTGGCTCAGGGCTCCCCAATGCCTTTCTGAGAGAAAACGAAGAAGGGAGTCTGATGGTCCACTGTCTGCACAGGAGGGATGACCTGCTTAGCTCTGGCTATTTCAGGGGGGCTTGCAAACCCCCACAGGTTTCCCAGGGCCCTCAGAGCAGCAGATGGAGGAAGGGAAAGGGGGCAGTTTTAGATGGCCACTAATCCTGTCCTTTGCAGGCTCCCCTTTTGGTGCCCTGGCATGACAGAGGTGCTCCTTCACCAGCCTCCTGGGACACGGCTGCTTTTCCCATGGCTTTGGCAGCGTCTGCCTGCGCCAGTGCCCAGACACAGCTGACCCGCAGGCTCCCGGCAGCACCTCGTGCCCACAGTGCTTTGAAAGTGTGGAAGAGGGAGAAGCACTGCACCCTAGGCTGTGCCAGCAATGCTGCTGTGGGGCCCTGGCCTTGAAGAGCCAGTCCTCCTGCCATCACTACCAGCTGCCAACACCAGCTTCAAAGAGCGGGCAGAAAGCAGACTGAAACCCCTTCCTGTCCTTCTCTACCTGACCCCCCTGTGAGTGCCTGAGAACTGTGCCACTTCCTTCTTTTTTGTCTTTTTAAGCCAAACATTTTGACTTAGGTTTTGGGTTTCCTCGTTTTTCACATCAATACCTGATCCCTCATGAGCCTGAAAGTGTTGGCCAGTAGGGCATCTTGTCCACCTGCACAAACCAGTTTGCTGGCTCTGTGAGAAGTGTGTCAATTTGCCAGCTTGAAATGAGTTGTCTTTCCATTTCTTTGAACATCTTGTGAGGGGGTGAGCTGAGGAACAGACTTATCTCTAAGCCAGGCATTGTGCTGTACATCTCTATCACATAACATTTCACTAGTTTCCGCTCTAAACTAGTGGGACTTTTAGCCTCCACACAGGGAAATTTTCCTGCAACCCTAATTTAGGTCAGCACCCATCTTTAGATGTCTCCTGTTTTCACAGTGGGGCAAGCAGAAGATCCCAGGATCTGCCCCACAGCCACTTATGATGGCAACGTGGTTATAAAGGGTGGAAGTGCCAGCCTTCATCCCATTTCTCACACAGCCATCCTGCTTTCCCCACCACTGCACAGTCACCCACCAGCTAGCTCCACCCTGAGTCTGGAGCACAGCCCTCGACCCATTGGTGCCAGCTGGACCTTATATGTGCTCCAGAGCATGGCTGGGAGAAATGCTGAGGTGCTGCTACCCCAGGATACAAACCCAGCTACCAAGCAGCCCTGGCCCTTGCAGCCACAGTGCATGGTGCCCCAAAGCCCTGCCTGAATGAGGCTTCAGGTCACATGCAGGGTGGCCCAGCAGGGTACACTGGCAGCTTGCACTGCTCCTAAAACCTCTGCACATTAGCCAGTGACCTGCAGGTGTCCTGTGGGCAACAGAGCAGGTTGCCTGCAGCCACACCAGAACCAACTGTGTCCCTCAAAGGCACAGTGACCATCTCACACCTGCATCCAAGGAATTTTGTCTGAACCAGGGAGTTTGGTTTTGCCAGCCTGTTACACTGGCAGCATGGGAAGGAGCCTCAGGGGAGACCTTATTGCTGTCCACAACTACCTGAAGGGTGATTGTAGCCTGGTGGGGGTTGGTCTCTTCTCCCAGGCAACCAGCACCAGAACAAGAGGACACAGTCTCAAGCTGTGCAGGGGGAAGTTTAGTCTTGATCTTAGAAAGAAGATCTTCACAGAAAGAGAGATTGCCCATTGGCATGGGCTGCCCAGGGAGGTGGTGGGGTCGATGTCCCTGGAGGTGTTTAAGAAAAGCCTGGAGGAGGCACTTAGTGCCTTGGTCCAGCTGATTAGATAGGGTTGGGTGATCGGCTGGACTTGATGATCTTGGAGGTCTCCTCCAACCTGGCTGATTCTGTGATTCTGCCTGGTCACACAACCAGGGCCAGCACACACCAGCACCCTGACCAGCTTAGCCACCCATCCATCACTGGAGCTGGTGACTCAGCCAGGTCACTTTGCTTAGAGGGAAGGTCTGCACAGAAGAAAAGGGATGCCTTACTGGGCAAACATCTACGTAACACAGCAGCAGCTCTGCCTGGCACCCACAGAGTTTGCTTCTGTCACAGGAACCAGTAGCCCACACAGTGAGGAGCACTTGCTGACACCCACCTCAGCTCCAGCACAAACCTCCCTCTGCCAGCTGTCTGGTCACTGGGTGGTGGCTTGCAGCAAGCTGTCAGTAGCCATTTTATCCTCAGCCAGAAACTGTATGTTAGCCTGCCTAAAGGCTCCACTGGGGTTGGGACCCACAGGCCTGCACCAAAGCCCTGCTGCCCACTTCCTTCTGATGGCCTCTGACTATTTCAGCACGAGCAGGTGTCCAGCAGATCCAACCAGCCTGGATGATGCTGCTGGAATTGGGGCCATGGCAAAGCAGAGGCAGGAACTGCAGTGTCAGGAGTCAGGACTTCCCCTGCCGGTGCTACGGATGACAGCTCAGCAAGTTCATTCTGCAGAAACCAGATAACATCAGCACAAGGTGGTGGTTACTGGCAAAGGGTCCTGTTCCTGAAGCTTCATCTGAGACGTGACAGGCTGCAGTGAAACCTCACTCTCACACAGCCTCAAAATCTGCTTTAGCTATGTCCCAGACAGGCTTCTGGAAGTATCTTCTTTCTGGTAATCCCTAGAAGCTCCAGCTCGCAGCGCTGGGAGCCAGGGCTGGGAGAGCACATCAGCTGGCTAACACAGGGCCCTTCTGTCCAGCAGAGCCCCTGGAGCTGGACAGGGATGTGGGGCTGTCAGGCTTACCCACAGTGACCCACCTCCTGTCTCAGGTGACAAGAGTTTTGTCCTCCTCCCCAAGCCTCATGACACCCCCTCCTGCTCTGCACACAGACAGCTGGGCAGAGGGCTGGAGAGAGGAAACCATTCCTTCACTGATGGGGAACAGAGAGCCTGGCTGCCTACAAACACTCAGGATGGCTGAGCTGTATGAAACTTGGAAGCAACTGAAGTGCAATAAACTCCTTGGCAGATGTTCCTATTCAGAATTAAAGTGGGTTTAGTATAACAAGGCTCACTATCTCCCCCCTGGGCAGGCTTTGCTCACAAAGAGCTTATCACCATGGGCAGTCATACACACTGCTCACCCTGCCAAATGCATCCCCCAGGCTGGAGAACACTTGAGTTGGTCAGTCCACTTAAAAAGCTGGACCAAAGTAAGCTCACTTTAACTCATCAGCAGTACATCTGCTGGAGGGTTTCACACCACCACACTAGCCCACCACTTCAGCTCATTTGGATTAACTTCTTGGGTGCCCTGACAGACAAACCCAAAGGCTCCCTGGCACTTCAGTTCCCTTATCCCACAACCATGCACTGCATCTGCAGCCAAGCTCTGACCCAAATTCAGCCCCAGGTGATGCCTGGGCCACAGAGCTCAGTTTTGGCTTATGCAAGCTGCTCTGTGCCAGCCCTAGCTCCAGCTCTTCCTCTGCCCTTTCTCCACATGTACAGTGAGGAGATTAAATGTGCCTGAGCTGGGCAGGAGGCTCATTTGCATGCAGGCAGAGCCACCAAGGTTGCAGTGGGCACTGAGGCTTGGGGAGGCATCACCAGGGGAGGCCTCTGCTCCAGGAGGTTCAGTCACAGAGAAAAGGCAAACCCCATCTGTAGTCACAGATGCCAGCTCTTCCCAGCAGCCCTGCCCACTGACAGCCAGGGAGACCTCTCAGCTGCAGGGAAGGGTTTTCATCTATGACAGAAAGGGTGGCAGAGCAAGCTCCCTGCCCATGGGGCTGGCTACCCCTCTGACAGCAGCCTGGCTGCCTGCCTCCACATCCCAGCTGGGAGATGCCCCAAAACACCTCACCAGCCACATAATGCAGGGAGGTTCAGGCCCTTAACCAAGGACAAACGATCACCTGGCTCTGCCCTCTGGGGTAGTTTCTGAGCCCAGCAGGAACATGGTGTCTCCATAGGGGCAGGAGATGCCCATGGTCCCATTCTTATGGCTGGTGCTAGCCTCCCACCAGCTCACCCCCATGCTCCAATCATCAACCAGTGATCACAAATAAGCAAGGAATGCACAAAGGCACAGGATGCCAGGTGATATTTCCAGGCTCACAAAAGTGGCAGCTGGTTTTTTCCATTTCTCTGTGATCACCTGGCAGGGCAGGAGACTTCCCCAGCTCCAGTCCTGCTGCCCAGCTGTGGTGCCACCACCACTCAAAACAGTCTGGCACCCATGGTAATCAGAGCAGTTTCCACGTCTCTCAGCAAATATCAATGGTGGGGATTTCTGGGGCTTGTTTTCCAGCAAGTTGAGCAGATGAACCAATAAGGACAAAGAGAAGTTAATACCTGCTGCCCCTGGCTCAGAATGAAACAAGAGAGGCAGGCCACTGGCAAAGGTTAGTTAATACCACTTACCGCAGTGTCACGGCGCTGTCCTCGGCCCCTGCCCAGAAGAGCAGGGGAGGCAGCTCTTCAAACATGAAGTGAGAAAGATACTAACAAGACCTGCAAAATAACGGCCTCCAAGCATCCCTTGCCTGTGACCAGCCACAGGCTGCAGGGCCGGATGCCCTTGCCCCAGGGCCGGTGCAGGGGAATGGCAGCAGTAAGGAGAGGGTGTGAAGGCAAGAAAGGAAAGGGAGCCACAACTGACCTTTGAGCAGCTTTGCTTGATCACCCCAGGATGGGCCAAGTGCAGGAGACAGGGGTGAGGAGCTGGCGAGACTGGGGTCTCTTGACGGGAAACCAGGTTCCTGCTGCATATAGGCACAGCCACTTGCTAGGGGTTCAGCAAGAAGGGAGCGAGACATGGCGTGTGCAGTGCTCACACCAGCACACAGCAGCTGGACCCCAGCACTGCCTCAGGCCTGGTGCTTTGGAGCAAAGTGGTGCCTTTCCCAGTGGGAGGAGAGGTGAGAGTGGCTTTGCAGAGGGAACTGGGGTTAGTGTGCGAAGGACACCAGGGAGCTAGGACAGGCATCGAAGCAATGAAAGTATGATGGGGCCAGAGCCACCTTCCAGTAGACCCAAGTTACTCAAATCCCCATCCAACCTGGCTTTGAGCACATCTGGGGATGGGGCATCCACAACCTCTCTGGGCAACCTGCTCCGGTGCTTCACCACTCTCACGGTAAGAAGTTCCTTCCACAGATCCAGTCTCAACCCACCCTCTGCCAGTTCAGAGCTGTTGCCTCTTGTCTGTCGCTGTAGGCTCTACTGAAACTGAACTCTCCATCTTTCAAGCTGTCTTTAAACACTGCAAGGCCACAATGAGGCCTCCTCAGTGACCTCTCAGGCCGAACAACCCCAGCTCTCCCAGTCTCTCTTCACAGGGGAGATGCTCCAGCCCTCTGCCCGTTGCCATGGGCCTCCCCGGGACCCGCTCTCACAGGTCCGTGCCTTGTGCCAGGGCCTGCAGAGCTGGAGCCGTGCTGCAGAAGGGCTCTCACACCACAGGGGTACATACAAAGCCGGCGCTGCGGGACAGGCACCAGGCCGGCCTGAACCGGCAAAGGAGCGGGGTGATGGGCGGCGGGGCAGAAGCGCACCCCAGGGGCCCGGCCGCGGCCGCTCGGCCCCGCTCGGCTTCCCGTTCCGCCGCTCCCGCGGCCGCACAGCGCCTCCTGCCGGCGGGACGGACTCCCGGCGAGGCCCGCGCCGCCGCCCGAGGGAGGAGCGAGGCCGGACGGCGCTGCCCGCGGGGCGGTTAAAGGCGGTGCGGGAGACGTCGAGGTCTGGGTGGCTGCGACGGGGACCTCGCCAGGAGAGGCCGCTGGCTGCTCTGCACTTCTTTGTTCCCCTACCTGAGCGCTGCAGCGGCCTCCCAGCACACTCGCAGAAACTTGTGTGCAGGCTTTTGCGAGCACCAGCGAACTTCAATGTGGAGGAGACAGAAAGTAAAACTAGAGTCTGTGTGCCAGCAGTTGCAGCGGGATTGCGGTCTGCCCGGGCCTGCCACATGGAGATAAGGGCACAGGCTCTTCAGGTGATCAAAAAGCAGAAGATGGCTATGGCTGGACTCTCTTGATATCCCAAGAGGGAGCTCCCACTGACCACCAAAGAAGAAAACTACACTTGCAGGAGTTGGGAAATTCATTACTATGTACACTCTGCAGGGGGAAGTGAAGGTCTGAAGAGAGAAGCAGGCCCAGCAACAGTTCTGCATACTTTCAGCAGGACACTATGTTCCTCAAAGTAACAAGACTGGCTCCTGACAGCATCCAAGAAATGGGTCAGCCACCACTGCAAGGTCTGGGCAGAAGGATGCATAGAGGGACAGCTGTCCAGCTTCAAGGGCTGCACAGCAGACAGTGGGAGCCAGGCCAGACACTGCTTTTATACACCAGCTTTGATTCACATCCTGTCCTTGCACACTCCTCTGGAGCACCTCGGCCAACAAAGTCCTCCCAGAGCAAAAAAACTTTGCCTGTAACAGATTCAACATGCTTCACACTAAATAAAGCAGCTGACAGTGTTCTGAGAGGTCCCAAAGACAGAAGGTATGGAAAAGGAGGTGAAATCCAGGAAGAAAGTGTGAAATGGGGAAAGGACTAGAGTCAAGAGATCTCTGGAGGTTAAAGGCTGAAAAGGGGGGCTACAGGGAGAAACATGCACTAGAGGAGCAGTTGCACTCAGGGAAAAACTTTGTTCTGTGCTCTTGTCATGTTTAGGTCAAGCTCATCTTCTCCCCAACACTGCTTCATTGCTCCTGGTTGGAATATGTATCTATACCAGGTGCTGAAAGCTTCTTTCTCTTGCAGTTTGTATCACATTCATCCACACTGATAATGAGTAGGACACCAACTGGAAAATGACAACCCTCAGTGGTGCTCACCTGTGAGACAGCATCTGTCCCAGTCTAGAGCAAGACATCTTTCCCACTGGTTCCATATCTAAGAGTCAGGAACACAGCCATAATGTTCTTCACGAGGATGTTAATGCTTTCACTCCTTGCATCTGAAGCATGCCTGGCTCCACACCTCTGTGCTCAGCATTGGCCCAAACCTAAGGTAAGCCTTTGGAGCTTCTCCATTGTGTTTGTTAGGGGCCAAGTTAGGACTTGGCATAGACCCAAACTGTTCCTCCTTCCATGAAGGAATCACCACCACAAGGACATTGTGACATCTCCCACATCTTTCTCATCCCTGGAATGAGCTCAAGCTGCTGTGTTCAGGCCTGAAACAAGAAGGATGAAATAGTCTCTCCCTGCCTCACACCTCTGCCTTCCCAACTGGCAAGCCGTGCCCTGCCTGCTCTCTTTGGTGCAGCACTGAGCTACTTCTTGCTTCACAATGGTCAGAGTTGACTCTGAGGTTCTCAACTTCCCCAGTGTGAATTCTCCTGGTCCACAGCTGCTAACACAGAAAAACCACCAAAACCATCTCTGGGATCAGCTCCACCATTCCGCTCGGCCAGGAGCACCCCCAGCACCATCAGACTTGGCACAGACTGCCAGAGAGCCACCATCTGGCCAGTGCCCACCGTGGCCCGATCCAGACAGAGCACAGGAGGAGAGCATATGTAAAGGTAACATTTACTGAGAGCTACAGAACTGAGTATTATGAAGGACATACATGGATGGAGAGGGTAGCAACACCACCGCGGAGGGCAGCTCGGAGCCCCCTTTCCCAGCCTCGCCGGGGAAGGAGCCGGCCGCTACCGGACGAGTAAGGCAATGGAGATAACTGTGGCATATGCATCTGTAACAAACAAGACCATCATAGCATACACTGGTATGAGATCACATCTAGTGATTATATAAATCCTTATAGAGATCGCTGTATAAAAACTTTGTAAAAAATACTTCTTTAAAAAAAAAAAAGGGAAAAACAAAAAAAGTGTAAAAATGTGCATTCCAAAGCACGGCCGACACGGACAGCTGGGCTGTAAACATCATACTGAGAGTGTGCTTGTGGGGGGCGCCTGCGCCACCAAGCCCCGACAGGCCCTGCCCACCAGGCGGGGCTGCGTCAAGTGTCTGCGGTTCTGGGCTGTGGGTTTCCCTCCAGGGTGTGGGCCAGGAGCGGTGGCAGCCTCTGGGCGGGACGCCGAGCGGCGCCCGCAGCCCCTGCGCTGCGCAGGGCACGCGGTGCTTGCGGGATGCGCCGCGGCGTGGCGGGTGCCCGGGGCCACGAGCAGGCTGAAGGGCCGTGATGAGGTATCGTAGGGAGGCTGCCCTCACCGGCACCGCTAGCTCTGCTCCAGGTTCAGCCTCAAGAGTACACGGTGGACAGGTTCCCGATCTTCTCTGTCCCAACAGTTGTTTGGTCCATAGTTTCCAAGGAAGCCCACTGGGTCCTGGCTGCACGGTTCTTCATACAGTACATACATCAGAGACCCTGGAAGACCCTGCGCCACTGTCTCCTCCTCCTGGCCCTGTGCCACCTTCACTTCTTCTCTAGCTGCTCCAGCAGCGGGTTGGCTTCGCTCTCGGGCGTCTTGACGCTGTCTGTCCGCACGATGCATGTGGGACGGTGCCGGTTCAGCATCAGGATCAGCTGCTGCCTCTCCTGTTTCAGCTCTTCTATCTGGGCCTTCAGCTCGGCGTTCATGAGCTCTAGGCGCTCGGACTCCTAGCAGGACAGAAACACAGCCACGGGTGACTTTACTCCAACAGGACATCATTTGAAGAGAAGCCATCTTGCCAAGAAGCTCTCCCTGCTGAGTGCCTGCCCCCCAGCCCCTGCAGCACAGGAGCAGCCTGAAGACCTGCAGAGGCACCAGCTCAGCCCCAGCCCTGCTGCCTTGAGCTACTTAGTGCCACCGCAAGAAAATACACAGACACCTCCTAGGACAGGTCTCTGCTGCACCACAGCAAACCCCCTGCCTGGCTGCTTTCCATGGTTCAGTTTTCAGTTTTCACCTCCCATCTGTAGGGTTTGTCCTTGTAAAATGTCTCCCTGTCCCATACTGTGTTATTTGTCCATGTCCCACTGCCCCTTGTAGAAGAGCAGCAAGGTGCTGTGTGAGTTTTGCTGCCTTGGGGTGATGGGTGAGAAGGTATCTGGCCTCTGAACGGGGAAACCTTCAGGAACGTGGGCAAGGGGCCAGCACACAGTAGGCCGCTGTCCTGTTCCACACTCCCATGGGCACTCCTGCTTCAGTGCTGAGGCAGGGATACTACCCTACCCTTAACCTAGAACTCGCCCCCAGCCCTCTCCATCCCTGGTAGGCTGGGGCACCTTCCTAGGGAGATGCCTCTGCCAAGGTCTCTGCTGTGCCCTGGGATGGTCAGGCACTCACCCGCTGCAGGAACTCCGTCCTCTCCTTTTTCTTGTTACGACATCGTGCTGCTGCTACTTTGTTCTTCTCACGGCGCCTTTTCCTCCTCTCCTCTTCTTCATCCAGCTGCAACAAGATGAAGAACCCCAGGTCAGAGCCAGCAGGTGTGGGGCAGAGCAGGAAGCAAGGGTGAGCACCTGGCAGACCCAGTGGTGGCAGATACCCATGCCTGTACCCACCAGCAACAAGGTCTAATCCTCACTAGATAGCAGGTGCACTGCTGCCACAGCTTCTAATTCCACTCTGTAGGGACATGAGGATGGAGTACCCATAGATGGAGAGCTGTTTGGCAGGGGACAGACAACTCTTTGTAGGGCTGGTCCCTCCCTCAGGGCAGAGACAAGGGGAATAAGAGATCCATCCTGCAAAGATGGGCACAGTTTATCACACAGACACCTACAGTAACAGCTCTTTGAGCACAGTCATTCAAAGCATCACACACAGCCAAAGAGAGAAACCCAAAAGATCCCCAGACTGAGCCTGGCTGTTCTCCTCCTTCCAGGGGGGGATAGCAGACATAGGACTGTCTGCTGCAGCTTCAAGTGCTGGCTGAGTCACAGGGCCACCACGGTAAGGCTAGGACAGCTCTTGCATCCCCTGTGAAGAAGCAGGACACAGCAGTGCCTGCACTGTTCACACTGACTCAGTTACTCTGTGCTATCTGACACAAACCACACTGGCCAGGCCAATAAGCCTTAAGGGCTGGAAACCCATAATCAAAATATTTAGGGATATTTACTACAAAGCCTGTGTACATAGCACGTGTCGTGCTTGCATCTGAGAAGCCAAATCAGCTCCTTCAAGGAAAATCAGAGTGCTGAAAGCTCTGCAAAGTCAGCATCCAGGTTACCCTTTGCAGCACAGTCAGAGGAGGTCCCTGGTGTCTTCATCCACATTTGGCCTGGGCCTCCAGAACTTGACATGTCAGGCTGACCTGCCTCATCCCTATAGCTGATACCTGACAGCACGAGTGTTTTCAAAGGCAGTGGCAGCACTATTTGCTTTATGAGCACTTCCACACCCTATCTGCACCTTCTCTAAGGGTAGCTCCAGCCTGAGAAGTCAGCCACATCCTTCCCTTTTCACCTCCCCAAGGCTGTCTGATTGAAGGACACACAGAATCATACAATTGTTTTGGTTGGAAGAGACCTTTAAGATCATCAAGCCTAACCATGAACCCAACACTGCTAGGCCAACACTAGACCATGTGTCTAAGCACCACATCTACGCATCTTTAAGCATCTCCAGGGATGATGGCTCCACCACTCCCCCAGGCAGTCTGTCCAGTACTTTACAACCCTTCCTATGAGGAATTTTTTCCTAATATGCATCCCCAACCTCCTCTGGCACAACTTGAGGCTCTTGTCCTACCATTTGTTACTTGGGAGAACAGACTGACCAAGACCTCACTACAACCTCCTTTCAGGTAGTTGTAGAGGGGATAAGATCTCTCCTGAGCTTCATTTTCTCCAGGATAAATAACCCTCAGCCACTCCTCAGAAGATTTGTGCTCTCGACCCTTCTGATCCTTGCTGCCCTTCTTTGGACATGCTACAGCACCTCAGTGTCTTTCCTGCAGTGAGAAGCCCCAAACTGAATGCAGTATTCAAGGTGTGGCCTCACCACTGCTAAGTACAATCAGTTCCCTGGTCCTTCTGGGCACACTATTTCTGATACAAACCAGGATGCTGTAGGCCTTCTTGGCCACCTGGAACACTGCTGGCTCTTGTTCAGACAGCTGCCAACCAATATCCCCAGGTCCTTTTATTCCAGCCACTCTCCCCCAAGTCTGTATTGTTGTATGGGGTTGTTATGAACCAAGTGCAGGACCTGGCACTTGGCCTTGTTGAACCTCATACCATTGGTCTCAGTCCATTGATCCAGCCTGTCCAGGTCCCTCTGTAAAGCCTTCCTACCTTCAAGCAGATCAACATGCATGCCCATCTTGGTGTCATCTGCCAGCTTCTCTGAGGGTGCCCTCAACCCCTTTGTCCAAACTATTGATAAAGATATTAAAGAGAATAGGCCTCGAGACTGAGCCAGGAGGAACACCACTTGTGATCAGCTGCCTACTGGATTCAGCTCCATTCACCACATTCTCTGGGCCCAGCCATTCTGGCAATTTTTCAGCCAGCCAGTACATCCATCCAAGCCATGAGCAGCCAGTTTCTCCAGGAGAACACTGTGGGAAATGAGCCTCTTGGAGCACACATCATCTGAACAGCTTTGTTGCTGTAGCAACAAAGCTTAGTCACCTTAAAAGGGAAAAAAAACCAAACCCACAGAGATTCCCAATGCCAAGGCCACAAACTCATGTTGGGGGCAGGGGCCACCCAGATTACCCTGGTGATACCTGCAGGAAACAAAAGCTGAAAGTGCCATCATCCATGGCAAACTGTGCACACTGCTAACATTTACCAAGTCCAAAGCTCACTACTTAAAACATCTTATCTTGCTGTACAAGGGCAGGATGAAACATTGATTCCATGGAGTTAAGGTGAAAGGGGCACCTTAAGTGAGCTGCACACCCAGCATGTCACATGCTTTAGAGATCACACCCCAGCTTTAAGGCACTAATAACTTCTGCATCTTCTCTACCTTACTTCCAAAGCATTGTACCAAAGGTGCCATTTCAGCTGTGGATAAAATATTAAGCAAACTCAGCACAAGCTATGCAGAAACCTCCATAATGCCAGGCTGCCACCCTTCCTTTGTCCTGGCAGTGCCACGGGGCATCGTGCACCACATTCCTGAGAACTAGGATGCGAACAGCACTGACAGCCCCAAGTGCAGTTAGAAACGGCCAGCTGGCACTACACCTACCTAACTCAGACATGGCAGGCATCAGCAGAAATGACCAAGAAGGCTCCTACTCCATGCTGTGCTGTCTCTTCCTCCTGGCAGGACCAGGATACCTCACAGCAAAGGCACAGGCAGCTCCTTTACAAGGAGACAGGTATCAGTTCTAGTTAACGCCTTGTTAAAGATGTCCTTGCTCACTGGGGAGGGGTCCATTTCAACCCAAAGCATTCCATGATTCTATGATCAGGATAACCATCATTCCCCTCCACACATTTACCAACCACTCATCTACCCCTTAGACAGCTCCTTGGCCTTTTAGTTCAAGGATTATTAGGAGAGTGCAGAGAGGGGACACATGGTCACAAGTCTGAAGTTCAAGACACACCCCAAACTTTCCTGCAAAGTTCATCTTGGTTTGTAACACAAACTGGAAGAGGAAACAGCCACTGCACAAGCCCCACATACCCCTGGGAGTTGCCTGACACATTTTCACACCCTGTTACTTCATTCACTGAGAATAAAAGAATAAGTGACCTGACCCTGTGCCCTTCATCTTCCCTTCCACCCTACACAGGGCCTAGCAAAGGGCCATGTCCTTTTGATGAGACATAGATGTTCAAGGAGGGTGGCTGAGCACAGACAGCAGCAGCTTGAACTCTGCTGCTTGACCACAGCCCCTGTAACTTCAAGAAAGCAGGTTTCATTCTCTCTGATTCTGCTTGATTTCGGTTCAAAAAGGTCATAGGATCATAGGATGTTAGGGGTTGGGAGGGACCTCCAAAGATCATCGAGTCCAACCCCCCTGCCAGAGCAGGACCATAGAATCTAGCACAGGTTGCACAGGAACACATCCAGATAGGTCTTGAAACTCTCCAGAGAAGGAGACTCCACAACCTCTCTGGGCAGCCTGTTCAATGCTCTGTGACCCTCACAGTGAAGAAGTTCCTCCTCATGTTGAGGTGGAACCTCCTGTGCTGTAGTTCATATCCATTACCCCTTGTCCTATCCCAGGGTGCAAGTGAGCAGAGCCTGTCCCCTCCCTCTTGACACCCAGCCCTCAGATATTTATAGACATCTATTAAATCCCCTCTCAGTCTTGGTGACATGGCCCTGGTGCTGGGGGTAAGGACTCAACTTGGAGGCACAGGGGAGAATATCACTCTCTATCATCCCATAGCATGTTTCAGCAGCCAATCTCCAGGGGAGCCCTGTGAGAAGAAGATCGGGGTCCCAGGCTCCAGAGCCCTGCAGGAGGAAAGCAGCTGCAGCCTGCATTGCAAAATTATGCATGGGCAGCTTCTTGGCTAATCATGGGATAAGCAAGGGTCAAGGAGTCAGGCTGGACAACCAATATGTGACAACCACACAAGGAAAATGCCATGAGAGTGTCTCCCAAGTCCCTGCAGCCTGGTTTTGACATGCTGGAGCACAGTACTGAGCAGAAGATGCCCACCTTCCCCCATCCCCCTTGAGGTGAAGCCAGGGGCCCCTCCCCAAGCAGTGGGAGAGAGGCATACCCAGCTGGCAGTGCCTGTGGAACAAGCCAAGCCACTGCTGCCACTCAGCACCACTCACCCACACGCCTTGGCGACATCGGTGGCAGCAGCACCAAGGGCTCGCTTGCAGCCGAGACAGGATGAAAGCATTGCACAAAGCCTCTGACAGGCTTCTCCTCTGGGCACGTGCCCCAACCTAGGGACACACCGGCTGTGCCAGACCCCGCTCCACAGGCAGGCTTTGAGTTGAACTGGCTGCCAACAGCTGCACAGGACTGGTCAGGTCTGGGACAGTGAGGCCATCACTTGCAGGCCATGCCACAGGGACAGAAATTCAGGCAGAGGGAAGAGGCAGCTGGTAGAGCAGCTGCCAACACACAGGCAGCATGAGGTAAAACACGCTGCTGCCCACTCCGGCAGGAAACCCAAACCCAGGCAGGAGAGAAACCCAGGCAGGTGCAAGCAACGGCCCCGCAGGGCCATCTGCAACCGGCAGCCTCTGAGACTCACCTCACTTTTCACAGGCTGGGGTCTCTTCCCAAGCTTCACCTCCAGGAAGTGGAGCGGCGAGATCATGGCCCCGATGTTGCGGATGTCGGCGTACTTCAGCTCCTCAGCCGTCAGGGCTGTGCCAGGCAGTCCCGTCAGAGGGCCCAGCCCGGGCAGCGCACCAGCCGTCAGAGACGGGTCAGGGATCTGCCCTGGCATCATAGCAGGGGAAACAGCTTCGAAGGCTGGAGGGAGAGTGAGACACGGCCCATTACAACCCAGCTGCGGGGGGTCACGACATGGCACAAGCTGAGTGTATTCCACAGTCCCATCGCCTACCAGGGCACAACCCAGGGAGAGCAGTTGCTCTTCCTCAGGGATCACAGAATCATACAGTTTCAGGGGCTGGAAAGCACCTTGCAAGATCATCCAGTCCAGAGCAGGATCACCTACACCAGATCACACAGGAAGGCATCCAGAGGAGTTTTTATATCTCCAGAGAGGGAGACTCCACAACCTCCCTGGGCAGCCTGTTCCAGTGCTCTGTCACCCTCACAGTGAAAAATTTTTTCCTCCTATTCATGTGAAACTTCCTATGGCTCAACTTCCACCCACTGCCCCTTGTCCTGTCACTGGGCACCACCAAGAAGAGCCTGGCTCCATCCTCTTGGGACTCAAGCTTCACATATTTATAAACATTGGAAAAGGAGTAAGCAAAACCTGGGTGACAGAACCCAAAACATATGAATCCTGCTAGGTGTGTCTATTAGGAAGAGAAGAAATCCGAGAGGCAAAGCACCAGAGGAAGAGGAGCTGGCTGTGTAAAAGTGATGCGGCCCAGTGAACTGTTGGTTGCGGCACACCTTTCTTTCAAGTGCAGAAGATCAAGGTTTGGTCTTAACTGAGTTTTGATTAATGTACAGGCTATTAGGACAAGAAGAAAATGGCACAAAGAGGGCCATAACATGCCTCAGGCTGGATTTCCTCTGGGCAGACTCCA